>NC_135831.1:12047481-12378616 GCF_964213995.1 Mustelus asterias | reverse complement strand
ACACACTGGGGTGACGCTGCATTGGATACGAGATGCATTGCGAATGAAGGCTGCGATTCTCTCAAAAGCGCTCAATTGGTGAGAACTGTTCTAAGTGCCGACAGTTCTGTCAGTTCAGCTTCTCACCTGAATCTCTGCACTCTGTGCACTGAAAAGGTCCCAGTCATGAATCTCATTAAAAACCCAGAGGTGCGAGGTCTATTCGCGCCGGAGTTTAACAGTTCTAGAGCTCTGCGCAATGGTCCCAAACTGTCAACCTTTCGTTTGCTGGCCAGATCGATCACTGGCCAGCCTGGGATCTCCGCAGTGCTGCCCCTCCAGCCTCCCCCACGGGCTGATCACGGTCCCCACAACAATTCCCGGGCCAGCCCTGACACCGCCCCCCCCCCCCCCCCCCCCCACACTCCCCCCTCCTCCCGGAGCACCTCGATGTCCAGGCCCCACCACCCAGCAGTGACGATCACCCCACCCCACTCACCCCGGCAGACCACCCCCCCCCCCCCCCCCCCCCCCCCCGGCTGACCCACCCCCAGGGTTAGACTTCCCCCCCCGAGGCAGGCTTCCCCTCCACCCCACCCCCCGGCCCACCCCAATCGCTGCCCTCCCTCCATCCCAGACCGATCCTGTCAGCAGAACGGGAGCGGGACCCCCACCGATCACCCCTCGGCCCTGCCCAAAATAGGCCCCGCCCCTTTTGGCAGTGCCAAGGTTCCCCCTGGGCATGGGTACTTTGCCACTTGGGCAGTACCGGGGGGCACAGGCTGGCACTGCCAGGGTGCCCATGCCCAGGAGGGACCACCCCCCCCCCCTGCAGCCCGACCCCCTGGGGGCCTTGATTACCCCCTGGTGGGGTCTCCCGCTAGTTTCCTGAACATGGGGAGCTAATCTGGACTCCGCAGGAATGAAGATTCAATCGGGACCTAAAAGTTCCGATAATTAACTGATATGCATATTTAAAACATATTAAAATGACTTACCTGCCTTCCCGCCGGTTTCCAGCGTGGTCTGACTAGCGACTGTTCCCAGCTCTGCGAATGCGCATGCATTCCCGACGCACGCGCAAATCCCTGTTCAAGGCCGGAGACGCGCGTCTCCCACCGCGACCCATCTGAACAGTTGCAGCTTCCAATGGGAGAATCACAGCCGAGGTTGCATGAAAATGCAAGTTCCTTCATCCACTTGCTGCCTCAACGGGCTGACTGCCCAGCCACTAGGAGGCAGCATCTGCGTGAGTGGCAGAACTTCAATTTCAAAAATGAACTTCCTGCGACAAAGCAGGGAATGTCACGAAATATAAAGCAACTTTAGCATCGTAACTCGCCCCCAGCAACTCCACAGGACGATAACTACAAAAACTATATTGACGCTAATCGTTTCATGTGAATCACAAAATCCCTACAGTACAGAAGGAGGCTGTTTGGCCCTTCGAGTTTGCACTGACCACAATCCCACACAGGTCTTGATTCCCCCTGACAATAAGGGGCAGTTTAGCATGGCCAATCAACCTAACCCGCACATCCTTTGGACTGTGAGAGGAAACCGGAGCACCCGGAGGAAACCCACGCAGACACAGGGAGAATGTGCAAACTCCACACAGACAGTGACCCGAGCCGGGAATCGAACCCAGGTCCCTGGAGCTGTGAAGCAGCAGTGCTAACCACTGTGCCACCGTGCCGCCCACTTGGGGAGAAGGGTATGTGGGGTAGGCTATTGGATTGGATGATCAGCCATGATCAGAATGAATGGTGAAGCAGGTGAGAAGGGCAGAATGGCCTCATCCTGCTCTTATTTTCTATGAGACGGGTGAGGAGCCCCACAACATTTCACCGGCGTCACTTCATATCTTTATATATCCTGACCCGATAATAACCCATCAATCTCACTCCTGGACTCTTCAATAAAGGTTGTGGGTGAACTATTATTCAGAGGGCTGTTGGTACAGGACCCACACAACTAAACGGTCTGCTCCCTGTTGTTCCAAAGAGCAAAAGAATAAACAGTACAGGAACAGACCCTTCGCCCCTCCAAGCCTGCCCATGATGTCCGGCTGAACTAAAACCCCTCGCCTTTTGGGACCATTTCCCTCTATTCCCATCCTATTCATGTATTTGTCAAGACACCCCTTAAAGGTCACTATCGTATCCGCTTCCACTTCCTCCCCGGCAGCGAATTCCAGGCACCCACCACCCTCTGTGTAAAAAACTTGCCTCAGACATCTCCTATAAACCTTGCCCCTCGCACCTTAAACCTGTGCCCCCTAGTAATTGACTCTTACACCCTGGGAAAAAGCTTCTGAATATCCACTCTGTCCATGCCCCTCCTAATCTTGTAGACTCCTATCAGGTCTCCCCTCACCTCCATCGTTCCAGTGAGAACAAACCAAGTTTCTCCAACCTCTCCTCATAGCTAATGCCCTCCATACAGGTAACATCCTGGTAAACCTTTTCTGTACCACCTCCACATCTTTCTGGTAGTGTGGCGACCAGAATTGAACACTATTTTCCAAGTGCGGCCTAACTAAGGTCCTATAAAGCCGCAACACGAGTTGCCAATTTTTAAACTCAATGCCCCGGCCAATGAAGGCAAGCATGCCGTATGCCTTCTTGACTACCTTCTCCACCTGCATTGCCACTTTCAGTGACCTGTGTACCTGTACACCCAGATCCCTCTGCCTATCAATACTCTTAAGGTTCTGCCATTTACTGTATATTCCCCATCTTTATTAGAGCTTCCAAAATGCATTACCTCACATTTGTCCGGATTAAACTGCATCCCTGCCATCCCTCCGCCCAAGTCTCCAACTGATCTATATCCTGCTGTATCCTCTGCCGGTCCTCTTCGCTATCCACAAATCCACCGATCTCTCCTATTTATGGTGTTGCGTCCTCAGGATCCCGGGACATTTTTCAAAAGGGAGACAGGACTCATCAGTGTAAATATGCAGTGTGTTGACTGATTCTGATACAATCTCGGGGTATGAGGATGAAGCGTTCGTGTGAAAAGAAGCCACAAGTATTCTAACCATTGCTGTTTACATTGTTCCAATTTCAGATTCTATTGAGCATGGCCCACCCGACAGCACTGACCCCTGAAGCTGACTTCAGCCTGACAGAGAGGGACTGGCATTCCGGGTGGAGTTCGTTCACATCAATTCCAATCAGTGTCGGCATGGCGGGCGGTGCCAACTTCTCAGATGCCAACAATGCCAGCAACTGCCAAGTCAGTGCCAACTTCCAGTACATCATGTTTCCTGTGGTCTATAGCATGGTGTTTGCCTTTGGCACCGTGTCCAACTGCTGCGTCCTGTGGTACATCTTCAGGAAGAAGAGTGCGTTCTCTCCCTCAGACGTGTTCATGGTCAACTTGGCCACCATCGACCTCATCTTTGCTGCCCTGCTTCCATTCAAAGTGGCCTATCACGCCATGGGCAACGACTGGGCCTTCGGGGAGCTGGCGTGCAAGGTGACTGGTTCCCTCTTCTTCGCCAACATGTACGGCAGCACTCTGTTCCTCACCTGCATCTGCCTGGATCGCTACGTCGCGGTGGTCTATCCCATCAGGTCACTGCATCTGCGCCGGCCCCGTTACCGGGTGCTGGCTTGCTGCCTCATCTGGCTTCTCCTGGCCTCCAACCTGCTGTACCTGACCACCAAGGGACCACTGACCAGCAAGTTCCCCAATGGCAAGACGGCCTGTCTGGAGAATTTCTCTTCCAATTCCTGGAACCGACGCATCTCTGGGATCAGCATCGCCGCCGCGGTCATTGGCTTCTTCATCCCGTTGGTGATTATCATCGTCTGCTACCCCCTCATCGCCCGGAAGCTGCTGGAACATGCAGCCGGCAAAGACACGGTGCACAGGGTGAAGAGGAAAGCCCTCCGCATGGTGCTTCTGGTCCTCCTGGTCTTCATCATTTGCTTTGTCCCTTACCATCTCATCCAGCTCATCCACACCCTCCGGCGGATCAAGGTGCTGTCCAGCTGCAGCCTCATCCAGTTCACCTACTCGGCCAGACGTGTCACCATGGCCCTGGCCAGTCTCAACAGCTGCCTGGACCCCGTCATCTATTCCTTCGCCAGTGACACCTTCCATTGGAGGAGGCTGTGCTGCAGAGGGAGGCCTGCGTTCAACATCACCTTTCGAAGCAAGGGCAGGTCAGAGGGAAGAACAGGCTCATCGACACTTGCTGCATGCTGAGATCCCAGGACCCAGCTCCCCCCTGCCCCCCCCTGCCCCCCCCCCCCCCCGCCCCCCCCCCCCCCCCCCCCGCCCCAGGTCAGTGCCCGGATCCTGTCATAGAATGATAGAACTCTACAGTGCAGAAGGAGGCCATTCAGCCCATCGAGCCTGCGATGACCACAATCCCACCCAAGCCCTATTCCTGTAACCCCACATATATACCCTAATCCCCCTGACAATAAGGGGCAATTTAGCGTGACCAATTAACCTAACCTGCACCTCTTTGTCAACGCTGTAGAATCTACAATAGGGCGGCACGGTGGCACAGTTGTTAGCACAGCTGCCTCACAGCGCCAGGGACCCAGGTTTGATTCCTGGCTTGGGTCATATGAAAGCATTGAAGAATGGAAAGGAGGAGGCCATTCGGCCCTTCGAGCCTGCTCCGCCATTCACTCTGATCATGGCTGATCGTCCATCTCAATAGCCTAATCCTGCTTTCTCCCCATAACCTTTGATCCCATTCGCCCCCAAGTGCTATATCCAGCCGCCTCTTGAATACATTCAATGTTTTGACACCAGCTACTTCCTGTGGTAATGAATTCCACAGGCTCACCACACTTTGAATGAAGAAATGTCTCCTCACCTCCGTCCTATACGGTCTACCCCAAATCCTCAGACTGGTTCTGGACTCCCCCCACCATTGGGAACATCCTCCCTGCATCTACCCTGTCTAGTCCTGTTAGAATTTTATAAGTCTCTATGAAATCCCCCTCATTCGTCTGAACTCCAGTGAAAACAATCCTAACCTGGTCAATCTCTCCTCACACATCAATCCCGCCATCCCCGGAATCAGCCTGGTAAACCTTCACTGCACTCCCTCGAGAACAAGAACATCCTTCCTCAGAAAAGGAGACCAAAACTGCCCACAATACTCCAGGTGTGGCCTCACCAAGGCTCTGTATAATTGCAATGCCTGTGTGGAATTGTCACTGTCTGTGCAGAATCTGCACATGTCTGCATGGGTTTCCTCCGGGTGCTCTGGTTTCCCCCCACAGCTGGTTCGCTGCTAAATTCTGCCTCAGTGTACCCGAACAGGCGCCGGAGTGTGGAGACGAGGGAATTTTCACAGTGACCTCTTTATAGTGTTAATGTAAGCCAACTTGTGACTCTAATAAATAAACTTAAACGTGATATATGGACCCATGAACACATGATGTGGAGATGCCGGCGTTGGACTGGGGTAAACACAGTAAGAAGTTTTGTTTCTTAAAGACTTGATTAGTTGTAAGTATTCGCATTCCAACCATTATTCATGTAAATTGAGTCTGTGTCTTTATAAGCTCTGTTTGTGAACAGAATTCCCACTCACCTGAAGAAGGGGCTTGGAGCTCCGAAAGCTTGTGTGGCTTTTGCTACCAAATAAACCTGTTGGACTTTAACCTGGTGTTGTTAAACTTCTTCCCATGAACACACACAGACACAGACACACACTCACACAGACACACACTCCCACACACACACACACACACACACACTCACACTCTCACTCCCACACACACACTCACACAGACACACACACACACTCTCACACACACACACTCTCACGCACACACACACACACTCACACACTCACACTCACACACACACTCACACACACTCACACACACACTCACACACACTCACACACACACACACTCACACACTCACACACACACTCACACACACTCACACTCTCACACACACACTCACACACACTCACACTCTCACACACACTCACACAGACACACACGCACACACACACACACACTCACACACACACTCACACACGCTCACACACACACTCACAC
This sequence comes from Mustelus asterias, assembly GCF_964213995.1. Taxonomy (NCBI): domain Eukaryota; kingdom Metazoa; phylum Chordata; class Chondrichthyes; order Carcharhiniformes; family Triakidae; genus Mustelus; species Mustelus asterias. Next base: position 12,372,590 of record NC_135831.1, on the reverse strand, counting down.
ACACACTCACACTCTCACAAACACACACACACTCACACACACACACACAGACACACAGACACACACACACACTCACACACACTCACACTCTCACACACACACTCACACAGACACACACACACTCACACAGGCACACACACTCTCACAAACACACACACACACTCACACTCACTCACACAGTCACTCACACACACACACTCACACAAACACACTCACACACACTCAGTCACTCACACAAACACACTCACACACACTCACACACACTCACACAAACACACTCACTCACACAGTCACTCACACACACACACATACACACACACTCACACATACACACACACTCACAGTCGCACACACACAGATCCATTGTAGACAGAGAAAGAACAGCGACAACAATGATTTAACAATAATGGCAAAATTGGCTTTAAAATGGTGATTCTGGCTGAGAGTTAAGCATGCTGGGATTTTTGGTCAACTTTGAATTAAAACCAGATGCAGGTGATAAAGTTACTCTGAGTCAGGGTTCTGGTCTGGGAACTGTGATCTGAAACTTCCTGTGTTGACCAAGTAAGGGGAATTGTTGATGCTGAGCTAAACACAATGGCATCAAGTTTTATGTTCTTTCTGTGGGCGACACGCAATCTGAACTAAGAACAGTGGCGTTGTTTACAAGTAATTTCATTGGCTGTCATTTAAAGGGTCATTGGATAAACATATGGATGATATTGGAATAGTGTAGATTAGAGGGGCTTTAGATTGGTTTCACTGGTCGGCGCAACATCGAGGGTCGAAGGGCCTGTACTGCGCTGTAATGTTCTATGTTCTATGTCTGAGTCACATGATCCGCTTCTGACTACACTTTTGGCTGGATCTCAGAAAACCTTCTGGAATCACATGAAAGAATTTGAGGATAAAAGACATGTCCAGCCTTTTGTCTCCAGCGGCAACTCTAGATGTTCACCGTAGCAAAAAGAAGTCTGCCCCTGAGGATCTTCTTCAGAGAAGGATACATTCTACATAGGGAACGGACCTGGCCAGTTTCTCCTAACACTGTCTATTTTCAGTTTGCGAATTAGAGTTAATGTTTAGTGAAGAGTCAAAGTTGGGTGAAAGAATAAGTGTTGCAACTGTTTCAATTTGAGCTCATACCAGAAATGTTAAATAACGAAAGAAATTGTTAAGTGAATGAAAGAATTGACTCCTGTCCTTGCTTGTCACATTAAACTGGAATGCTTGGAAGGTGTTTAAATGGATGTTCAAATAATATGAGCAGACGCACAAACATACATGCTCACACATGCACATGCAGATTTACCCATGTACACACACACACCACACATGCACACACACACACATGTTTATTTTATTTATCAGTATCACAAGTAGGCTCACATTAACACTACAATGAAGTTACTGTGAAATTCCCTTCGTCGCCACACTCCGGCGCCTGTTCAGGTACACTGAGGGAGAATTTAGCACGGCCAATGCACCCTAACCAGCACATCTTTCAGACTGTGGGAGGAAACCGGAGCACCCGGAGGAAACCCACGCAGACACGGGGAAAATGTGCAGACTCTGCACAGACAGTGACCCAAGCCAGGAATCGAACCCGGGTCCCTGGCGCTGTGAGGCAACAGTGCTAACCATTGTGCCACCATGCTGCCCTTGTGCCACCGTGCCACCCATGAACATATACCCAGACACACACACACATGCCACACACATATACCGATTAACACACACATCACACATACATAGACACACATACACCCATGCACACAGTCTCTTACACGCCTATCTCCTTTATAGAATATCCAATAGAAGTACCAGAGTGTGACTCAGGAACAGGATGGGGTTGTATTTTACACCTCAGTAACTCTATGGCCCATTGCTGTGTTCACAACATTGCTATTTGAGTGCGTTGAAGTGGAACAGTTTACTGATCCAGTCACTGGACAGTCTGGCTTGCGCTGTTGTGTCTGGGAATGTTGACAATTGCGGAGTCTGCACGTTCTCCCCGTGTCTGCGTGGGTTTCCTCCGGGTGCTCCGGTTTCCTCCCACGGTCCAAAAGACGTGCTGGTTAGATGCATTGGCCATGCTAAATTGCCCCTTAGTATCAGGGGATGCATAGGTTAGTGGGATTAGCGAAGTAAATATGTGGGGTTACAGGGATAGGGCCTGGGTGGGATTGTTGTCGGTGCAGGCTCGATGGGCCAAATGGCCTCCTTCTGCACTGTAGGGATTCTATGATTCTATGAAACGGATTTTTGGCAAAAGTTGTTGCAGATTCAATATAGCTTGTGGCTAAAAAGCTGTGATAACCTGATGATGAGAGCCTGAGATATAAACACGTGTATATACCTGCCCAGATAGGACTGAACTAGTAACTGAAGGACTAGAGGGAAGATTCTATCAATGTTAATATGCAGACTGTTGGGGAGCGCTGCAGGCCACAACGTGTTGGGAAACAAACCTGTTGAGAGCAGGTTTTTCATCATGTACTAATCTGCATTCGGATTTCGCAACTGGGAGCTATTCATTTATCTTCCGCATAGAGAGAATGGCGAAGGAGGAACCTGTCAGAATTGTACTGGACGCATCTGGGGAGTGAATGGGGAAAATACTGACCGGGAACAAGGAAACAAGTTGACATTAGCTCAGGGAAGAGGTGTGAATAGAGAGCAGCAGGTGGGTGAGCAATGGCAAAATTGTGGAGGGAACCCCAGAGCGAAGGCTTAACTTCTACCCAAAGGACAAGGGGTGATAGAGTTTACTTTGTAAAATGCTGGGCAGTTCTGTCACACAGGTGAAGAAGGCATTCGGCATGTTGGTTTCATCGGTCAGAACATTGAATACAGGAGTTGGGACGTCTTGTTGAAGTTGTACAAGACATTGGTAAGGCCACACTTGGAATACTGTGTGCAATTCTGGTCACCCTATTATAGAAAGGATATTATTAAACTAGAAAGAGTGCAGAAACGATTTACTAGGATGGTAGCGGGACTTGATGGATTGAGTTTAGGAGAGGCTGAATAGACTGGGACTTTTTTCTCTGTAGCGTAGGAGGCTGAGGGGTGATCTTATAGAGGTCTATAAAATAATGAGGGGCATAGACAAGGTAGATAGTCAAGATCTTTTCCCAAAGGTAGGGGAGTCTAAAACTAGAGGGCATAGGTTTAAGGTGAGAGGGGAGAGATACAAAAGTGTCCAGAGGGGCAATTGTTTCACACAGAGGGTGGTGAGTGTCTGGAACAAGCTGCCAGAGGTAGTAGTAGAGGCAGGTACAATTTTGTCTTTTAAAAAGCATTTAGATAGTTACATGGGTACGATGGGTATAGAGGGATATGGGCCAAACGCGGGCAATTGGGATTAGCTTAGGGGTTTTTTTTAAAAAAGGGCGGCATGGACAAGTTGGGCTGAAGGGCCTGTTTCCATGCTGTAAACCTCTGTGACTCTATATCAATTCTCCACCGTGAGAACTGAAATCCATAACTATTGACCAATAGGACGTTAGTCTGGAGCAGCTGAGTACAGTCCGAGTAAGTAACAAGTCTGGATATAATAGGTGGGATTTTACAGCCTCACTTGTCCTGAAACTGTAAAATCCTGCCTGAGGTCAACAGACCTTGCATCATCTGCCCCTCGTGCACTCCTATTCCTGTGGCGAGTGGGACAGTAAGATTCTAGCCTTTATATGGGTGCACCATTGACCAGTTCACAGCTGAACTGAGCGAGGGTATGTCTGTATCCGCGCAAGCGCAGACACTGAGTTACACACACACACACACACCTTCTCCCCGTGGGTTTCCTCCGGGTGCTCTGGTTTCCTCCCACAGTCCGAAAGTCGTGCTGGTTAGGGTGCATTGGCCATGATAAATTCCCCCTCAGTGTTACCCGAACAGGCGCCGGAGTGCGGCGACTAGGGGATTTACACAGCGCACAGGATTTTAGGGTTTTGCTCGAGCAAGACCAGAAATTCCAGCCCGGGGTCAACAGACATTTCCATTTTCCGCCCCTCACCTGCTCCGATTCCGTGGCGGGCGAGATAGTAGAATTCTGGTGAGTAACTCCATTGCAGTGTTAATATAATGTTTAAAGTTTAAAGTTTATTTATTATTGTCACAAGTAGGCTTACATTAACACTGCAATGAAGTTACTGTGAAAATCCCCTCGTAGCAACACTCTGGCACCTGTTCGGGTACACTGAGGGAGAATTTAGCACGGCCAATGCATCTAACCAGCTACTCTGAGAAATGAACTCGAAACTTTAAAAATACTCACACATACCTGTGATCGAGGCTTTACATATCCTCTGGGCACTGCAGGGACTGGGTTGATTTTCTATTCATAAAATCATCGAATATGGAAACTCTACAGTACAGAAGGAGGCCATTTGGCCCATTGAGTCTGCAGTAACCACAATCGCACCCAGGCCCTATCCCTGTAACCCCACACATTTACCCCACTAATCCCTCAACATACACATCCCAGCACACTATGGGCAATTTAGCATTGCCAATCAACCTAACCTGCACATCTTTTGGACTGTGGAAGGAAACTGGAGCACCCGGAGGAAACTCACACAAACATGGGGAGAATGTGCAAACTCCACACAGACAGTGACCTAAGGTGGGAATTGAACCCAGGTCCCTGGCGCTGTGAGGTCACGGGCATTCGGCCTCTGATCTTCAGGTAAGCGTTCTCCAAGGCAGTCTTCATGACACACGATAACGCAGAGTCGCTGAGCAGAGACTGATAGCCAAGTTCCACACACATGAGGACGGCCTCAACCGGGATCTTGAGTTCATGTCACACTATCAGTAACCCCCACAGCTTGCCTGGGCTTGCAAAATCTCACTAACTGTTCTGGCTGACAATACACATCTCTTTAACCTGTGCTTAACCCTCTCTCCACTCACATTGTCTGTACCTTTAAGACTTGATTACCTGTAAAAACTCGTGTTCCAACCATTATTTTGTAAATTGAGTTTGTGTCTTTATATGCTCTGTTTGTGAACTGAAATCCCACTCACCTGACGAAGGAGCAACGAGCGCTCCGAAAGCTAGTGGCTTCTGCTACCAAATAAACCTGTTGGACTTTAACCTGGTGTTGTGAGACTTCCTGCTGTGAGGTAACAGTGCTAACCACTGTGTCACTGCGCCACCCCTTCAGTCACATCTTGTTTTGATGTTTTAAATTGAGTTTAAGATTTGGTTTTGCATTTATGTAGCGTCTCTTTAAGGGACTGCCTTCCAATTAATCCCTCTGTTGATCTGGTGCGCCCTTAGTCATCCAAAGGACGAACACCTTTGATGCAAGTGCCACAATCAGATCAGCAGAAATGGTTTGTCTCTGGTGTTGAGGGTGACTCTGCAACAGTTCACTTCACCCTGGGGGGGTCCCAGTGATGATTGTACGGCATGTCTGAGAATCCAGCTGAGGTTGAGAGGAATTTTTTTTAATTTGATTTGTTATTGTCACATGTATTAGTATCCAGTGAAAAGTATTGTTTCTTGTCTGCTATATAGACAAAGCATACCGTTCATAGAGAAGGGAAGGAGAGGATGCAGAATGTAGTGTTATAGTCATAGCTAGGGTGTAGAGTCATAGCTTTATAGAGGTGTACAGCATGGAAACAGGCCCTTTTTTGACCACTAAGTTAGTCCTAATTGCCCACATTTGGCCCATATCCCTCTGTACCTATCTGACCCATGTAACTGTCTGAATGCTTTTTAAAAAACAAACTTATACCTGCCTCTACTACTGCCCAGACACTCACCACACTCTGTGTGAAAATAATGCCTCTCGGGACCCTTTTGTATCTCTCCCCTCTCACCTTAAACCTGTGCCCTCTAGTTTTAGACTCTGCTACTTTGGGAAAAGATATTGACCATCAAGCTAACCTATGCCCCTCATTATTTTATAGACCGAGAGTCATAGAGTCATAGAGCTTTACAGGATGGAAACAGACCCCTCGGCTCAACTTGTCAATGCCGCCCTTTTTTTTAAACCCCTAAGCTAGTCCCAATTGCCCACATTTGGCCCATATCCCCCTATACCCATCTTACCCATGTAACTGTCTATACGCTTTTTAAAAGACAAAATTGTACCTGCCTCTACTACAACCTCTGGCAGCTTGTTCCAGACAACAACCTCGATAAGATCACCCCAAAGCCTCCTACGCTCCAGGGAAAAAGGTCCCAGTCTATCCAGCCTCTCCTTATAATTCAACCCATCAAGTCACGGTAGCATCCCAGTATCTCTTTTCTGCACTCTTTCAACTGAATATTATCAACTTATATCTGTTTTCCATTTTGGTAATAATTAGAAATGTGATATTACTTTCAAAGTGAAACTCTGTATTCTCAGCTCATCTGTCTTACTCATTAAGAAAAACTTGCAGGGGCCCTGGCAGACATATTTAAAATGTCAGTATTCACGGGGGAGGTGCCGGATGATTGGAGGGTGGCTCATGTTGTTCCATTGTTTAAAAACGGTTCCAAAAGAAATCCGGGAAATTATAGGCCAGTAAGTTTGACATCGGTGGTGGGCAAGTTATTGGAAGGTGTGATAAGGGATAGGATCTACAAATATTTGGATAGACAGGGACTTATTAGGGAGAGTCACCATGGCTTTGTGCGTGGTAGGTCATGTTTGACCAATCTATTAGAGATTTTCGAGGAGGTTACCAGGAAAGTGGATGAAGGGAAGGCGGTGGATGTTGTCTACCTGGATTTCAGCAAGGCCTTTGACAAGGTCCCTCATGGGAGGTTAGTCAGGAAGGTTCAGTCGCTAGGTATACATGGGGAGGTAGTAAATTGGATTAGACACTGGCTCAATGGAAGAAGCCAGAGAGTGGTTGTGGAGGATTGCTTCTCTGAGTGGAGGCCTGTGACTAGTGATGTGCCGCAGGGATCGGTGTTGGGTCCATTGTTGTTTGTCATCTATATCAATGATCTGGATGATAATGTGGTAAATTGGATCAGCAAGTTTGCTGATGATACAAAGATTGGAGGTGTAGTGGACAGTGAGGAAGGTTTTCAAAGCTTGCAGAGGGATTTGGACCAACTAGAAAAATGGGCTGAAAAATGGCAATTGGAATTTAACACAGACAAGTGTGAGATATTGCACTTTGGAAGGACAAACCAAAGAAGAACGCACAGGGTAAATGGTAGGACTCTGAAGAGTGCAGTTGAACAGAGGGATCTGGGAATACAGGTACAGAATTCCCTAAAAGTGACGTCACAGGTGGATAGGGTCGTAAAGAGTGCCTTTGGTACATTGGCCTTTATAAATCGGAGTATCGAGTACAAAAGTTGGAGTGTTATGGTAAGGTTATATAAGGCATTGGTGAGGCCGAATTTGGAGTATTGTGCACAGTTTTGGTCACCTAGTTACAGGAAGGATGTAAATAAGGTTGAAAGAGTGCAGAGAAGGTTCACAAGGATGTTGCCGGGACTTGAGAAGCTGAGTTACAGAGAGAGATTGAATAGGTTGGGACTTTATTCCCTGGAGCGTCGAAGATTGAGGGGAGATTTGATAGAGGTGTATAAGATTTTGATGGGTATAGATAGAGTGAATGCAAGCAGGCTTTTTCCGCTGAGGCTAGGGGAGAAAAAAACCAGAGGGCATGGGCTAAGGGTGAAAGGAGAAAAGTTTAAAGGGAATATTAGGGGGGGCTTCTTCACGCAGAGAGTGGTGGGAGTGTGGAATGAGCTGCCGGATAAAGTGGTAAATGCATTTAACATTTAAGAAAAACTTGGACGGGTTCATGGATGAGAGGGGTGTGGAGGGATATGGTCCAAGTGCAGGTCAGTGGGACTAGGCAAAAAATGGTTCGGCACAGACATGAAGGGCCAAAAGGCCTGTTTCTGAGCTGTAATTTTCTATGGTTCTATGGTTCTGTGGAAAGAGGACATTAAGAAAGAGGATGTGTTGGAAATGTTGAATAGCATCAAGATAGATAAGTCGCCTGGACCGGATGGGATGTACCCCAGGTTACTGTGGGAGGCGAGGGAAGAGATTGCAGAGCCTCTGGCGATGATCTTTGCGCCGTCGATGGAGATGGAAGAGGTTCCGGAGGATTGGAGGATTGCGGATGTGGTTCCTATATTCACGAAAGGGAATAGGAATAGCCCAGGAAATTACTGACCGGTGAGTCTAACCTCAGTGGTTGGTAAGTTGATGGAGAAGATCCTGAGGGACAGGATTTATGAACATTTAGAGAAGTTTAGTATGCTCAAAAGTAGTCAGCACGCTTTGTCAAAGGCAGATCGTGCCTTACGAGCCTGGTAGAGTTCTTTGAAAATGTGACTAAGCACATTGACGAAGGGAAAGCGGTGGATGTGGTTTACATGGACTTCAGCAAGGCATTCGATAAGGTCCCCCATGCAAGACTTCTCGAGAAAGTGAGAGGGCATGGGATCGAAGGGGCTGTTGCCTTGTGGATCCAGAACTGGCTTGCCTGCAGAAGGCAGAGAGTGGTTGTAGATGGGTCTTTTTCTGAATGGAGGTCAGCCACCAGTGGAGTGCCCCAGGGATCTGTTCTGGGACCCTTGCTCTTTGTCATTTTCATAAATGACCTGGATGAGGAAGTGGAGGGATGGGTTGGTAAGTTTGCCGATGACACAAAGGTTGGTGGTGTTGTGGATAGGTTGGAGGGATGTCAGAAACTGCAGTGTGACATAGATAGGATACAAGACTGGGCGGAGAAGTGGCAGGTGGACTTCAACCCAGATAAATGTGTAGTGGTCCATTTTGGCAGGTCAAATGGGATGAAGGAGTATAATATCAAGGGTAAGACTCTTAGCAGTGTAGAGGATCAGAAGGACCTTGGGGTCCGGGTCCATTGGACTCTTAAATCGGCCTCGCAAGTAGAGGAGGTGGTTAAGAAGGCGTATGGTGTGCTGGCCTTTATCAATCGAGGGATTGAGTTTCGGAGTCGGGAGATAATGATGCAGCTTTATAAGACCCTCGTCGGACCCCACTTGGAATGCTGTGCTCAGTTCTGGTCGCCTCATTACAGGAGGGATGTGGAAATGCTTGAAAGGGTCCAGAGAAGAGTTACAAATATGTTGCCTGGATCGAGTGGCATGCCTTATGAGGAAAGGTTGAGGGAGCTCGGTCTTTTCTCCTTGGATAGACGAAGGATGAGAGGTGACTTGATAGAGATGTACAAGATGTTGAGAGGTATAGATCGGGTGGATTCTCAGATGCTTTTTCCAAGGGCTGAAATGGCTGCTACGAGAGGACACATGTTTAAGGTGCTGGGGGGTAGGTACAGAGAAGATGTCCGGGTTATGTTTGTCACTCAGAGGGTGGTGGGTGAGTGGAACCAGCTGCCGTCAGTGGTGGTGGAGGCAAACTTGATAGGATCTGTTAAGAGACTTCTGGATGAGTACAAAGAACAAAGAACAAAGAACAATACAGCACAGGAACAGGCCCTTCGGCCCTCCAAGCCCGCGCCGCTCCCTGGTCCAAACTAGACCATTCTTTTGTATCCCTCCATTCCCACTCCGTTCATATGGCTGTCTAGATAAGTCTTAAACGTTCCCAGTGTGTCCGCCTCCACCACCTTGCCTGGCAGCGCATTCCAGGCCCCCACCACCCTCTGTGTAAAATATGTCCGTCTGATATCTGTGTTAAACCTCCCCCCCTTCACCTTGAACCTATGACCCCTCGTGAACGTCACCACCGACCTGGGGAAAAACTTCCCACCGTTCACCCTATCTATGCCTTTCATAATTTTATACACCTCTATTAAGTCTCCCCTCATCCTCCGTCTTTCCAGGGAGAACAACCCCAGTTTACCCAATCTCTCCTCGTAACTAAGCCCCTCCATACCAGGTAACATCCTGGTAAACCTCCTCTGTACTCTCTCCAAAGCCTCCACGTCCTTCTGGTAGTGCGGCGACCAGAACTGGACGCAGTACTCCAGATGCAGCCGAACCAACGTTCTATACATCTGCAACATCAGACCCCAACTTTTATACTCTATGCCCCGTCCTATAAAGGCAAGCGTGCCATATGCCTTCTTCACCACCTTCTCCACCTGTGACGTCACTTTCAAGGATCTGTGGACTTGCACACCCAGGTCCCTCTGCGTATCTACACCCTTTATGGTTCTGCCATTTATCGTATAGCTCCTCCATACATTATTTCTCCCAAAATGCATCACTTCGCATTCATCAGGATTGAACTCCATCTGCCATTTCTTTGCCCAAATTTCCAGCCTATCTATATCCTTCTGTAGCTTCTGACAATGCTCCTCACTATCTGCAAGTCCTGCCAATTTTGTGTCGTCCGCAAACTTACTGATCACCGCAGTTACACCTTCTTCCAGATCATTTATATAAATCACAAACAGTAGAGGTCCCAATACAGAGCCCTGCGGAACACCACTAGTCACAGGCCTCCAGCCGGAAAAAGACCCTTCCACTACCACCCTCTGTCTTCTGTGACCAAGGCAGTTTTCCACCCATCTAGCCACCTCCCCCTTTATCCCATGAGATCCAACCTTTTTCACTAGCCTACCATGAGGGACTTTGTCAAACGCTTTACTAAAGTCCATATAGACGACATCCACGGCCCCCAGTACATGGGACTGAATAGGATGGAGGGTGATAGGTAAGCCTATATATAAGCCTAGGTAGGTAGGGACATGACCGGCGCAACTTGTGGGCCGAAGGGCCTGTTTGTGCTGTAGTTTTTCTCTGTTCTATGTTCTATGTTCTACTCACTAGTCTTTTTCCATTAAAATACACATCATTAACCAGTGATCAAATCCTTTTATTTTATTATTGTATATGTTTCCTTATTTTTCCATGCACATATGTTCTTTTTCTCGACTTGTTCTTTTCCTTACCCTCAGTTTCCAGACTTGTCTCCCTCAAGCTGCCAATCCCTGTAAAGATCCTTTGAACCCCCATCAGCATCACAAGCCACGACATTCGCTTCCTTGCCTTCATAGTCATCCCTGTCCAGCTGCAGTCTTTACTGCTCAGAATCCCTACAGTGCAGAAAGAGGCCATCCAGCCCATCGAGCCTGCACCGATTCTCTGAAATAGCATCCCACCTCGGCATTCACTCTGCCCTCTCCGCATTTAGCACAGCTAATCCACCTAACCCTTACATCTTTGGACACTAAGGAGCATTTTAGCATGGCTAATCTACTTAAATTGCATATCTTTGGACATTAAGGGGCAATTTAGCGTGGCCAATCCACCTAACTTACACATCTTCGAACTGTGGGAGGAAACCAGAGCACCCGGAGGAAACCCACGCAGACACGGGGAGAACGTGCAGACTCTGCACAGACAGTAGCCCGAGGCGGGAATCGAATCCAGGTCCCTGGCGCTGTGAGGCAGTAGTGCTAACCACTGTGCCACCATGGTAAATATACCTCCTCTGTTCAAGGAATTTGGGGAAACTGAGCCCATCCGCCTCACATCTGTGAAAGAGAACATGTTTAAAATTCATTATTAGGAGGTATTTACAGGACAATCCAGCAGAGTCAACATTGTTAACTCAAAGGAAAACTATGTTTGACAAATTGATCTGAGTTCTTTGAGGAAGTAACGAGCAAAGTGGATAAAAGGGAAACTGTGAATCTGGCGTACTTTGATTTCTGAAATGCATTTGATAAGATGCCACTTCAAAGATAAAATGAGAGCTTGTGGCACAGGGGTGACATGGTAGAATACATAAACAATTGGTTAACTAACAGGAAGAAGGAAATGGGACGGTATGGTGGCATGTGGGTGACACGGTGGCACAGTAATTAGCACTGCTGCCTCACAGCCCCAGGGACACAGGTTCAATTTTGGCCTCAGGTCCCCGTGTCTGCGTGGGTTTCCTCCAGGTGCTCCGATTTCCTCCCACACTCCAAAAATGTGCGCATTAGGTTGATTGGCCATGGTAAATTAACCCTCGTGTCGGGGATTCACAGGGTAAATATGTGGAGTTACAGGAATAGCCCTGGGTGGGATTGCGGTCGGTGCAGGCTCGATGGGCTGAATGGTCTCCTTCTCCACTGTAGGAATTCTATGAATCTATGATTCTATGGAATAAATAGGTAATTTTCAAGTTGACAACCAACATGTAGAGCAGTGGACCAGTGCTGGATCATCAACTATTCACAAAGTATATCAATGACTTGGGTGAAAGCAGCGAACACACAGTAACTAAAATTGTTGATCATACAAAGATAGGTGGAGAATTAAGTTGTCGATAAGGCATAAAGAGTCTGTGAAGGTGAAAGTCTTAATAATCACACCAGTTTAAAATGAGTCGGTTGGTGCATGACCCAGACTTTTGTATTTTTTTCCCGATGGAAGAAGGTGGAAGAGAGAATGTCCGGGGCGTCTGGGGCCCTTGATTATGCTGGCTGCTTTTCTGAGGCAGCGGGAAGTGTAGACAGAGTCAGTGGATGGGAGGCTGGTTTGCGTGATGGACTGGGCTTCGTTCACAACTCTTTGTCGTTTCTTGCAGTCTTGGGCAGAGCAGGAGCCAGACCAAGCTGTGATACAACCAGAAAGAACGCTTTCTATGGTATGTCAGCAAACATTAGTGAGAGTCGTAGCTGACATGCCAAATTTCCTGAGTCTTCTGAGAAAGTAGAGGGGGTGTTGGTGGGCTGTCTTAACTATTGTGTCAACATGGAGGGACCAGGACAGGTTGTTGATGATCTGGACACCTAGAAACCTGAAGCTCTCGACCATTTCTACTTCATCCCCATCGATGCAGCTGTATAGAACGCTGGTTAGGCCACATTTGGAGTACTGCGTCCAGTTCTGGTCACCGCACTACCAGAAGGACGTGGAGGCGTCAGAGAGAGTGCAGAGAAGATTTACCAGGATGTTGCCTGGTATGGAGGGTCTTAGCTATGAGGAGAGATTGGGTAGACTGGGGTTGTTCTCCTTGGAAAGACGGAGAATGAGGGGAGATCTAATAGAGGTGTACAAGATTATGAAGGGTATAGATGGGGTGAACAGTGGGAAGCTTTTTCCCAGGTCGGAGGTGACGATCACGAGGGGTCACGGGCTCAAGGTGAGAGGGGCGAAGTATAACTCAGATATCAGAGGGATGTTTTTTACACAGAGGGTGGTGGGGGCCTGGAATGCGCTGCCAAGTAGGGTGGTGGAGGCAGGCACGCTGACATCGTTTAAGACTTACCTGGATAGTCACATGAGCAGCCTGGGAATGGAGGGATACAAACGATTGGTCTAGTTGGACCAAGGAGCGGCACAGGTTTGGAGGGCCGAAGGGCCTGTTTCCTGTGCTGTACTGTTCTTTGTTCTTTGTTCTTTGATGTAGACAGGGGCATGTAACTCAGAGGGCTAAGGAAAAGAGGAGGAAGGCGGTAGTAATCGGGGACTCGATGGTGAAGGGGACAGACAGGCGTTTCTGCGGAGGTAGGCGGGATTCTCGCATGGTGGTCTGCCTCCCTGGGGCCGGGATCCAGGATGTCGCTCGTCGCGTCCCAGAAATCCTGAGGTGGGAGGGAGAGGAGCCTGAGGTAGCGGTACATATTGGTACCGCTGATGTGGGTAGGAAGGGAGAAGGGGTCATGAAAAGGGAGTACAGGGAATTAGGGAGACAGCTGAGAAAGAGGAAAGCAAAGGTAGTAATCTCAGGATTACTGCCTGTGCCACGGGAAGGTGAGGGCAGGAATGGAGTGAGGTGGAGGATGAATGTGTGGCTGAGGGACTGGTGCAGGGGGCAGGGATTCAGGTTCCTGGACCATTGGGACCTCTTTAGGGGCAGGGGTGATCTGTATACAAAAAACGGGTGGAACTTGAATCACACGGGGACCAATATCCTGGCCGGTAGGTTGGCTAAGGCTACTGGGGAGAATTTAAACTAGATAGGTTGGGGGGAGGGGAGCTAGAAGAGTTGACTAGGATCAAGGAACTAATTGATGGGGGGGAGGATGCAGGGGTAAGGGGAATTACAAAATTAATGGTAGAGGAGAGGGTGCAAGTGAATGAAGGCGGTAATTTAGATAAGGGAGTAGAGGGAGAGGGTGTTCGCGACTCATCAAAGCGGGTTCAGATAAAAGCTGGAATAAGGACACTTTGCCTGAATGCACGAAGCATTCGGAACAAGGTGAATGAGTTGATGGTGCAAATCAGCACAAGTGGGTACGATCTAGTGGCCATTACAGAAACGTGGCTGAAAGGTGACCAGGACTGGGAGATGAATATCCAGGGGTATCAGGCGTTTAGGAAGAATAGACAGGAAGGAAAAGGTGGTGGGGTCGCGCTATTAATAAGAGATAATATCAGGGTAGTACTGAGGGATGACATAGGCTCTGAGGAACAAAACGTGGAATCGTTATGGGTAGAGATGAGGAATAGTAGAGGGAGAAAGACACTAGTAGGTGTGGTATATAGGCCCCCAAATAATAATGTTGAGGTAGGGAGGGCTATAAACAAGCAGATAAGGGATGCGTGTAAAAACGGAACGGCAATAATCATGGGGGACTTCAACATGCACATTGACTGGCAGACTCAAGTCGGTAAGGGTGGAATGGAGGAAGAGTTCTTAGAATGCTGTCGGGATAGTTTCCTTGAACAGCATGTTACGGAACCGACGAGGGAACGAGCTATTTTGGATCTGGTATTGTGTAACGAGGTAGGTAGAATTAAGGATCTTATGGTGAAGGACCCTCTTGGGTCTAGTGACCACAATATGGTCGAATTTCTGATTCAGATGGAAGAGGAGAAAGTTTGGTCTCAAACCAGTGTCCTCTGTTTGAACAGAGGGAAATATGATAGGATGAGGGATGAATTGGCTAAGGTAGACTGGGAGAGCAGGCTGGCAGGTAGGATAGCTGAGGAACAGTGGAGGATTTTTAAGGAGATCCTTTTCAGTTCTCAGCAAAAATATATTCCAGCAAAAAACAAGGATTGTAAGAAAAGGGAGAACCAGCCGTGGATAACGAAGGAAATAAAGGAGAGTATTAAAATAAAAACAGCTGCGTACAGAGTGGCCAAAAATAGTGGAGAAACAAGTGATTGGGAAAAATTTAAGAAACAACAAAGAGAGACTAAGAAAGCGATAAAGAAAGGAAGGATAGACTATGAAGCTAGGCTAGCAATTAATATAAAAAATGATAGTAAAAGTTTTTATAAATATATAAAAAGGAATAGAGTGGCTAGAGTGAATGTTGGACCCTTGGAGGACGAGAGGGGGGAGTTAATAGTGGGAAATGAGGATATGGCTGAGTCTTTAAATAAGTTTTTTGTGTCGGTCTTCACGGTGGAGGACACAAATAGTTTGCCAAATATTAACGATAGAGGGTTGGCAGCAGGAGAAATACTTAATACAATTAATGTTACCAGAGAGGCAGTGCTGGGTAGACTAATGGGACTGAAGGTGGACAAGTCCCCGGGTCCGGATGGAATGCATCCCAGGGTATTGAAAGAAATGTCAGAGGTAATAGTGGATGCGTTAGTGATTATTTATCAAAACTCGTTGCATTCTGGGGTAGTGCCGGTTGATTGGAAAACGGCTAATGTTACGCCGCTGTTTAAAAAAGGAAGGAGACAAAAGGCGGGTAACTATAGGCCGGTCAGCTTAACGTCTGTAGTAGGGAAAATGCTGGAATCCATTATTAAGGAGGAGATAGCAGGGCATCTGGATAGAAATGGTTCGATCAATCAGACGCAGCATGGATTCATGAGGGGAAAGTCATGCTTGACGAACATGTTGGATTTTTATGAAGATGTGACTAGGGCGGTTGATGGAGGAGAACCGGTGGATGCGGTGTTTTTGGATTTCCAAAAGGCGTTTGATAAGGTGCCCCATAAAAGGCTGCTGAAGAAGATTAGGGCACACGGAGTTGGGGGTAGTGTGTTAAAGTGGATTGGGGACTGGCTATCCGACAGGAAGCAAAGAGTCGGAATAAATGGGTGTTTTTCCGGTTGGAGGAAGGTAACTAGTGGCGTGCCGCAGGGATCGGTACTCGGGCCGCAACTGTTTACCATTTATATAGATGATCTGGAGGAGGGGACGGAGTGTAGGGTAACGAAGTTTGCAGACGACACAAAGATAAGTGGAAAAGTGAATCGTGTGGAGGACGGAGAAGATCTGCAGAGAGATTTGGACAGGCTGAGTGAGTGGGCGAGGATATGGCAAATGGAGTATAACGTTGATAAATGCGAGGTTATACACTTTGGAGGAAATAATAACAAATGGGATTACTATCTCAATGGAAACAAATTAAAACATGCTACCGTGCAAAGGGACCTGGGGGTCCTTGTGCATGAGACGCAAAAGCCCAGTCTGCAGGTACAACAGGTGATCAAGAAGGCAAATGGGATGTTGGCCTATATTGCGAGGGGGATAGAATATAAAAGCAGGGATGTCTTGATGCACCTGTACAGGGCATTGGTGAGGCCGCAGCTGGAATACTGTGTGCAGTATTGGTCCCCTTATATGAGGAAGGATATATTGGCATTGGAGGGAGTGCAGAGAAGGTTCACCAGGTTGATACCGGAGATGAGGGGTTTGGATTATGAGGAGAGGCTGAGGAGATTGGGTTTGTACTCGTTGGAGTTTAGAAGGATGAGGGGGGATCTTATGGAGACTTATAAGATAATGCGGGGGCTGGATAGGGTGGAGGCGGAGAGATTCTTTCCACTTAGTAAGGAAGTTAAAACTAGAGGACACAGCCTCAAAATAAAGGGGGGTCGGTTTAAGACAGAGTTGAGGAGGAACTTCTTCTCCCAGAGGGTGGTGAATCTCTGGAATTCTCTGCCCACTGAGGTGGTGGAGGCTACCTCGCTGAATATGTTTAAAGCGCGGATGGATGGATTCCTGATCGGTAAGGGAATTAAGGGTTATGGGGATCAGGCGGGTAAGTGGTACTGATCCACGTCAGATCAGCCATGATCTTATTGAATGGCGGGGCAGGCTCGAGGGGCTAGATGGCCTACTCCTGCTCCTATTTCTTATGTTCTTATGTTCTTATGTTCTCCTCTGCACTTCCTGAAGTCGATGACTATCTCCTTCATTTTGTTGACATTGAGGGAGAGATTATTGTCATCGCACCAGTTCACCGGATTCTCTATCTCATTCCACTACTCTGTCATGTCATTGTTTGAGATCCGACCCACTAATGTGGTGTCGTCAGCAAACTTGAAAATCGAGTTGGAGGGAAAGTAGGCTGTTATTGTTTAAGAGAGAAATGCTATTCAACCGATGAATTCAATGTCAGAAGTCCTCTTCTGCCTTCACTCTGTCATCCACGATTGATGACTTTGTATAAGCATTCCACAAATCCTCTGGAGTTTGCTTTCATCCTTGGACACACCCTGCAGCCTGACCTTTGCTGATGATGTTCTGAGTAACGAAGGCATAGTTTCAAAGTTTGCAAAGATCAAACCGTAAGGAGGATACTAACAGCCCTTCAAGAGACCATGGGGAGTCTGATGAAATGGGCAGATAGATGGCAGTTGCAAATAAGAAGTGTAAGGTGATGCATCTCAGTAGGAATAAGAGGGAGAGATGGTAGGGGCAGCACGTTGGCACAGTGGTTAGTACCGCTGCCTCACAGTGCCAGGGACCCAGGTTCAATTCCATGCTTGTGTCACTGTCTGTGTGGAGTCTGCATGTTCTCCCCGTGTCTGCGTGGGTTTCCTCCAGGTGCTCTGGTTTCCTCCAACAGTCAAAGTCGTAATGTGTTGGTTAGGTGCATTGGACATGCTAAATTCTCTCTCAGTGTAACCGAACAGGGCACCGGAGTGTGGCGGCTTGGGGATTTTTACAGTAACTTCATTGCAGTGTTAATGTAAGCCTACATGTGACACTAATAAGTGAATAAATAAATAAAACAGGAATTGAACCTGCACTGTTGGCATCGCTCCATGTCACGGATCAGCCGTCCAGCTAACTGAACTACCCAACTCCCCGTTGTTTGCCACTTAGTTAAAACACTTCGATTTGATTTGATTTATTATTGTCACATGTATTAGTATACAGTGAAAAGTATTGTTTCTTGTGTGCTGTACAGAAAAAGCATACCGTTCATAGAGAAGGAAATGAGAGGGTGCAGAATGTAGTGTTACAGTCATAGCTAGGGTGTCGAGAAAGATCAACTTAATGCGAGGTAGGTCCATTCAAAAGTCTGATGGCAGCAGGGAAGAAGCTGTTCTTGCGTCGGTTGGTCCGTGACCTCAGACTTTTGTATCCTTTTCCCGGCGGAAGAAGGTGGAAGAGAGAATGTCCGGGGTGCGTGGGGTCCTTAATGATGCTGGCTGCTTTGCCGAGGCAGCGGGAAGTGTAAACAGAGTCAATGAATGGGAGGCTGGTTTGCGTGATGGATTGGGCTACATTCACCACTCTTTGTAGTCGTCTCACACTGACCTCTCTCTCTTCGACCTGCTATTGTTTTCCAATGGGGCTCAGTGCAATTGTGAGGCACAACACTCCCAACTCCCAATGTTTGCAGCCTCTTGGCCTTACCGTTCAGTTCAACAATTTATAACTGTAAATACTGCCTGCAATTCTGATCCTGCTTTTCATTGGTTTTTTTGCCATGCGTCAGTCAGAATCTTGCTTTTCATGTTTTTCCTGTTGGACACAGCGGTTCATTCCTCTACCATTCACATGCACGCTGGACAAATTACTTGTTCCTTTTCGACAATTACCCTTTGTTCAACAAAGAACAAAGATCAGTCGAGCACAGGGACAGGCCACTCGGCCCTCCAAGCCTGCGTCAAGCATGTTTACCTATCTAGACAAATTGCCTGTATCCCTCTATCCCCCGTCTGTTCATCTGCCTATCCAGACAAGTCTTAAATGTCGTTAACGTATCTGCCTCAACCACCTCACTTGGCAGCGCATTCCAGGCTCCACCACCCTCTGTGTAAGAAACTTACCCGCACGTCTCCACTGAATCTTTCCCCACTTATCTTGAACTTGTGCTTCCTTGTAATTTCTGCCCTGGGAAAATGCTTCCAAATGTTCACCCTATAGACTGCAGAGCTGGGCTGAGAGGTGGCAAATGGAGTTTAATGCGGAAAAGTGTGAGGTGATTCACTTTGGAAGGAGTAACAGGAATACAGAGTACTGGGCTAATGGTAAGATACTTGGTAGTGTGGATGAACAGAGGGATCTGGGTGTCCATGTGCATAGATCCCTGAAAGTTGGCACCCAGGTTAATAGGGTTGTTAAGAAGGCGCACGGTGTGTTAGCTTTTATTGGTAGAGGGATTGAGTTTCGGAGCCAGGAGGTCATGCTGCAACTGTACAAAACTCTGGTGCGGCCGCATTTGGAGTATTGCGTACAGTTCTGGTCACCGTATTATAGGAAAGATGTGGGAGTGTTGGAAAGGGTGCAGAGGAGATTTACCAGGATGTTGCCTGGTATGGTGGGAAAAGCGTATGAGGAAAGGCTGAGGGGCTTGAGGTTGTTTTCGTTAGAGAGAAGAAGGTTAAGAGGTGACTTAATAGAGGCATACAAGATGATCAGAGGATTAGGTAGGGTGGATAGTGAGAGCCTTTTTCCTCGGATGGTGTTGGTTAGCACGAGGGGACATAGCTTTAAATTGAGGGGTGAGAGATATAGGGCAGATGTTAGAGGTAGGTTCTTTACTCAGAGAGTAGTAAGGGCGTGGAATGCCCTGCCTGCAGCAGTAGTGGACTCGTCAACATTAAGAGCATTTAAATGGTTATTGGATAAACATATGGATGATATTGGAATAGTGTAGGTTAGATGGGCTTTAGATTGGTTTCACTGGTCGGCGCAACATCGAGGGCCGAAGGGCCTGTACTGCGCTGTAATGTTCTATGTTCTATCTATACCCTCATAATTTTACAAATTGCTCCTTGGGATCTCGTGAAATTTAATTTCTCCCAACATTATCCTTATCCAAAATCTCCCCCTCCCCTTGGCCACTCCCTTTCAATGCATAAGACAACATGAAAGACAAAAATTGGTCGTGTGATAAATACCAGGGAGAAAAGCCTTAGATTGTAGCACTATACTGACAGAGCTGGTCAGGTGGGCTCAATAGTGGCTCATGGAATTTAACCCTGAGAACTTTGAGTTTAAAGTTTATTTATTAGTGTCACATGTAGGCTTACATTAACACTGAAGTGAAGTTACTGTGAGAAACCAGTACATACTTGCCACACTCCGGCTCCTGTTCGGGTACACTGAGGGAGAATTTAGCATGGCCAACGCAGCTAACCAGCACGTCTTTCGGACTGTGGGAGGAAACCCACGCAGATACAGGGGAGAACGTGCAGACTCTTAGTGTCTGGGATGCATAGGTTAGAGGGTCCACAGGGAAATGTGTGGAGATAAAGGGATAGGGCTTGGATGAGATTGTGGTCGGTGCAGACTCGATGGGCCAAATGACCTCCTTCTGCACTGTAGGGATTCTACGGTTCTATGAAGTTACTGTGAGAATCCCCTCATCGCCACACTCCAGCGCCTGTTCGGTAAACACTGACGGAGAGTTTTGCATGGTCAATGCACCTAACCAGCGTGTCTTTTGGACTGTGGGAGGAAAACCGGAGCACCCGGAGGAAACTCATGCAGACACGGGGATAACGTGCAGACCATGGATTGGCCATGCTAAATTGGCTGTTAGTGTCCAAAGATGTGTAGGTTTGGTGCATTGGCCATGCTAAATTGTTCCTAAGTGTCCAAAGATGTGTAGGATAGGTGGATTGGCCATTCTAAATTACACCTTAGTGTACAAAGATGTGTAGTTTAGATGGATTGGCCGTGTTAAATTATCCCTATGTGTCCAAAGATGTGTAGGTTAGGTGGATTGCCCATGCTAACTTGCCCGTTCATCTCCAAAGGTGTGCAGGTTAGGTGGATTAGCCATGCTAACCTGTCCCTTAGTGTCCAAAGACGTGCAGGTTAGGTGGATTGGCCATCCTAAATTGTACCTTAGTGTCCAAAGACGTGCAGGTTAGGTGGATTGGCCATGCTAAATTGTGCCTTACTGTTCAAAGACGTTCAGTTTAGGTGGATTGGCTGTGCTAATTTGCCCCTTTTTTCCCAAAGATGTGCGAGTTAGGTGAATGACTGTGCTAAATTGCCCCTTAGTGTCTAAAGGTGTGCAGATTAGATGGGATTAGCCATGAGGCATTTGTGAGGTTACAGAGATGGGGTGGGGGAGAGGGAAGAGGGGAGAGGGGAGATGGCCTGGGTAAACTACTGTGCCAGGGAGCTGGTGTAGACTCGATGGGCCAAACGGCCTCCTTCCGCACTGTAGGGCGTCTATTATTCTATTTCGAGAGGTGGAGGGATGGGTTGGGACTCAAAGACAGAGAGAGGGAGAGAGTTGGAGGGAGTTGGATGACAGCTAGGCAGACAGACAGGCAAGCAGAGAATGGACTTCAGATATATGTCATGCTATCTCAGGACCTGCGTGACATCAAAGGAATGTGATTGAGTAAAATGACACCTCAGATAAACAGCACCAAGCGGAAAACAAATAATGCTTTAGTCAGGTTGCTCTGTTCTGGAACACTGTTGTGTCTATCCTGGCGGCTGCAGTTGCTGCATTACAACACCGACCAGAGCTTAGTAAGCTTCATCACTCACAGGGAAAAAAAGAAAAAAAAGTTTGGGGGACATCCCTAGAAGATGTGGAAACAAAAAGCATTTCATTCTGACCTTTTACACATGTTGTTCGGG
Source organism: Mustelus asterias (assembly GCF_964213995.1). NCBI lineage: Eukaryota > Metazoa > Chordata > Chondrichthyes > Carcharhiniformes > Triakidae > Mustelus > Mustelus asterias. The sequence continues at coordinate 12,350,928 of NC_135831.1, read as the reverse complement.
AACTAATTTGGGGCCAGCGAGGGAACATTTCGCAATTCATGATTTAGTGGATAGGTTTGAAAATGAGAGCCAGAGGTTGTACAATCACTCATTGTTCACCTGCCTGCGTGAGTACATTCCAAGCTGCTGAGGTGTATTTCCTGATTCATTCATGAGCTAATCTCCACGTCAGCTGTCTCCTGGTTTTGAAGTCTATTTATTAGTGTCACAAGTAGGCTTATATTAACAGTGCAATGAAGTTGCTGTGAAAATCCCCTAGTCGCCACACTCCGGCGCCTGATACACTGAGTGAGAACTTAGCACGGCCAATCCACCTAACCAGCACGTCCTTCGGACTGTGGGAGGAAACTGGAGCACCCAGGGAAAACCTACGCAGACACGAGGCGAATGTACAGACTCCGCACTGACAGTGACCCAAGCCGGAAATCGAACCCGGGTCCCTGGTGCTGTGAGGCAGCAGTGCTAACCACTGTGCCACCCCGGGTGGTCAGAGAGAATAGTCCGTGACCACAAGCAGAGAGTTGTGGGGTTTGGATAGGGAAATCAGCTTGGGAAATGCTGGGAAGAGGCAAACAGGTACGTCAATATCTGTGGAGAGAGGGTCAAGAGTTCAAAGTTTCAGGCCAATGATCACTTAGAGAGATCTGGGAGTGCAACCATAGAATCCATACAATCTTGCAGTGCTGAAGAAAGCCACTCGGTCCATCGAATCTCCATCGACTCTCTGTTACAGCATCCCGCCCAGGCTGACGCCCTTTCTATCGCCGTAACCCTACGTGCTTACCATGGCTAATTCACATAAATTAAATACGTTGGCGTTGGAGCAGTTCATAGAATCATAGAATCCTACAGTGCAGAAGGAGGACATTCAGCCCATCAAATCTGCACTGACAACAATCCCACCCCGGCCCTATCCCCTTAATCTCACCTATTTACCCTCGCTAGTCCCCCGGCACTAATTTAGCACAGCCAATCCACTTAAACTGTACGTCTTTGGACTGTGGGAAGAAACTGGAGAACCTAAAAGAAACTCACGCAGACACAGGGAGAAGGTGCAAACTCCACACAGAGAGTCTGAGAACACGGACCAACCGGCTCAAGAACAGCTTCTTTCCTGCTGCCATCAGACTTTTCACAGATTCATAGGATCTCCACAGTGAAGAAGGAGGCCATTTGGCCCATCGAGCCTGCGCCGACAACAATCCCACCCGGACCCTATACCCGTGAGCTCACATATTTACCCTGCTACTCCCCCTGACACTTGGGGACAATTTAGCATGGCCAATCCACCTAACCTGCACATCTTTGGACACTAAGGGGCAATTTAGCACAACCAATCAACCGAACATGCATATCTCTGACACTAAGGGGCAACTTAGCATGGCCAATCCACTTAACCTCCACATCTTAGGACACTAAGAGACAATTTAGCATGGCCAATCCACTTAACCTACACATCTTAGGACACTAAGGGACAATTTAGCATGGCCAATCCACCTAACCTACACATCTTTGGACACTAAGGGGCAATTTAGCACGGCCAATCCACTTAACCTACACATCTTAGGACACTAAGAGACAATTTAGCATGGCCAATCCACTTAACCTACACATCTTAGGACACTAAGGGACAATTTAGCACGGCCAATCCAACTAACCTGCACATCTTAGGACACTAAGGGACAATTTAGCATGGCCAATCCAACTAACCTGCACATCTTGGGACACTAAGGGACAATTTAGCATGGCCAATCCACCTAACCTGCACATCTTTGGGCCCTATGTAGGGTTGCAACAGCAAATAAATCAGCTCTGTGTTGTGTTCAGGCCCTGACTAAGTGTACTATTTTTCCATGCCCAATGGACCAGCCTCCCGCTCCTGGTGACGGACCGCCAACATGCAGTTGCACTGAATCTGTGGTTTGTCTGACAGATTTTGAACATTGGATAGATAAAGCCTTCTCTCTGTGTTGGAGGCTAGTGCCCCTTGGCATTACCCTCTTGCCTCCCTGGGTTGAATATGGGTCTGGGATCCTGCCCAGTTCAATTCTTTTGTTGAAAAATTAATTCAACTAAATTCAACAAACTGTGCGGCAAATTAAAAGGAGCAGCCTCTTAAAGGGATACTGCCCTAATCGAAAACAAATCGCAGGCGAGATTCACCCCAAGACCGGAAAATACCGTTCTCGGTCAATGGGACTTGATGCTTTGAGTTATAAGGAGAGGCTGGATAGACTGGGACCGTTTTCCCTGGAGCGTAGGCAGCTGAGGGGTGGTCTTATAGAGGTCTATAAAATAATGAGGGGCATAGTTCAGCTAGAGAGTGAACATCTTTTCCCATAGGTAGGGGAGTCTAAAACTAGAGGGCATAGGTTTAAGGTGAGAGAGGAGAGATACAAAAGTGTCCAGAGGGGCAATTTTTTCACACAGAGGATGGTGAGTGTCTGGAACGAGCTGCCAGAGGTAGTAGTAGAGGCGGGTACAATTTTGTCTTTTAAAAAGCATTTAGACAGTTACATGGGAAAGATGGGTATAGAGGGATAGGGGGCAAACGCAGGTAATTGGGACTAGCTTAGTGGTGAAAAAGAAAGGTCTGGTATTGTGTAACGAGGTAGGTAGAATTAAGGATCTTATTGTGAAGGACTCTCTTGGGTCTAGTGACCACAATATGGTCGAATTTCTGATTCAGATGGAAGAGGAGAAAGTTTGGTCTCAAACCAGTGTCCTCTGTCTGAACAGAGGGAAATATGATAGGATGAGGGATGAATTGGCGAAGGTAGACTGGGAGAGCAGGCTGGCAGGTAGGATAGCTGAGGAACAGTGGAGGATTTTTAAGGAGATCCTTTTCAGTTCTCAGCAAAAATATATTCCAGCAAAAAACAAGGATTGTAAGAAAAGGGAGAACCAGCCATGGATAACGAAGGAAATAAAGGAGAGTATTAAAATAAAAACAGCTGCGTACAGAGTGGCCAAAAATAGTGGAGAAACAAGTGATTGGGAAAAATTAAGAAACAACAAAGAGAGACTAAGAAAGCGATAAAGAAAGGAAGGATAGATTATGAAGCTAGGCTAGCAATTAATATAAAAAATGATAGTAAAAGTTTTTATAAATATATAAAAAGGAATAGAGTGGCTAGAGTGAATGTTGGACCCTTGGAGGACGAGAGGGGGGAGTTAATAGTGGGAAATGAGGATATGGCTGAGTCTTTAAATAAGTTTTTTGTGTCGGTCTTCACGGTGGAGGACACAAATAGTTTGCCAAATATTAACGATAGAGGGTTGGCAGCAGGAGAAATACTTAATCCGATTAATGTTACCAGAGAGGCAGTGCTGGGTAGACTAATGGGACTGAAGGTGGACAAGTCCCCGGGTCTGGATGGAATGCATCCCAGGGTATTGAAAGAAATGTCAGAGGTAATAGTGGATGCGTTAGTGATTATTTATCAAAACTCGTTGCATTCTGGGGTAGTGCCGGTTGATTGGAAAACGGCTAATGTTACGCCGCTGTTTAAAAAAGGAAGGAGACAAAAGGCGGGTAACTATAGGCCGGTCAGCTTAACGTCTGTAGTAGGGAAAATGCTGGAATCCATTATTAAAGAGGAGATAGCAGGGCATCTGGATAGAAATGGTTCGATCAATCAGACGCAGCATGGATTCATGAGGGGAAAGTCGTGCTTGACGAACATGTTGGATTTTTATGAAGATGTGACTAGGGCGGTTGATGGAGGAGAACCGGTGGATGCGGTGTTTTTGGATTTCCAAAAGGCGTTTGATAAGGTGCCCCATAAAAGGCTGCTGAAGAAGATTAGGGCACACGGAGTTGGGGGTAGTGTGTTAAAGTGGATTGGGGACTGGCTATCCGACAGGAAGCAAAGAGTCGGAATAAATGGGTGTTTTTCCGGTTGGAGGAAGGTAACTAGTGGCGTGCCGCAGGGATTGGTACTCGGGCCGCAACTGTTTACCATTTATATAGATGATCTGGAGGAGGGGACGGAGTGTAGGGTAACGAAGTTTGCAGACGACACAAAGATAAGTGGAAAAGTGAATCGTGTGGAGGACGGAGAAGATCTGCAGAGAGATTTGGACAGGCTGAGTGAGTGGGCGAGGATATGGCAAATGGAGTATAACGTTGAGAAATGCGAGGTTATACACTTTGGAGGAAATAATAACAAATGGGATTACTATCTCAATGGAAACAAATTAAAACATGCTACCGTGCAAAGGGACCTGGGGGTCCTTGTGCATGAGACGCAAAAGCCCAGTCTGCAGGTACAACAGGTGATCAAGAAGGCAAATGGGATGTTGGCCTATATTGCGAGGGGGATAGAATATAAAAGCAGGGATGTCTTGATGCACCTGTACAGGGCATTGGTGAGGCCGCAGCTGGAATACTGTGTGCAGTATTGGTCCCCTTATATGAGGAAGGATATATTGGCATTGGAGGGAGTGCAGAGAAGGTTCACCAGGTTGATACCGGAGATGAGGGGTTTGGATTATGAGGAGAGGCTGAGGAGATTGGGTTTGTACTCGTTGGAGTTTAGAAGGATGAGGGGGGATCTTATGGAGACTTATAAGATAATGCGGGGGCTGGATAGGGTGGAGGCGGAGAGATTCTTTCCACTTAGTAAGGAAGTTAAAACTAGAGGACACAGCCTCAAAATAAAGGGGGGTCGGTTTAAGACAGAGTTGAGGAGGAACTTCTTCTCCCAGAGGGTGGTGAATCTCTGGAATTCTCTGCCCACTGAGGTGGTGGAGGCTACCTCGCTGAATATGTTTAAAGCGCGGATGGATGAATTCCTGATCGGTAAGGGTATTAAGGGTTATGGGGATCAGGCGGGTAAGTGGTACTGATCCACGTCAGATCAGCCATGATCTTATTGAATGGCGGGGCAGGCTCGAGGGGCTAAATGGCCTACTCCTGCTCCTATTGCTTATGTTCTTATGTTCTTATGAATGGACAAGTTAGGTCAAAGGGCCTGTTTCCATGCTGTAAACCTTTATGACTCTATGACCTTTGCACAGTGCCCATGGAGCACGGAAGCCCTCAATGGTGCCCCTGGGCACTACATGCTCCCTCCCCAGGGACACCCGGCCATAAATATAGCCATGGTCGAGGGGCAGACTGTCAGGTAGGATGACTCACCCTCGGTCACCTGCTGCCCAGACACGTTAATGGCAATTTGGCCAGGCTCAGACAGGCTCTTGAGGAGGTCCTCCTCCTCCTTCCCTGCATCGGAGGCCCATAGATCAGGAGAGGGCAAGAAAGGTTCTTGAAAGGTGGCGGTTAGCACTGCTGCCTCAGAGCGACAAGGACCCGGGTTCGATTCCTGGCTTGGGTCACTGTCTGTGCGGGGTTTGCACATTCTCCCTGTGTCTGCGTGAGTCTCCTCTGGGAGCTCCTAGATCGGTAAACGTGATCGGTGCAGGCTTGGAGGGCCGAAGGGCCTGTTCCTGTGCTGTACTATTCTTTGTTCTTTGTTCTCCGGTTTCTTCCCACAGTCTGAAAGACATGCCGGTTAGCTGGATTAGCCATGCTAAATTGTACCAATACCCAAAGATGTCCAGGTTAGGTGGATTAGCCATGCTAAATTGTACCAATACCCAAAGATGTCCAGGTTAGGTGGATTGGCCATGCTAAATTGCCCCTTAGTGTCCAAAGATTCGCAGTTTAGGTGGATTGGCCATGCTAAATTGCCCCTTAGTGTCCAAAGATTCGCAGTTTAGGTGGATTGGCCATGCTAAATTGCCCCTTAGTGTCCAAAGATTCGCAGTTTAGGTGGATTGGCCATGCTAAATTGCCCCGTAGAGTCCAAAGATTCGCAGGTTAGATGGATTGGCCATGCCAAATAGCCCCGTAGTGTCCAAAGATGTGCTGGTTTGGTGGATTGGCCATGCTAAATCCCCCCTTCCTGAATCCGAACAGGCTCCTGAGTGTGGCAACTTGGGGATTTCCACAATAACTTCATTGCAGCGTTAAAATAAGCTTACTTGTGACACTAACAAATAAACTTTAAAACTTCAAACTGAAGTAATTAAACAGGGAGTGCAGTCTAAAATAACCTATAAAAGCACTGTCCACTGGACTCTGGAATTCCGGGCAATCTGCCCCCATCCCGCAGACTCTCGACGCCGGTTCAGCATCATCACAAGGTGACGTTGTCTGAATTGGGAGCAGGTTAGCAGCGATCCAGCACCCTTCGCTCCCTCTCATCAGTACAAATCCCACGGTGCCAAAAGTAAGTTTGAAAGCAGACATTGTGGTGAGGGGGCAGAGGGGAGAGGTAAGGCATTCCAGAGAGGTCACAGACTTCCCCATTCGCCAAGGTTACACAGGAGGATCTTCACACATAGAAGTGCCTATAAAGGAGAGCGAGCGAGCGAGAGAGACATAAACAGAGACATGGATTGAGCCAAAAAGGTGAAGAGAGCAATAGAGTGAGAGAGAGAATGAGAACGGCCAGACGATAGCGGGTGAGAAAAGTCTGGATGGGAGTCAGACAAAGACAAAACAACCTCCTCATCTTCCATGGAAAATCTCATCCCTTCAGCAGCACCTGAAGTTGAGGCTGAAGTCTCAGGGTGCCAGGTGGGTGGAACTTATTCTCACGCGAGTCGAAACATCTCTAAAAATGACAGAAAGTGCTGGAAAATGTCAGCAGGTTTGACTGTGTCCGTGGAGAGAGAATAGACGTTCCAAGACTGGGTGACTCTTCATTAGAGCTCTGACTGAGAGTCATCTAGACTCCAAATATTGGCTCTATTCTCTCTCATAAGATGCTGTCTGACCTGCTGGGATTTTCCAGCATTTTCCGCTTTCCTTTCAGATTCCAGCATCGCAGTAATTTGCTTTTATCACTCAAAGTTTCGTGAACTGTCCACCATCCAATTGTTCTTTGTGGGATCTTAGTGGTTAGCACTGCTTCTTCATGGCACCAGGGACCTGGGTTCGATTCCTGCCTCGGGTCACTGTCTGTGTGGAGTCTGCACGTTCCCCCCGTGTCTGTGTGGGTTTCCTCCGGGTGCTCCGGTTTCCTCCCACGCTCCAAAGATGTGCAGATTTGGTGGATTGGCCATGCTAAATTATCCCTTACTGTACAAAGATGTGCAGATTTGGTGGATTGGCCATGCTAAATTGCCCCGAAGTGTTCAGCGATGTGTGGGCTAGGTGGATGGTAGATTGCATGGGGTTATGGCAATGGAATGGAGGGAAGGGCCTGGGTGGCTCTTTCAGAAAGTCAGTGCAGACTCCGTAGTCCAGATGGTCTCCTTCTATACAGTTGGGACTCCGTGAACTCCTCTCCCTGAAGGGACATGACTGTATGAATGACCTTTCATCCAAAGCCCTGGCACGGGTTCCGATCCCCTTTCTTTCAGCAAGTTCCCGAGACAGAGTGATTTCCCTCAGTGAGCCTGTTGCAGAACCTGACCCACAACCAAAGAGGGAAGTGCTGATTGGCTGTTTGGGAGGGAGGTTTTGATCACTGACCATCCTTGTCTTCTGATGCGTGGCTGGGGAATCCCTGCTAATAGTTACTACTGAACCAAGAGCAGTCCCCATCAGGTTAGTCAGATATCAGTAGCAGCAGGACAACAGTCAGTCAAACAACAACATACAGCTCAGGAAACCTGTCACAGCGCTTTTCAAAAGACAAATCTCTCCCAGGTACGGACTACAGATTTTTAAAAAAGTTTTGCTTGTTTCCTTTTTAAAATTTATTTCTGAGTATTAATTCAGAACTACTTTAAGGAATTAACTTTAAAGTAGATTTGGGATGTCCTTTTACAAAGTGTATAAAGTTTATGTATTAGTGTCTCAAGTATGTGTACACTGGAGCAGCACGGTGGCACAGTGGTTAACACAGCTGCCTCACAGCACCAGGGACATGGGTTTGATTCCTGGCTTGGGTCACTGTCTGTGCGGAGTCTGCATGTTCTTCCAAAGTCTGCATGGGTTTCCTCCGGGTGCTCTGGTGCCCTCCCATGCCAAAGATGTGTGGGTGAGGTGGATTGGCCATGCTACGTTGCCCCTCAGTGTCATGGGGATTAGAAGGGTAAATATATGGAGTTACAGGGATAGGACCTGGGTGGCATTTTTGTTGGTGCAGACTCGATGGGCCGAATGGCCTCTTTCTGCATTGTAGGAATCCTATGGTGATTGTGAACAACTTTAAGAATTAACTTTATACTAGATTTGTGATGCCCCTGTTTAAGTTTTATTTGTTAGTGTCACAAGTAGGCTTACACTGCGATGAAGTTACTGTGAAAATCCCCGAGTCACCACACTCCACAGTCTGTTCAGGTAGGTAGGGATTCCGTGAACTCCCCTCCCTGAAGGGACATGTGGGTTCCATCGACCTTTCATCCAAAGCCCTGGCACGGGTTCCGATCCCCTTTCTGTCAGCAAGTTCTCGAGACATGAGTGCTTTCCCTCAGTGAGCAGCGAACCTGACCCACAACCAAAGTGGGAAGTGCTGACTGGCTGCTTGTCTTCTGATGCGTGGCTGGGGAATCCCCGCTAATAATTACTACTGAACCAAGAGCAGTCCCCATCAGGTTAGTCGGATATCAGTAGCAGCAGGACAACAGTCAGTCAAACAACAACATACAGCTCAGGAAACCTGTCACAGCGCTTTTCAAAAGACAAATCTCTCCCAGGTACGGACTACAGATTTTAAAAAAAGTTTTGCTTGTTTGCTATTTTTAATTTATTTCTGAGTATTAATTGAGAACTACTTTTAGGAATTAACTTTAAAGTAGATTTGTGATGTCCTTTTACAAAGTGTATAAAGTTTACGTATTAGTGTCTCATGTATGCTTACATTGGGGTGGCACAGTGGTTAGCACTGGTGTCTGACAGCACTAGGGACCTGGGTTCAATTCCAGCCTCGGGTCACTGTCTGAGTGGAGTTTGCATGTTCTCCCTGTGTCTGTGTGGGTTTATTCCGGGTGCTCTGGTTTCCTCCCACAGTCCAAAGATGTGCAGGTTAAGTTGATTGGCCAAGGTAAATTGCCCGTTGGTGTTGGGGGATTAGCAGGGTAAACATTTGTGGTTGTGGGAATAAGGCCTGGGCGGCACTGTTGTCCGTGCAGACTCGATGGGCCGAATGGCCTCTTTCCGCACTGTAGGAATTCTATGATAATTGTGAACAACTTTTAGGAATTATCTTTAAACCAGATTTGTGATATCCCTGTTTAAAGTTTATTTGTTAGTGCCCCAAGCAGGCTTACATTAACATTGCAATGAAGTTACTATGAAAATACCTGAGTTGCAACACTATTGCGTCTGTTCGGGTACACTGAGGGAGAATTTAGCACAGCCAATGCACTCGAACCAACATGGCTTTCAGACTGTAGGAGGAAACCGGAGCACCGGAAGAAAACCCACACAGACATGGGGAGAATGTGCGGACACCATACAGACAGTGTCCCGAGGGGAATTGAACCGGGTCCCTGGTGCTGTGAGGCAGCAGGGCTAACCGCTGTGCCACCAGTTTCAGTTTGATGCTGTATCAGATTGATTCAGTAGTTCTCTCGCTCTCTCTCTCTCTGTTTTTTTCTCTCTCACTCACTAACAAAGCGTGAGAATACACAACCAGACTCCCATCCATTGACTCTGTCTACACTTCCCTCTGTCTCGGAAAAGCAGCCAGCATAATTAAGGATCCCACGCTTTCTCTCTTCCACCTTCTTTCATCGGGAAAAAGACACAAAAAGTGTGAGGTCACATACCAACCGACTCAAGAACAGCTTCTTCCCTGCTGCTGTCAGACTTTTGAATGGACCGACCTCGCATTAAGTTGATCTTTCTCTACACTCTAGCTATGACTGTAACACTACATTCTGCACCCTCTCCTTTCCTTCTCTATGAACGGTATGCTTTGTCTGTATAGCGCACAAGAAACAATACTTTTCACTGTATGTTAATACATGTGACAATAATAAATCAAATCAAATCAAACCAGGTCAGTTTGAATCATAGCCTGGGAGAGTGGGGATGGTAAATGAGGTGTGGGAGGCTCTTATAGCTGAAACAGAGGATACACAGAGGGGTCGATGATGGAGATTGGGGTAGGGGGGTGCGGCCTCGCAGGGGAAGGGAATCCAAACCTCGAGCTCCCTGTATGATTAAAGTTTCAACTGAGACTGAAATAAATTGGGTTATCATATATATCAAATAAATACCGAGGGTAGCACGGTGGCCCAGTGGTTAGCACTGCCGCCTCAGGGCGCCAGGGACCCGGGTTCGATTCCCGGCTTGGGTCTATGTGGAATCTGCACCTTCTCCCCATGTGTGCGTGGGTTTCCTCCGAGTTTCCTCCCACACTCCAAAGATGTGCAGGTTATGTGGATTGGCCATGTTAAATTGCCCCTCAGTGTCACAAGATATGTAGGTTAGTTGCATTGGCCATGTTAAATTGCTGCTTAGGGTCCAAAGATCCTAAATGAATACTTTGCATCGGTATTCACGAAGGAGAGGGGCGTGTTAACCGGGAGTGTCTCGGAGGGAGGTGTTGACCCGTTAGAGAAAATCTCCATTACAAGAGAGGAAGTGTTAGGTTTTTTAGGGAACATTAAAACTGACAAAGCCCCAGGGCCTGATGGCATCTATCCTCGACTGCTCAGGGAGACGAGAGGTGAAATTGCTGGGCCTCTGACGGAAATCTTTGTCGCTTCTTTGGACACGGGTGAGGTCCCTGAGGATTGGAGGATAGCGAATGTGGTCCCGTTGTTTAAGAAGGGTAGCAGGGATAACCCAGGAAATTATAGGCCGGTGAGCTTGACGTCCGTGGTAGGGAAGTTGTTGGAGAGGATTCTTAGAGACAGGATGTATGTGCATTTAGAACGGAACAATCTCATTAGTGACAGACAGCATGGTTTTGTAAGAGGGAGGTCGTGTCTTACAAATTTGGTGGAGTTTTTTGAGGAAGTGACAAAAACGGTTGATGAAGGAAGGGCCGTGGATGTCGTCTATATGGATTTCAGTAAGGCATTTGACAAAGTCCCACATGGCAGTTGGTTAAGAAGGTTAAGGCTCATGGGATACAAGGAGAAGTGGCTAGATGGGTGGAGAACTGGCTTGGCCATAGGAGACAGAGGGTAGTGGTCGAAGGGTCTTTTTCCGGCTGGAGGTCTGTGACCAGTGGTGTTCCGCAGGGCTCTGTACTGGGACCTCTGCTATTTGTGATATATATAAATGATTTGGAAGAAGGTGTAACTGGTGTAATCAGCAAGTTTGCGGATGACACGAAGATGGCTGGAATTGCGGATAGCGAAGAGCATTGTCGGGCAATACAGCAGGATATAGATAGGCTGGAAAATTGGGCGGAGAGGTGGCAGATGGAGCTTAATCCGGATAAATGCGAAGTGATGCATTTTGGAAGAAATAATGTAGGGAGGAGTTATACAATAAATGGCAGAGTCATCAGGAGTATAGAAACACAGAGGGACCTAGGTGTGCAAGTCCACAAATCCTTGAAGGTGGCAACACAGGTGGAGAAGGTGGTGAAGAAGGCATATGGTATGCTTGCCTTTATAGGACGGGGTATAGAGTATAAAAGCTGGAGTCTGATGATGCAGCTGTATAGAACGCTGGTTAGGCCACATTTGGAGTACTGCGTCCAGTTCTGGTCGCCGCACTACCAGAAGGACGTGGAGGCATTGGAGAGAGTGCAGAGAAGGTTTACCAGGATGTTGCCTGGTATGGAGGGTCTTAGCTATGAGGAGAGATTGGGTAGACTGGGGTTGTTCTCCTTGGAAAGACGGAGAATGAGGGGAGATCTAATAGAGGTATACAAGATTATGAAGGGTATAGATAGGGTGAACAGTGGGAAGCTTTTTCCCAGGTCGGAGGTGACGATCACGAGGGGTCACGGGCTCAAGCTGAGAGGGGCGAAGTATAACTCAGACATCAGAGGGACGTTTTTTACACAGAGGGTGGTGGGGGCCTGGAATGCGCTGCCAAGTAGGGTGGTGGAGGCAGGCACGCTGACATCGTTTAAGACTTACCTGGATAGTCACATGAGCAGCCTGGAATGGAGGGATACAAACGATTGGTCTAGTTGGACCAAGGAGCGGCACAGGCTTGGAGGGCCGAAGGACCTGTTTCCTGTGCTGTACTGTTCTTTGTTCTTTGTTCTAAAGGTGTGCAGGTGGCCATGATAAAAGTGCCGGGTTACGGGGATATGGGGGGCCTTTGTCAGATGCTCTACTGGAGAGTTGGTGCAGACGCGATGGGCAAAATAGCCTGCACTGTAGGGATTCTACGGAGGGGGGAATTAGGTAAGATCATGAAGGTGTTTGACAGGTTACTTGGAAATGCCAACTCATTTCCCTCACGAGGAAATTAGGGGGCTGTCAGGGGAAAGGTACCACCCATTAAGTTGCGTCTGAGAATGTCATTGCTCAGAGGGTTGGAATGGTTAGAATTCTGCACTTTGGAGAGCTGAGTCATGAATATATTCACGAATGAGCTAGACCTGTTTTTGGGTTACAGGTGAGTAAAGGATTATGAGGAAACAGGTGGAAAAATGTATGTGAGGTCAACTTAAGATGTGCCGTGATCATATTAAATGGTGGAATTGGTTTGAGTAGATGTGTGGTCTATTTCCGCTCTTATTTTTATGTTCATTTATTCATTAAAGGCTGTGTGCATTCCATATGGAGTCGATCACTTTGCTATTTTGCATCCCTCTTTTCTTGATGTCCATTTCGTCCTCATTTTAAGGATGTGTTTGCACTAGAGGGGGTGCAGAGGAGATTCACCAGGATGCTGCCTGGAATGGAACATTTAAGTTATGAAGAGAGGTCGGATAGGCTTGGGTTGTTTTCGTTGGAGCAGAGAAGACTGAGGTGTGACTGATCGAGGTGTAGAAGATTATGGGAGACATGGACAGAGTGGATAAGTAGTAGCTGTTCCCTTAGCTGAAGGGTCAGTCATGAGGGGACTTAGGTTCAAGGTGAGGAACAAGAGGTTTAGGGGAGATGAGAGGAAGCCCTTTTCTACCCAGAGGGTAGTCTGGAATGTGCTGCTTGGGAGAGTACATAAGAACATAAGAAATAGGAGCAGGAGTAGGCTATCCAGCCCCTCAAGCCTGCCCCGCCATTCAACAAGATCATGGCTGATCTGAAATGAATCAGTTCCACTTACCCGTCTGCTCCCCATATCCCTTAATTCCCTTATCGATCAGAAATCTATCTACCCGTGATTTAAACATATTCAATGAGGTAGCCTCCAGCACTTCAATGGGCAGAGAATCCCAGAGATTCACTACCCTCTGAGAAGAAGTTCCCCTTCAACTCTGTTCTGAACCGGCCCCCCCTTATTTTGAGGCTGTGCCCTCTAGTTCTGGTTTCCCTTCTAAGCGGAAAGAATCTCTCCATCTCTACCCTATCCAGCCCCTTCATTATCCTATATGTCTCTATAAGATCACCCCTCAACCTTCTAAACTCCAACGAGTACGAGTACTCGTAAAGTACGAGTGGTAGAGAAGGATTGTCTCACATCCTTTAAAAAGCTTCTGGATCAGCACTTGGCATGTCATAACATTCAGGGCTATGGGCCAAGTGCTGGCAAGTTGAATTAAGTGGGAGTTCAGGTGTTTTTAATGTGTCGGTGCAGACTCGATGGGTTGAAGGGCCTCTTCTGCATTGTATGATTTTATGATTCATTCCTAATGTTGTTGGACTAAATTAGACAACAAAGATTTGGAGGAATTGGGGCAATGGAAAATTTCAACACAAGGATGAGAATCTTAAAATTGAGGCCTTTGTTGGACAGGAGCCGATGGCCAATGAGCATTTGGTCTTTGGGTGAAGAGGGCTTGGTGGGTTTGGATACAGATAGTGGGTTCAAGCATACAGATGTGGGAAGATGGGATGTTGTCCAAGAGTGCTTAGGAGTTTAAAGTTTATGTATTAGTGTCACAAGTAGGCTGACATTCACACTGCAATGAAGTTACTGTGAAAATCCCCTAGTCGCCACACTCCAGCACTTATTCGGGTAACACTGAGGGAGAATTTAGCATGGCCAATGCACCCTAACCAGCACAGCTTTGGACTGTGGGAGGAAACCCACGCAGACACGGGGAGAACGTGCAGACTCCGCACAGACAGCGACCCAAGCCGGGACTTGGACCCGGGACACTCACATTATGAGGTAGCAGTGCTAACCATTGTGCCAGTGTGATGAAGGATAGAAAAGGACTGGTCTGCAATCATCTAGGATCATTGGGAAAAGGAGGCTACTAATCCCGCAACCTTGGCCCACCATCCAATTGGATTGTGGTTGATATGTACCTGAACCCATTGAAATATTTTGGATTTTGCACTGTGATAGCGCTCTGTCAGGATGATTAAAACAATGGACATTGAATCGTGCATTTGCCAGTAAAATATGACAGAATCATCAACCATAGAAAAACTACAGTGCAGAAAGAGGCCATCGAGTCTGCACCCATCCCTGAACTCATTTAGCATGGCCAATCCGTGCACATTTTTGGACACTAAGGGGCAATTTAGCATGGCCAATCCATCTAACCTAAACATCTTTGGACACGAAGGGGCAATTTAGCGTGGTCAATCCACCTAACCCGCACATCTTTGGATGCGAAAGGGCAATTTAGCACGGCCAATCTACCTAACCTACACATCTTTGGACACTAAGGGGCAATTTAGCACGGCCAATCTACCTAACCTGCACATCTTTGGACACTAAGGGGCAATTTAGCATTGCCAATCAACTGCCACATTTTTGGAGTGTGGGATGAAACTGGAGCACCCAGAGGAAACCCACGCAGACATAGGGAAAACATGCATACTCCACACGAGACAGCCAACCGAGGCCAGAGTCGAACCCAGGTCCCTGGCGCTCTGAGGCAGCTGTGCTAACCATTGTACCACCGTGGAGCAAAAGCACAACATTGTGAAACTAGAAAATAGTCACATTGTGCAAACGATCATGGGATCATTAGTTTAATAAATACATAGAACCATAAAAGATAAACCATAACCATAAAACCATAAACCATTGGTAAAAGAGGGGGAGGTGTGGCATTGTTAGTCAAGGATAGTATTACGGTGGCAGAAAGGACGTTTGATGAGGACTCGTTTACTGAGGTAGTATGGGCTGAGGTTAGAAACAGGAAAGGAGAGGTCACCCTGTTGGGAGTTTTCTATAGGTCTCCGAAAAGTTACAGAGATGCAGAGGAAAAGATTGCAAAGATGATTCTGGATAGGAGCGAAAGTAACAGGGTATTTGTTATGGGGGACTTTAACTTTAAAAATATTGACTGGAAACGCTATAGTTCGAGTCCTTTAGATGGGTCAGTTTTTGTCCAAAGTGTGCAGGAGGGTTTCCTGACACAGTATGCAGATAGGCCAACAAGAGGCGAGGCCACATTGGATTTGGCACTGGGTAATGAACCAGGCCAGGTATTAGATTTGGAGGTAGGTGAGCACTTTGGTGATAGTGACCACAATTTGGTTACGTTTACGTTAGCGATGGAAAGGGATAGGTATATACCGCATGGCAAGTGTTATAGCTGGGGGAAAGGAAATTATGATGCGATTAGGCGAGATTTAGCTGGCATAGGATAGGGAAGAAATCTGCAGGGGATGGGCACAATTGAAATGTGGAGCTTGTTCAAGGAACAGCTACTGCGTGTCCTTCATAAGTATGTACCTGTCAGGCAGGGAGGAAGTGGTCGAGCGAGGGAACCGTGGTTTACTAAAGGAGTTGAATCTCTTGTGAAGAGGGAGAAGGAGACTTATGTAAGGATGAGACATGAAAGATCAGTTAGGGCACTTGAGAGTTACAAGTTAGCCAGGAAGGACCTGAAGCGAGAGCTAAGAAGAGCCAGGAGGGGACATGAGAAGTCTTTGGCAGGTAGCATCAAGGAAAACCCTAAAGCTTTCTATAGTTATGTCAGGAATAAAAGAATGACTAGCGTAAGATTAGGGCCAGTCAAGGACAGTAGTGGGAAGTTGTGCGTGTAGTCCGAAGAGATAGGAGAGGAATGTTTTTCGTCAGTATTCACACAGGAAAAAGACAATGTTGTCGAGGAGAATACTGAGATACAGGCTATTAGACTAGACGGGATTGAGGTTCATAAGGAGGAGGTGTTAGCAATTCTGGAAAGTGTGAAAATAGATAAGTCCCCTGGGCCGGATGGGATTTATCCTAGGATTCTCTGGGAAGCTAGGGAGGAGATTGCAGAGCCTTTGGCTTTTATCTTTATGTCGTCATTGTCTACAGGAATAGTGCCAGAAGACTGGAGGATAGCAAATGTTGTCCCCTTGTTCAAGAAGGGGAGTAGAGACAACCCTGGTAATTATAGATCAGTGAGCCTTACTTCTGTTGTGGGCAAAGTTTTGGAAAGGATTATAAGAGATAGGATTTATAATAATCTAGAAAGGAACAATTTGATTAGGGATAGTCAATACGGTTTTGTGAATGGGAGGTTGTGCCTCACAAACCTTATTGAGTTCTTTGAGAAGGAGACCAAAGAGGTGGATGAAGGTAAAGCAGTTGATGTGGTGTATATGGATTTCTGTAAAGCATTTGATAAGGTTCCTCATGGTAGGCTATTGCAGAAAATACGGAGGCATGGGATTGAGGGTGATTTTGCGGTTTGGATCAGAAATTGGCTAGCTGTAAGAAGACAGAGGGTGGTGGTTGATGGGAAATGTTCATCCTGGAGTTCAGTTACTAGTGGTGTACCGCAAGGATCTGTTTTGGGGCCACTGCTGTTTGTCATTTTTATAAATGACCTGGATGAGGGCATACAAGTATGGGTTAGTAAATTTGCGGATGACACTAAAGTCAGTGGAGTTGTGGACAGTGCGGAAGGATGTTGCAGGTTACAGAGGGACATAGATAAGCTGCAGAGCTGGGCTGAGAGATGGCAAATGGAGTTTAATGCAGAAAAGTGTGAGGTGATTCACTTTGGAAGGAGTAACAGGAATACAGAGTACTGGGCTAATGGTAAGATACTTGGTAGTGTGGATGAACAGAGAGATCTCGGTGTCCATGTGCATAGATCCCTGAAAGTTGGCACCCAGGTTGATAGGGTTGTTAGGGTACAGTGCGTTAGCTTTTATTGGTAGAGGGATTGAGTTTCGGAGCCATGATATCATGTTGCAGCTGTACAAAACTCTGGTGCGGCCGCACTTGGAGTATTGCGTACAGTTCTGGTCGCCACATTATAGGAAGGATGTGGAAGCATTGGAAAGGGTGCAGAGGAGATTTACCAGGATGTTGCCTGGTATGGTGGGAAGGTCTTATGAGGAAAGGCTGAGTGACTTCAGGCTGTTTTCGTTAGAGAGAAGAAGGTTAAGAGGTGACTTAATAGAGGCATACAAGATGATCAGAGGATTAGATAGGGTGGACAGTGAGAGCCTTTTTCCTCTGATGGTGATGGCTAGCACGAGGGGACATAGCTTTAAATTGAGGGGTGATAGATATAGGACAGATGTTAGAGGTAGGTTCTTTACTCAGAGAGTAGTAAGGGCGTGGAATGCCCTGCCTGCAGCAGTAGTGGACTCGTTAACATTAAGGGCATTTAAAGGGTCATTGGATAAACATATGGATGATATTGGAATAGTGTAGGTTAGATGGGCTTTAGATTGGTTTCACAGGTCGGCGCAACATCGAGGGCCGAAGGGCCTGTACTGCGCTGTAATGTTCTATGTTCTATGTTCTATAGAAGCCCTACAGTGCAGAAAGAGGCCATTCGGCCCATCGAGTCTGCACCGACCACAATCCCACCCAGGCCCTACCTCCATATCCCTACATATTTACCCGCTAATCCCTCTAACCTACGCATCTCAGGACAGTAAGGGGCAATTTTAGCATGGCCAATCAACCTAACCCGCACATCTTTGGACTGTGGGAGGAACCCGGAGCACCCGGAGGAAACCCACGCAGACACAAGGAGAATGTGCAAACTCCACACAGACAGTGACCCAAGCTGGGAATCGAACCCAGGTCGCTGGAGCTGTGAAGCAGCAGTGCTAACCACAGTGTTACCATGCCGCCCTCAGTGACAAAACAATAAGTGCATCAGCAAAACCTGCTGTGGTAAGCCACACGATAAAGCATCTGAACAAGTATAACCAAAAGGACAAGGCTTCAGAAGCTGTTAAGAAACAATGCTGAGAATTAGATTCGTAATCAACAATGGTTAAGAAACTATTTCCGTAATCTTAGGCATTAAGACTGAAGACAGCCCAAATATGGTCCGAAGTTCAACAACTGATAAGAAGAGGGGACAAAAATCACTCTAAAAGACACCCATAGCAGAGTGTCCTTAAGTAGGATCACATCTGATCTCAAGACAAGGCATGAGAGAGCAATGTTTGTTTCCTCCAAGGCCAAAGATGAGATCAATCTTATGTTGTGCTTGATAGAAAATTCTGAGAGGCTTTTACTTTCTTCTCGGTGAGAAAAATACTCATGTTTTTATGTGAAGTCAAATGAGTTAAATTTAGAAAATAGCAACACTCTGTTGTCTGGTCCTTGACAAGTGTGTTCCTGGGATGGCAGGTCTGTCATATGAGGAGTGAATCAGTCAGTTAGGATTATATTCACTGGGGTGAGAGGGGATATCATAGAAACTTATAAAACTCTAATCGCGTTAGACAGGGTAGATTCAGAAAGAATGTTCCTGATGGTGAGGGAGTCCTGAACTAGGGGTCATCGTTTGAGGATAAGGGGCAAACCTTTTCGAACTGAGGTGAGGAGAAATTACTTCACCCAGAGGGAGGTGAATGTGTGGAATTCACTCCCACAGAAAGTAGTTGAGGCCAAAACATTGTCTGATTTCAAG
Organism: Mustelus asterias; assembly: GCF_964213995.1. Taxonomy (NCBI): domain Eukaryota; kingdom Metazoa; phylum Chordata; class Chondrichthyes; order Carcharhiniformes; family Triakidae; genus Mustelus; species Mustelus asterias. The sequence goes on along the minus strand of NC_135831.1, from coordinate 12,332,104 downwards.
AAGAAATTAGATATAGCTCTTGGGGCTAAAGGGACCAAGAGATATGAGGGGAAGGCAGGATCAGGATATTGAATTAAATGATTAGCCATGAGCAAAATGAATGGCGGAACAGGCTCGCAGGGCCGAATGGCCTATCCTGCTTCTAGTTTCTATGTTTCGAACAACTGAGAGGGAACTTCTGACAACATTTATCCTTCAATAACCTTATCCAATAAGAAGCCACCAAAAAGTTGGGGTCTGATGTTGCAGTTGTATAGAATGTTGGTTCGGCCGCATCTGGAATACTGCGTCCAGTTCTGGTCGCCGCACTACCAGAAGGACGTGGAGGCTTTGGAGAGAGTACAGAGGAGGTTTACCAGGATGTTACCTGGTATGGAGGGGCTTAGTTATGAGGAGAGATTGGGTAAACTGGGGTTGTTCTCCCTGGAAAGACGGAGGATGAGGGGAGACTTAATAGAGGTGTATAAAATTATGAAAGGCATAGATAGGGTGAACGGTGGGAAGCTTTTCCCCAGGTCGGTGGTGACGTTCACGAGGGGTCACGGGTTCAAGGTGAAGGGGGGGAGGTTTAACACAGATATCAGACGGACATATTTTACACAGAGGGTGGTGGGGGCCTGGAATGCGCTGCCAGGCAAGGTGGTGGAGGCGGACACACTGGGAACGTTTAAGACTTATCTAGACAGCCATATGAACGGAGTGGGAATGGAGGGATACAAAAGAATGGTCTAGTTTGGACCAGGGAGCGGCACGGGCTTGGAGGGCCGAAGGGCCTGTTCCTGTGCTGTATTGTTCTTTGTTCTTTGTTTGTTGTTCAAACCCCCCCCTGCTTTTAAGAACATAAGAACATAAAAAATAGGAGCAGGAGTAGGCCATCTAGCCCCTCGAGCCTGCCCCGCCATTCAATAAGATCATGGCTGATCTGAAGTGGATCAGTTCCACTTACCCGCCTGATCCCCATAACCCTTAATTCCCTTACCGATCAGGAATCCATCTATCCGTGATTTAAACATATTCAACGAGGTAGCCTCCACCACTTCAGTGGGCAGAGAATTCCAGAGATTCGCCACCCTCTGAGAGAAGAAGTTCCTCCTCAACTCTGTCCTAAACTGACCCCCCTTTATTTTGAGGCTGTGCCCTTGGCAGCGGGAAGTCTAGACAGAGTCAATGGATGGGAGGCTGGTTTGAGTGATGGACTGGGCTACATTCACAACTCTTTTTAGTTCCTTGCGGTCTTGGGCAGAGCAGGAGCCAGACCAAGCTGTGATACAACCATAAAGGATGCTTTCTTTGGTGCATCTGTAAATGTTGATGAGAGTCATGGCACACTTGCCAAATTTCCTTCGTCTTCTGAGAAAGTAGAGGCGTTGGTGGGTTTTCTTAACTGTAGCGTCGGCATGGAGGGACCAGGCAGGTTGTTGGTGATCTGGGCACCTAGAAACCTGCAACTCTCAATCATTTCCACTTCGTCCCCTTGATGTAGACAGGGGCATGTTCTCTTTTGCACTTCCTGAAGTCGATGACAATCTCCTTCATTGAAAAGAGCCTGAAATACAAGCAGACCAACGTCCATAGAAACAAGAGGCATAGTAGAGAAGTGTTGGTCAAGTTATGGCACAGTGGCACGGTGGTTAGCACTGCTGCATCACAGTACCAGCGACTCGGGTTCGATTCCTGGCTTGGGTCACTGTCTGTGTGGATCTGCACATTCTCCCCATGTCTGCATGGGTTTCCTCCGGGTGCTCTGGTTTCCTCCCACAGTCTGAAAGACGTGCTGGTTAGGGTGCATTGGCCGTGCTAAATTCTCCCTCAGTGTTACCCGAACAGGCGCCAGAGTGTGGCGACGAGGGGATTTTCACAGTAACTTCATAGAATCATAGAAACCCTACCATGCAGAAGGAGGCCATTTGGCCCATCGAGTCTGTACCGATCACAATCCCAGCCAGGCCCTATCCCCATATTCCCCACATATTTATCCGCTAATCCCTCTAACCTACGCATCTGGGGATACTCAGGAACAATTTGGCATGGCCAATCAACCTAACCAGCATGTCTTTTGGACTGTGGGAGGAAACCGGAGCACCCAGAGGAAACCGACGCAGATACGGGGAGAATGTGCAGACTCCGCACAGACAGTGACCCAAGCCAGGAATTGAACCCGGTTAATGGAAAAGGTCCTGAGGGATAGGATTTATGACCATTTGGAAAGATACAGCTTAATCCATGATAGCACGGATTCGTGAAGGGTAAGTCTTACCTCACAAATTTGATTGAATTCTTTGAGGAGGTAACTAAGTGTGTAGATGAAGATAGAGCAGGTGATGTCGTATACATGGATTTTAGTAAGGCGTTTGATAAGGTTCCCCATGGTCGGCTCATGAAGAAAGTAAGGAGGTGTGGGATAGAGGGAAATTTAGAACCACAGAACCATAGAAAATTACAGCTCAGAAACAGACCTTTTGGCCCTTCTTGTCTGTGCCGAACCATTTTATGCCCAGTCCCACTGACCTGCACTTGGACCATATCCCTCCACACCCCTCTCATCCGTGAACCCGTCCAAGTTTTTCTTAAATGTTAAATGTTAAAAGTGCATTTACCACTTTATCCGGCAGCTCATTCCACACTCCCACCACTCTCTGCGTGAAGAAGCCCCCCCTAATATTCCCTTTAAACTTTTCTCCTTTCACCCTTAACCCATGCCCTCTGGTTTTTTTCTCCCCTAGCCTCAGCGGAAAAAGCCTGCTTGCATTCACTCTATCTATACCCATCAAAATCTTATACACCTCTATCAAATCTCCCCTCAATCTTCGACGCTCCAGGGAATAAAGTCCCAACCTATTCAATCTCTCTCTGTAACTCAGCTTCTCAAGTCCCGGCAACATCCTTGTGAACCTTCTCTGCACTCTTTCAATCTTATTTACATCCTTCCTGTAACTAGGTGACCAAAACTGTACACAATACTCCAAATTCGGCCTCATCAATGCCTTATATAACCTTGATGTGGAGATGCCGGCGTTGGACTGGGGTAAACACAGTAAGAAGTTTAACAACACCAGGTTAAAGTCCAACAGGTTTATTTGGTAGCAAAAGCCACACAAGCTTTCGAGGCTCTGAGCCCCTTCTTCAGGTGAGTGGGAATTCTGTTCACAAACAGAACTTATAAGACACAGACTCAATTTACATGAATAATGGTTGGAATGCGAATACTTACAACTAATTAGTTGTAAGTATTCGCATTCCAACCATTATTCATGTAAATTGAGTCTGTGTCTTATAAGTTCTGTTTGTGAACAGAATTCCCACTCACCTGAAGAAGGGGCTCAGAGCCTCGAAAGCTTGTGTGGCTTTTGCTACCAAATAAACCTGTTGGACTTTAACCTGGTGTTGTTAAACTTCTTATTATATAACCTTACCATAACACTCCAACTTTTATACTCGGTACTCCGATTTATAAAGGCCAATGTACCAAAGGCACTCTTTACGACCCTATCCACCTGTGACGTCACTTTTAGGGAATTCTGTACCTGTATTCCCAGATCCCTCTGTTCAACTGCACTCTTCAGAGGCTACCATTTACCCTGTACGTTCTACTATGATTTGTCCTTCTAAAGTGCAATATCTCACACTTGTCTGCGTTAAATTCCATTTGCCATTTTTCAGCCCATTTTTCTAGTTGGTCCAAATCCCTCTGCAAGCTTTGAAAACCTTCCTCACTGTCCACTACACCTGCAATGTTTGTATCATCAGCAAACTTGCTGATCCAATTTACCACATTATCATCCAGATCATTGATATAGATTTCAAACAACAATGGACCCAACACCGATCCCTGCGGCACACCACTAGTCACAGGCCTCCACTCAGAGAAGCAATCCTCCACAACCACTCTCTGGCTTCTTCCATTGAGCCAGTGTCTAATCCAATTTACTACCTCCCCATGTATACCTAGCGACTGAACCTTCCTGACTAACTTCCCATGAGGGACCTTGTCAGAGGCCTTGCTGAAATCCAGGTAGACAACATCCACCGCCTTCCCTTCATCCACTTTCCTGGTAACCTCCTCGAAAAACTCTAATAGATTGGTCAAACATGACCTACCACGCACAAAGCCATGTTGACTCTCCCTAATAAGTCCCTGTCTATCCAAATATTTGTAGATCCTACTTACTGGCCTATAATTTCCCGGATTTCTTTTGGAACTTTTTTAAACAATGGAACAACTTGAGCCACCCTCCAATCATCCGGCACCTCCCCCGTGAATACTGACATTTTAAATATGTCTGCCAGGGCCCCTGCAAGTTCAACACTAGCTTCCCTCAAGGTCCGTGGGAATACCCTGTCCGGTCCTGGGGATTTATCCACTCTGATTTGCCTCAAGACAGCGAGCACCTCCTCCCCTTTAATCTGTAAAGGTTCCATGGTCTCCCTACCAGTTTGCCCTATTTCCGTAGACTCCATGCCCGTTTCCTCAGTAAATACGGATGCAAAAAAACCATTTAGTATCTCCCCCATCTCTTTTGGTTCCATACACAGTGTACCACTCTGGTCTTCATAGAACATAGAACATTACAGCGCAGAACAGGCCCTTCGGCCCACGATGTTGCACCGACCAGTAAAAAAAAAAAAAAAAACTGTGACCCTCCAACCTAAACCAATTTCTTTTCGTCCATGAACCTATCTACGGATCTCTTAAACGCCCCCAAACTAGGCGCATTTACTACTGATGCTGGCAGGGCATTCCAATCCCTCACCACCCTCTGGGTAAAGAACCTACCCCTGACATCGGTTCTATAACTACCCCCCCTCAATTTAAAGCCATGCCCCCTCGTGCTGGATTTCTCCATCAGAGGAAAAAGGCTATCACTATCCACCCTATCTAAACCTCTAATCATCTTATATGTTTCAATAAGATCCCCTCTTAGCCGCCGCCTTTCCAGCGAAAACAATCCCAAATCCCTCAGCCTCTCCTCATAGGATCTCCCCTCCATACCAGGCAACATCCTGGTAAACCTCCTCTGCACCCTCTCCAAAGCCTCCACATCCTTCCTGTAATGTGGGGACCAGAACTGCACACAGTACTCCAAGTGCGGCCGCACCAGAGTTGTGTACAGTTGCAACATAACGCTACGATTCCTAAATTCAATCCCCCTACCAATAAACGCCAAGACACCATATGCCTTCTTAAGAACCTTATCTACTTGATTCCCAACTTTCAGGGATCTATGCACACATACACCTAGATCCCTCTGCTCCTCCACACTATTCAAAGTCCTCCCGTTAGCCCTATACTCAACACATCTGTTATTCCTACCAAAGTGAATTACCTCACACTTCTCCGCATTAAACTCCATCCGCCACCTCTCGGCCCAACTTTGCAACCTGTCTAAGTCTTCCTGCAAACTACGACACCCTTCCTCACTGTCTACCACACCACCGACTTTGGTGTCATCAGCAAATTTGCTAATCCACCCAACTATACCCTCATCCAGATCATTAATAAATATTACAAACAGCAGTGGCCCCAAAACAGATCCCTGAGGTACACCACTTGTAACCGCACTCCATGATGAATATTTACTATCAACCACCACCCTCTGTTTCCTATCCGCTAGCCAATTCCTGATCCAATTTCCTAGATCACCCCCAATCCCATACATCTGCATTTTCTGCAGAAGCCTACCATGGTGAACCTTATCAAACGCCTTACTAAAATCCATATATACCACGTCCACTGCCTTGCCCCCATCCACCTCCTTGGTCACTTTCTCAAAAAACTCAATAAGGTTAGTAAGGCACGACCTACCTGCCACAAAACCATGCTGACTATCACCTATCAATTCATTACTCTCCAAATAACTATAAATCCTATCCCTTATAATTTTTTCCAACATCTTGCCGACAACAGAAGTGAGACTCACCGGTCTATAATTCCCGGGGAAGTCTCTGTTCCCCTTCTTAAACAATGGGACAACATTCGCTAACCTCCAATCTTCTGGTACTATACCAGAGGCCAACGACGACCTGAAGATCAGAGCCAGAGGCTCTGCAATCACTTCTCTTGCCTCCCAGAGAATCCTTGGATAAATCCCATCCGGACCAGGGGATTTATCTATTTTCAGACCCTCCAGAATATCCTGCACATCCTCCTTATCAACTGTAATACTGTCTATTCTACTCCCTTGCAACCCAGTGTCCTCCTCAGCTATATTCATGTCCCCTTGCGTGAACACCGAAGAGAAATATTGGTTCAATGCTTCACCAATCTCCTCCGGTTCCACACATATCTTCAAGAGGACCAATTTTATCCCTCACTATCCATTTGCTCCTAACCTACCTATAGAAGATCTTTGGATTTTCCTTCACTCTGTCTGCCAAAGCAACCTCATGTCTTCTTTTAGCCCTCCTGATTTCCCTCTTAAGTAGCTTCTTGCACTTTTTATACTCCTCGAGCATCTGATGTGTTCCTTGCTGCCTGTACATTTCATACAACTCTCTCTTCCTCTTAATCAGTGTTACAATCTCCCTCGAGAACCAAGGTTCCTTATTCCTATTTACTTTGCCTTTAATCCTGACAGGAACATACAAACTCTGCACTCTCAAAATTTCTCCTTTGAAGGCCTCCCACTTTCCATTTACATCCTTACCAGAGAACAGCCTGTGCCAATCCTCACTTCCCAGATCCCTTCTCATTTCATCAAATTTGGCCTTTTTCCAGTTCAGAACTTCAACCCGAGGACCAGATCTATCCTTATCCACGATCAGGTTGAAACTAATGGCATTATGATCACTGGATCCAAAGTGTTCCCTCACACTCACATCCATCACCTGCCCTAACTCATTTCCCAATAGGAGATCCAATATCGCATCCTCTCAAGTTGGCACCTCTATATACTGATGTAGAAAATTCTCCTGAACACATTTTACAAACTCTACCCCGTCTAAACCTTTAACAGTATGCGAGTCCCAATCTATATGTGGAAAATTAAAATCCCCTACTATCACAACTTTGTGTTTCTTGCAGTTGTCAGCTATCTCTCCGCTGATTTGCTTCTCCAATTCTCGCTGACTATTGGGTGGTCTATAATACAAGCCCATTAATGTGGTCATACCTTTCCTGTTTCTCAGCTCCACCCATAGGTGAGTACCGCTGTAACATTTTCCCTGACCAACAATGCCACCCCCCCACCTTTTATCCCTCTGCCTCTATCCCGCCTGAAACATTGGAACCCTGGAACATTGAGCTGCCAGTTCTGCCCCTCCTGTAGCCAAGTTTCACTAATGGCTATAATGTCATATTTCCGTGTGTCTATCCACGCCTTCAGCTCATCTGCCTTCCCCACAATACTCCTGGCATTGAAATAGACACACCTCAAAAAATTATTTCCACCACACTCTACCCTTCCATTTGTGATTTTGCTTGAACTTTGGCCGATTGGATAAGTAACTGGCTACCTCATAGAAGACAGAGGGTGGTGGTGGATGGAAAATTTTCAGACTGGAGACCAGTTACCAGCGGTGAACCACAGGGATCAGTGCTTGGTCCTCTGCTATTTGTGATTTTTATCAATGACTTGGAGGAGGGGGTTGAAGGGTGGGTCAGTAAATTTGCTGATGACACCAAGATTGGTGGAGTAGTGGATGAGCTGGAGGGCTGTTGTAGGCTGCAAAGAGATAGAGATAGGATGCAAAGCTGGGCCAAAAAGATGGCAAATGGAGTTTAACCCTGATAAATGTGAGGTGATTCATTTTGGAAGGCCTAATTTGAATGTGGATTACAGGGTCAAAGGTAGGGTTCTGAAGACTGTGGAGGAACAGAGAGATCTTGGGGTTCATATCCACAGATCTCTAAAGGTTGCCACTCAAGTGGATAGAGCCGTGAAGAAGGCCTATAGTGTGTTAGCGTTTATTAACAGGGGGTTGGAGTTTAAGAGCCATGGGGGTTATGCTGCAACTGTACAGGACCTTGGTGAGACCACATTTGGAATATTGTGTGCAATTCTGGTCACCTCACTATAAGAAGGATGTGGAAGCACTGGAAAGAGTGCAGAGGAGATTTACCAGGATGCTGCCTGGTTTGGAGGGTAGGTCTTATGAGGAAAGGTTGAGGGAGCTCGGGCTTTTCTCTTTAGAGCAGATGAGGATGAGAGGCGACTTAATAGAGGTTTATAAGATGATAAGGGGGATAGATAGAGTGAACGTTCAGAGACTATTTCCTCATGTGAATGTAGCTATTACTTGGGGGCATAACTATAAGGTTCATGGTGGGAGGTATAGGAGGGATGTCCGACGTAGGTTCTTTACTCAGAGAGTGGTTGGGGTGTGGAATGGACTGCCTGCTGTGATGTTGGAGTTGGACACTTTAGGAACTTTCAAGCGGTTATTGGATAGGCACATGGAGCACACCAGGATGATAGGGAGTGGGATGGCTTGATCTTGGTCTCAGATAAAGCTCGGCACAACATCGAGGGCCGAAGGGTCTGTTCTGTGCTGTACTGTTCTATGTTCTATGAACCCGGGTCCCTGGCGCTGTGAGGCAGCAGTGCTAACCACCGTGCCACCCATTGCAGAATTAATGTAAACCTACTTGTGACATTAATAAAATTAAAAATAAATTCAACTCCAAACCCGTACACTCTAACTCTTGTTACGATATTGTTCCAATTTCAGATTCTATTGAGCATGGCCCACCCGACAGCACTGACCCCTGAAGCTGACTTCACCCTGACAGAGAGGGACTGGCATTCCGGGTGGAGTTCGTTCACATCAATTCCAATCAGTGTCGACACTGTGGGCAGTGCCAATTTCACAGATGCCAACAGCACACAGGAATGCCAGTACAGTGCCAACTTCCAGTACATCATGTTTCCTGTGGTCTATAGCGTGGTGTTCGCCTTTGGCACCGTGTCCAACTGCTGCGTCCTGTGGTACATCTTCAGGAAGAAGAGTGCGTTCTCTCCCTCAGACGTGTTCATGGCCAACTTGGCCACCATCGACCTCATCTTTGCCGCCCTGCTTCCATTCAAAGTGGCCTATCACGCCATGGGCAACGACTGGGCCTTCGGGGAGCTGGCGTGCAAGGTGACTGGTTCCCTCTTCTTCGCCAACATGTACGGCAGCACTCTGTTCCTCACCTGCATCTGCCTGGATCGCTACGTCGCGGTGGTCTATCCCATCAGGTCACTGCATCTGCGCCGGCCCTGCTATGGCCTACTCATCTGCTGCCTCCTCTGGCTTCTCCTGGCCTCCAGCCTTCTGTACCTGACCATTGGGCAGCCGCTGACCAGCAAGTTCCCCAATGGCAAGACGGCCTGTCTGGAGAACTTCTCTTCCAATTCCTGGAACCGACGCATCTCTGGGATCAGCATCGCCGCCGCGGTCATTGGCTTCTTCATCCCGTTGGTGATTATCATCGTCTGCTACCCCCTCATCGCCCGGAAGCTGCTGGAACATGCAGCCGGCAAAGACACGGTGCACAGGGTGAAGAGGAAAGCCCTCCGCATGGTGCTTCTGGTCCTCCTGGTCTTCATCATTTGCTTTGTCCCTTACCATCTCATCCAGCTCATCCACACCCTCCGGCGGATCAAGGTGCTGTCCAGCTGCAGCCTCATCCAGTTCACCTACTCGGCCAGACGTGTCACCATGGCCCTGGCCAGTCTCAACAGCTGCCTGGACCCCGTCATCTATTCCTTCGCCAGTGACACCTTCCATTGGAGGAGGCTGTGCTGCAGAGGGAGGCCTGCGTTCAACATCACCTTTCGAAGCAAGGGCAGGTTTGGAGGGAGGACTGGTCGATCAGCAGCGGGACCGATTGGTCATTGAAATCCCCACGTTAATCTGTTTCTGGCCAATGTCTTGGTCTTTTTCAATGTGACAGAACAGTTAACAATGGGAGAGCCTGCGGTGCGGGTGTGATCGGGGGCGTGCAGCAGTTACGGCAGGACAGAGAGTGACAGCTTGTGACGCAGTACCTCCAAATTTAACATTTATTTATTTGTCACAAGTAGGCTTACATTAACACTGCAATGAAGATACTGTGAAAATCCCCTAGTCGCCACACTCCGGCGCCTGTTCGGGTAACACTGAGGGAGAATTTAGCACGGCCAATGCGCCCGAACCAGCACGTCTTTCAGACTGTGGGAGGAAACCGGAGCACCCGGAGAAAACCCGACACGGGGAGGACGTGCAGACTCCACAATGACCCGAGCCAGGAATCGAACCCGGGTCCCTGGAGCTGTGAGGCAGCAGTGCTAACCACTGTGCTACCGTGCCGCACGAGTGGTGTGAGGGTGTAATTACATCGCTACTGTTATATACAGACGTGTACACACTCTCACCTGCTATACATGTGTACACCTATCTGCACACACACTCCAACACCGACATTCAGAGATGCAGACACACACACACACATACACAAACCAAACTTACCTTACACATACGTACACACGTAGTCAGACACGCAGATAGTCTCCCACACATGCAGGCACACAAACATTCCCCAACACACACACGCTGAGGCACATGCATGAAGTCTCAAACGCATACATAAATATAAACTTTACCCCACACCACAAACGGACAAACACATTTTCATTTAACCACTCGACAGCACGTGTACATAAAAATAAAACACACATGCAAACACACATAAACGCTCACACACAGAATGCACGCACACATAAGACAGACACAGACGCACAAACACACACACACAAAACACATGCATAAACACACACACAAACACGTGAACACACACAGACACACAAAGACATAAGACATTCACACATAAATAAAAGCTTAGTTATCTATTTATTAGCCACAAGTATGCATACATTAACACTGCTATGAAGTTACTGTGAAAATCCCCTCGTCGTCACACTCCGGTGCCTGTTCGGGTACACTGAGGGAGAATTTAGCACGGCCAATGCACCCTAACCAGCACATCTTTCAGATGTGGGAGGAAACCGGAGCACCCGGAGGAAACCCACACAGACATAAGGAGAGCGTACAGATTCCACACAGACAGTGGTCCAAGCTGGGTATCGAAGCCAGGTCCCTGGTGCTGTGAGGCAGCAGTGCTAAACACTGTACCATCAGGCCGCCCCTGACATCACACACATGCAGCTGCCCAAACATGTACAGAAAAACATACACATAAATACACACTGATACAACACATGTGCACGTAACAGACACTCACACACACACACACACACACACACACACAGTCACAGACACACACACAGTCACACACACAGTCTCACACACACACACACAGTCACACACACACACACACACACACAGTCACACACACACGCACAGTCACACACACACACAGTCACACACACACGCACAGTCACACACACACACAGTCACACACACACACAGTCACACACACACGCACAGTCACACACACGCACAGTCACACACACACACAGTCACACACACACGCACAGTCACACACGCACACACACAGTCACACAGTCACACACACACACACAGTCACACAGTCACACACATACACACACACAGTCACACAGTCACACACACACACACACAGTCACACACACACGCACAGTCACACACACACACACACACACACACACACACACAGTCACACACACAGTCTCACACACACACACAGTCACACAGTCACACATACACGCACAGTCACACACACACACAGTCACACACACAGTCTCACACACACACACAGTCTCACACACACACACAGTCTCACACACACACGCACAGTCACACACACACACAGTCACACACACAGTCTCACACACACACACAGTCTCACACACACACACAGTCTCACACACACACACACAGTCACACACACACACACACACACACACACACGCACAGGCACACGCACACACACAGTCACAGACACACACACACGCACACACACAGTCACACACACACACACACACACACAGGCACACACACACACACAGTCTCACACACACACGCACAGTCACACACACACACAGTCACACACACAGTCACACACACACACAGTCACACACACAGTCTCACACACACACACAGTCACACACACACACACACACACACACACACAGGCACACGCACACACACACACACGTTTCACCAGAGTGTAACCAGAAATGAGATCCTTGGACATACAAGTAGAACGGGACTCGAAAGAGTTTCACAAGATAAAGTTTCGACAAGAACCACTGCTTCAGAAAATAAATTCTTCTTCAGTTAATCATTGGACGTGTCAGAGAGATTAAACATGACATGTAAACAAACCATGACCTCACGAGCACAAGTGGATGTTGCCAAATCAGTCTGAATCACATCGTGGGGAGACGATGGCCTCGTGGTTTTATCGCTGGACTATTAATCCAGAAATTCAGTTAATGTTCTAAAGACCAGGGTTCGAATCCTGCCACGGCAGATGGTGGAATTTAAATTCAATTTAAAAAAATCTGGAATTAAGAATCTGTTGATAACCATGAAACCATTGTGAGTGTCAGAAAAACCCATCTAGTTCACTAATGTCCTTTAGGGAAGAAAATCTGCCGTCCTCACCTGATCGGGCCTACATGTGACTCCAGAGCCACAGCAATGTGGTTGACTCTCAACTGCCCACCAAAGGCAACTAGAGATGGGCAATAAATGCTGGCCCAGCCAGCGATGCCCATTGTGGTGAACCATTGTTGGTTCCCACCAGGTAGTGCTGAGCCATGGTCTGGCCAGTACTATGAGTCTGTAGATATGTTACTGTTGGGGTTAGGGTTGGGCTGTTCTACCTGTTAATATAGTTGTTATGGTACACACTAGTCGGCTCCGCCTCCTGGGAGAGGTATAAAGGTCACTGCTCTGCCTGGTGACCCTTTAGTCTGGGATCGTATACTGTATATGGTAGCTCTGTTATTGTTGGCAATAAAAGCCTTTATTTCTCGAGTACATCACGCCTCTCGTGTGATTTATCGTGCATCAATTTTATTGCCAACAAATAAATTCTTTTTTTTTGTGAACGACAAAGAAAACATGGAGCAAATGCTTAAACCCGAACGGCTTACATTGGAGCCACGTGCGGCAGGCGCATCGAACACTTTTGACCACTGGTTGAAGCGTTTCCAGGATTACCTCGACGCCTCCACAGCGGTCAACAACGACGCCGACAGACTCCGGGTCCTCCACGCGAGGGTAAGCGACGCTGTATACCTAGCGATCCGTGCAGCCACCGACTACAAAGGGGCCCTTGAGCTTCTCAAGAAGCGATACAACAAACCGCCGAATGAGATCCATGCTCGATATCTTCTAGCCACTCGACGGCGGCAGCCCGGCGAAACGACGGAACAGTACGCGTGCGAGCTTCAGCAGCTAGCCAGAGCCTGCAACTGCAAGGCAGTGTCGGCAGCCCAGTACATGAACGACCTAGCTCGAGATGCGTTCGTGGCGGGAATCGGCTCATCGTACATCCGCCTTCGGCTGTTGGAGCAAGGTAACCTCGACCTCACTAAATCCATAGAGTTAGCTGACACTCTAGAATCGGCCTCCAAAAGTCTGGCGATGTACCCCGACGACCACGTGGAGACAGCGTGGCAGGGGCAGTCACTGACCCCACTTCATTCAGCGGGACCGAAAAACTGCGCGATTGCGTTCCCACCCTCGGGCCTGACGACGGCGGCAGCTCCAGGTGGCCCGCGGTGTTACTTCTGTGGGGGGGTGAAACACCCTCGGCAGCGATGTCCAGCTAATGCGGTGTTGTGCTCCGCCTGAGGCAAGAAGGGGCACTATTCCAAGGTATGCCGGTCCAAACTTTCATCCAAGACCAGCAGTGCGGCGTGTGACTCCCCGGAGCCGGCCTCCTTGTCTTCTGCATCTTCAAGGTCTTCTGCCACGTGCGATTCCAGGACGTCGCCATTCCGAACGACGGAGTTGCAAGACACGTGCGACCTGCAGGGGCCGCAGGTTTTGGCGCCATCGTCCACGTGCGACCAATGGGGGCAGCCATTTTGGTCGGCACCGACCACGAATGACCAGCAAGGGTCGTCATCAACCATCTCAGCTGCCTGCAGTTGCACCCATGAACCAACGGTGGCGTCAATCATCCTGGACCAGGCCAAGCCTCACAGACTCGACAAGTCCATGATGGACATACAGGTAAACAAACGCCCGATTTATTGTCTGTTTGACAGCGGGAGCACGGAGAGCTTCATTCATCCAGACACCGTGAAGCGGTGTGGTCTCCAGATTCGGACTGTCAAGCAGACAATTTCGATGGCTTCAAGGTCCCGGTCTGTCACCGTGCTAGGGAGTTGCGTGGTCAATCTGACGGTGCAGGACACAGTCTACGAGAACTTCAAGCTCCTTGTGTTACCGCATCTTTGCGCGCCAATACTCCTAGGACTAGATTTTATGGTCCACGTGAAGAGTGTAACGCTGCAGTACGGTGGGCCACTCCCTCCGCTTTCAGTGGGAGACCCGCAGCCTCTAAATTGCCCAACGCGCTCCACATGTAGCCTCTCAACGCTTAGGATTACCACACCCTCCCTATTCCAGAATCTCGTGCCAGGCTGCAAGCCCATCGCAACAAAGAGCAGGCGTTACAGCGCTGAGGATCGGATCTTCATTCGATCTGAAGTTCAGCGGCTCCTCAAGGGAGGGATCATCCAACCTAGCGCTAGTCCCTGGAGAGCGCAAGTCATGATGGTTAAGAATGGGAACAAACCCCGGATGGTCATAGACTATAGTCAGACCATTAACAGATACACGCAGCTGGATGCGTATCCCCTCCCGCGCATATCTGACATGGTCAACCAGATTGCGCAGTACCGGGTGTTCTCCACCATCGACTTAAAATCTGCTTACCACCAACTCCCCATTCGCCCAGAGGACCGAAAATACACGGCCTTTGAGGCGGATGGGCGCCTGTACCATTTTTTAAGGGTTCCTTTTGGTGTCACGAATGGGGTCTCGGTCTTCCAGCGTGCTATGGACCGAATGGTGGACCAGAACGGGCTGCGGGCTACCTTCCCGTACCTGGATAATGTCACCATCTGTGGCCATGACCAGCAGGACCACGATGCCAACCTTTTTAGATTCTTACGCACTGCATCTCGCCTGAATCTGACCTACAACAGGGAGAAGTGTGTATTTCGCATGCGCCGCCTAGCTATCCTCGGATACGTGGTGGAAAACGGGGTCCTTGGCCCTGATCCAGACCGTATGCGTCCTCTCCTCGAACTTCCCCTGCCCATTAGCGTCAAAGCACTGAGAAGATGCTTAGGCTTCTTCTCGTACTATGCACAGTGGGTTCCCAATTACGCGGACAAAGCCCGTCCGCTCATCAAGTCTACCTCCTTTCCCCTAACAACAGAGGCTCGCTTAGCCTTTGCAAGAATAAAAGCCGACATCGTGAAAGCCACGATGCACGCTATCGACAAGTCCATCCCCTTCCAGGTGGAGAGCGATGCATCTGATTTCGCCCTGGCCACCACACTTAACCAGGCGGGCA
Source organism: Mustelus asterias (assembly GCF_964213995.1). Taxonomy (NCBI): domain Eukaryota; kingdom Metazoa; phylum Chordata; class Chondrichthyes; order Carcharhiniformes; family Triakidae; genus Mustelus; species Mustelus asterias. The sequence goes on along the minus strand of NC_135831.1, from coordinate 12,316,602 downwards.
GGCCCGTCGCCTTTTTCTCTCGCACCCTCCAAGGCCCTGAAATTCGACATTCGGCGGTGGAAAAGGAGGCCCAGGCCATTGTGGAGGCCGTTCGGCATTGGCGCCATTACTTGGCGGGCAAACGGTTCACTCTGCTCACGGATCAGTGGTCCGTGGCGTTCATGTTCAACAACACGTTACGGGGTAAGATCAAGAATGATAAGATCTTGAGGTGGAGAATCGAATTCTCCACCTACAATTATGATATGCATCGTCCAGGGAAGCTCAACGAGCCCTCGGATGCCCTGTCGCGTGGAACATGCGCTAGTATGCAGGAGAATCGATTGCAGGCTCTCCACAATGACCTCTGCCATCCGGGGGTCACTCGGCTCTACCACTTCATAAAAGCCCGGAATCTACCCTACTCGGTGGAGGATGTCAGGTCCATAACCAGAAGCTGCCGGGTATGCGCGGAATGCAAACCGCACTTTTACCGACCTGACAGGGCACAACTCGTTAAGGCCACTCGTCCCTTCGAAAGACTGAGTGTGGACTTTAAGGGCCCCCTTCCCTCGACAGATCGGAATGTGTACTTCCTCAATGTGGTTGATGAGTACTCACGATTCCCTTTTGTCATTCCCTGTTCTGATATGACCGCTGCCACGGTTATCAAGGCATTTCGTGATCTTTTCACCCTGTTCGGTTACCCCTGTTACATCCACAGCGATTGGGGCTCGTCGTTCATGAGCGATGACTTGAGGCAATACCTGCTCTCATATGGGATTGCCTCTCGTAGAACCACGAGCTACAACCCTAGGGGTAACGGACAGGTCAAACGAGAGAATGCTACAGTCTGGAAGGCTGTCTTACTGGCGTTGAAGTCTAAAGGTCTTCCAGTCTCCCGTTGGCAAGGGGTACTCCCTGATGCGCTCCACTCCATACGCTCACTCCTGTGTACGGCAACCAACGCTACTCCCCATGAGAGAATGTTTTCATTCCCTAGGAAGTCTTCCTCTGGGACCTCATTACTGTCTTGGTTGACGTACTCAGGACCTGTCCTCCTGCGGCGACATGTGAGGACCTGCAAGTCCGACCCTCTGGTTGAACAGGTCCATCTCCTCCACGCCAACCCTCAGTATGCCTATGTGGCATACCCTGACGGGCGAGAGGACACGGTCTCGATTCGAGACCTGGCGCCAGCAGGGGGCTTGGAAACCCCTGTCGCTCCCACACCCCCAGTTAGGGACCCCCCAACCATTTTTTCCCCTCCTGACACGGCGCGGGCAGTATCGGGACCACCACTTAACCCTCTTACTCCCGTGTACAGCTTGCCTGAGTCCAGGAGATGGTCGCCACTTCAAGGCGTGCCCGAGTTCAGCGGATTGTCACCACCTCGGGGTCTACCAGCCCGTGAGGCACTGGAGGAGTCGCTGGACACCGCCTTGGGGAGAACGTCACCGCGATTCCCTGAACCGGTGTCATCGCCGGTGTTGAGGAGGTCACAGCGACGGTGCGGTCCCCCGGACCGTTTGAACTTATAGACAAACGAACAATTATTCTGTGTTTTGTACCCCGCCGGCCTTTGTTTTCAAAGGAGGGGTGAATGTGGTGAACCATTGTTGGTTCCCACCAGGTAGTGCTGAGCCAGGGTCTGGCCAGTACTATGAGTCTGTATATATGTTACTGTTGGGGTTAGGGTTGGGCTGTTCTACCTGTTAATATAGTTATTATGGTACACCCCAGTCGGCTCCGCCTCCTGGGAGAGGTATAAAGGTCACTGCTCTGCCTGGTGACCCTTTAGTCTGGGATCGTGTACTGTATATGGTAGCTCTGTTATTGTTGGCAATAAAAGCCTTTATTTCCCGAGTACATCACGCCTCTCGTGTGTTATATCGCGCTCGCCCATGTCCCACAAATGAATAAAAAGAATTGTTTGGGGGGTGGGGGGAGCGCAGAAGGAGGCCGCTTGGTTCATCGTGTCCGTACTGCTTCTGACTGAGTCTGAGCACATTCAGGAGTTGGGAGTGGAACTTTCTTTCCTCATTGTTGTGTCGCCTGTTCGAGGAGGTATCGCAGGCCAGAGAGAACAACCATCCATCACATGGTGATGTCAGCAATTACGTTTGCACAATGCATGTCTTCACCTTCGTCAGCCTGTTTCTGCAATGCCACCGCAAGCCGCTTTGGAACATGTCACCCCAACTGATCTCTATCCTGGCCGGCTGACAGAAATGGAGGAAGGAGAAATCCAATGGTTCCTGGTTGGACAGCGAGTGGACGGAAACATGAGTGGAACTCAACATCAAGAGTTTCCAACGGGCAGCAAGTGAGAATGTGTGAAATAATATCACAGCCACTAAACAAAGGATAATGGGTAAAATAGTTCTCAACTGTTCTGTAAACTGGCTGTTTAAAAGCTCTAATCTATTAATGTGTGCTCCTACCGAATAAAGTCAGAGTTATTCACAACATTATGTCAAAGTTAAACAAATGCTTCAGGTGGACTCAACTGGCCAGGTATCACAGCGAGAACTGGGAGTGTGTGTGTGTTTGTGAGTGTCTGTGTGTGTGTGAGTGTGAGACTGTGTGTGTGTGTGTCTGTGAGCGTGTGTGTGTGTGAGTGTGAGACTGTGTGTGTGTGTGTCTCTCTGTGTGTATGTGTGTGTGAGTTTGTGTGTGTGTGTCTCTGTGTGTGTGTGTATGTAAGTGTGAGTTTGTGTGTGTGTCTCTGTGTGTGTGTGTGTGAGCGTGTTTGTGTGAGTGTGTGTCTGTATGTGTGTGTGAGCATGTCTGTGTGTGTGTGAGTGTGTGTGTGTGCGTTTGTGCGAGTGTGTGAGCATGTGTGTGTGTATCTGACACACACACAGACAGACTCACACTCTCACACACACAGACACACACACATACAGACACACACTCGCACACTCATTCACACACACACACACACACACACAAACACAGACTTGATTTGAGAACTTAAGGTGAAGGAACTCTTAGAGAGCAGTGACCACAATTTGAGTTTACGCTGCAGTTTGAGAGGGAGAAGCTGGAATCAGATGTAATGCTATTACAATTAAATAAAGGTAACTACAAATACATGAGTGGGGAGCTGGCCAGAGTTGATTGGAAAGGGAGCCGAGCAGGGAAGTCAGTGGAACAGCAATGGCAGGAGTTTCTGGGGGTTATCCGGGAAGCACAACACAAATTGATCCCAAGGAGAAGGAAACATGCTAAGGGGAGGACGAGGCATCCACGGCTGACGAGGGAAGTCAAGGACAGCATAAAAGCAAAAGAAAAAGCATACAAAGTGGTGAGGATTAGTGGGAAGCCAGAGAATTGGGAAGCCTTTAAAAGCAAGCAGAGGACAACTAAAAAAGCAATAAGGGAGGAGAAGATGAAATATGAGTGTAGGCTAGCTAGTATTATAAAAGAAGGTAGGAAGAGTTTTTCAATATAAAGAAGGTAAGAAAGAGGCAAAAATAGCCATTGGACCACTGGAAAATGAGGCTGGAGATGTAATAATAGGAAACAAAGCAATGACAGAGGAACTGAATAGTTACTTTGCATCAGTCTTCACGATGGAAGTCACCAGTGGGATGCCAGTGCTCCAGGAGAATCAGGGGGCACAGGTGAGTGCAGTGGTCATCACTAAGGAAAAGGTTCTGGGGAAACTGAAAGATCTGAAGATGGATAAATCACCTGGACCGGATGGAATGCACCCCAGGTTTTTAAAAGAGATAGTTGAGGAAATTGTAGAGGCATTGGTGGTGATCTTTCAGGAATCACTGGGAGGGTCCCAGAGGACTGGAAAGTAGCGAATGTAACACCGCTGTTTAAGAAGGGAGGGAGGCGGCAGACGGGAAATTATAGGCCGGTTAGCCTGACTTTGGTCACTGGCAAGATTTTAGAGTCCATTATTAAAGAGGAGATGGCGGAGTACTTGGAAGTGCATGATAAAATAGGACTGGGTCAGCACGGCTTCGTCAAGGGGAGGTCACGTCTGACAAATCTGGTAGAGCTCTTTGAGGAGGTAACAAGGAAATTAGATAAAGGAGAGCCAGTGGACATGATTTATTTAGATTTCCAAAAGACCTTTGGCAAGGTGCCGCACAGGAGACTGTTAAATAAGTTAAGAGCCCATGGTGTTACGGGTAAGATCCTGGCATGGATAGAGGATTGGCTGACTGGCAGAAGGCAGAGAGTGGGGACAAAGGGGTCTTTTTCAGGATGGCAGTCGGTGACTAGTGGTGTACCTCAGGGGTCGGTGCTGGAACCACAACTTTTCACAATATACATTAACGATTTGGAGGAAGGAACTGAAGGCACTGTTGCTAAGTTTGCAGATGATACAAAGATATGTAGAGGGACAGGTAGTATTGAGGAAGCAGGGGGGCTGCAGAAGGACGTGGACAAGTTCGGAGACTGGACAAAGAAGTGGCAGATGGAATACAATGTGGAAAAGTGTGAGGTTATACACTTTGGAAGGAGGAATGGAGGCATAGACTATTTTCTAAATGGGGAAATGCTGAGGAAATCAGAAACACAAAGGGACTTGGGAGTCCTTGTTCAAGATTCTCTTCAGGTTAACATGCAGGTTCAGTCGGGAGTTAGGAAGGCAAATGCAACGTTAGCATTCATGTCGAGGGGGCGAAAACACAACAGCAGAGATGTACTTCTGAGGCTGCATCTGATCAGACCCCATTTGGAGTATTGTGAGCAGTTTTGGGCTCCATATCTAAGGAAGGATGTGCTGGCCTTGGAAAGGGTTTTTGTGTTTGTTTGTGTGTTTGTTTGTGTGTTTGTGTGTGTGTGTTTGTGTGTGTTTGTTTGTGTGTGTGTTTGTGTGTGTTTTGTGTGTTTGTGTGTGTTTGAGTTTGTGTGTGTTTGTGTGTGTGTGTGTTTGTGTGTGTGTGAGTGTGTGTGTGTGTTTGTGTTGTGTGAGTGTGTGTGTGTGTTTGTGTTGTGGGAAAACCACCACTCAGAGTCAGAGTTAAAGATTTAACATGCAGTTTATTGAACAAAGCTTTGGGAGAAGCGCTGGGCACTCCCCAGTGCTCGCAGTCACCTTCCCGATTTGGCGTGGCGGCGAGCCTTTTTTTATGCATTTAATCATACAGAAACCGGCAGTCGTTGCGTCAGCTTTGGGTGGTTACATATATTAACCAACTGGGCTCCCTAGCAACAATTAGCTACAATTAGCTTCCAAACACATTCCTTCAAAAACAACCTGCAGAACGCAGAGAGTGGCTGTGGAGGGGTCTTTCTCTGCTTGGAGGTCAGTGACCAGTGGAGTGCCCCAGGGATCTGTTCTGGGACCCTTGCTGTTTGTCATTTTCATAAATGACCTGGATGAGGAAGTGGAGGGATGGGTTGGTAAGTTTGCTGACGACACCAAGGTAGGTGGTGTTGTGGATAGTTTGGAGGGATGTCAGAAGTTGCAGCGAGACATAGATAGAATGCAAGGCTGGGCGGAGAAGTGGCAGATGGACTTCAACCCGGATAAGTGTGTAGTGATCCATTTTGGCAGATCCAATGGGATGAAGCAGCAGTATAATATGAAGGGTACCATTCTTAGCAGTGTAGAGGATCAGAAGGACCTTGGGGTCCGGGTCCATAGGACTCTTAAATCGGCCTCACAGGTGGAGGATGCGGTCAAGAAGGCGTACGGCGTACTAGCCTTCATTAATCGAGGGATTGAGTTTAGGAGTCGGGAGATAATGCTGCAGCTTTATAGGACCCTGGTTAGACCCCACTTGGAGTACTGCGCGCAGTTCTGGTCACCTCATTACAGGAAAGATGTTGAAGCCATTGAAAGGGTGCAGAGGAGATTTACAAGGATGTTGCCTGGATTGGGGGGCATGCCTTATGAGGATAGGTTGAGGGAGCTTGGTCTCTTCTCCCTGGAGAGACGAAGGATGAGAGGTGACCTGATAGAGGTTTACAAGATGTTGAGAGGTCTGGATAGGGTAGACTCTCAGAGGCTATTTCCAAGGGCTGAAATGGTTGCTACGAGAGGACACAGGTTTAAGGTGCTGGGGGGTAGGTACAGAGGAGATGTCAGGGGTAAGTTTTTCACTCAGAGGGTGGTGGGTGAGTGGAATCGGCTGACGTCGGTGGTGGTGGAGGCAAACTCGTTGGGGTCTTTTAAGAGACTTCTGGATGAGTACATGGGATTTAATGGGATTGAGGGCTATAGATAGGCCTAGAGGTGGGGATATGATCAGCGCAACTTGTGGGCCGAAGGGCCTGTTTGTGCTGTGGCTTTCTATGTTCTATGTTCTATGTAACCGTTAACAAAAGTCCATGACTCATTGTTTTGGTTGCCCTTTCCTGAAGCTAAGCTTGACCACATAGACCTCAAATTCTGGTCTTTTGTCCGTTCCAGCAGTTTTTTATACACTTGTTAACCACAAGATGAGTGCTGGGCACAGTTAGTCCTGCAGTCACGTACGCATTAGTCTCCAAACGTCTTCATTTTACTCCAACAGCTGTGTGCAGTTAGTTTCTGCGCGTATTAACTCTTTAAGGTCACATTCCAATTTTTACTCCAACATGTGTGTGTGTGTTTGTGAGTGTGTGTGTGAGGGTGTGTGTATGTGTGTGTGAGGGTGTGTGTGTATGTGTGTGTGTGAGGGTGTGTGTATGTGTGTGTGAGGGTGTGTGTGTATGTGTGTGTGTGAGGGTCTGTGTATGTGTGTGTGAGGGTGTGTGTGTATGTGTGTGTGTGAGGGTGTGTGTATGTGTGTGTGAGGGTGTGTGTGTGTGAGGGTGTGTGTGTGTGTGTATGTGTGTGAGGGTGTTTGTGTGTGAGGGTGTGTGTGTGAGGGTGTGTGTGTGTGAGGGTGTGTTTGTGTGAGGGTGTTTGCGTGGAGGGAGTGTGTGTGTGTTTGTGCGTGTGTATGTGTATGTGTGAGGGTGTGTGTATGTGTGTGTGAGGGTGTGTGTGTATGTGTGTGTGTGAGGGTCTGTGTATGTGTGTGTGAGGGTGTGTGTGTATGTGTGTGTGTGAGGGTGTGTGTATGTGTGTGTGAGGGTGTGTGTGTGTGAGGGTGTGTGTGTGTGTGTGTGTATGTGTGTGAGGGTGTTTGTGTGTGAGGGTGTTTGTGTGTGAGGGTGTGTGTGTGAGGGTGTGTGTGTGTGAGGGTGTTTGCGTGGAGGGAGTGTGTGTGTGTTTGTGCGTGTGTATGTGTATGTGTGAGGGTGTGTGTATGTGTGTGTGTGAGGGTGTGTGTGTGTGTGTCTGTGTGTGAGTGTGTATGTGAGTGTGTATGTGTGTGTGTGTGTGAGGATGTTTGTGTGTGAGGGTGTGTGTGTGTGAGGGTGTGTGTATGTGTGTGTGTGAGGGTGTGTGTGTGGAGGGTGTTTGTGTGTGAGGGCGTGTGTGTGAGGGTGTGGGTGTATGTGTGTGGAGGGAGTGTGTGTGAGGGTGTGTGTGTGAGGGTGTGTGTGTGGAGGGTGTTTGTGTGTGAGGGTGTTTGTGTGTGAGGGTGTGGGTGTGTGTGTGTGGAGGGTGTGTGTGTGAGGGTGTTTGCGTGAGGGTGTTTGCGTGGAGGGAGTGTGTATGTGTGTGTGGAGGGTGTGTGTGGAGGAAGTGTGTGTGTGTGTGTGTGTGTGTGAGGGTGTGTGTGTGTGAGGGTGAGTGTGTGAGGGTGTGTGTGTGGAGGGAGTGTGAGGGTGAGTGTGTGAGGGTGTGTGTGTGAGGGTGTGTGTGTGAGGGTGTGTGTGAGGGGGTGTGTGTGAGGGTGTGTGTGTGAGGGTGTGTGTGTGAGGGTGAGTGTGTGAGTGTGAGTGTGTGAGGGTGTGTGTGTGAGGGTGAGTGTGTGAGGGTGTGTGTGTGAGGGTGTGTGTGTGAGGGTGAGTGTGTGAGGGAGTGTGTGTGGAGGGTGTGTGTGTGAGAGGGAGTGTGTGTGAGGGAGTGTGTGTGAGGGTGTGGGTGTGTGAGGGTGAGTGTGTGAGGGTGTGTGTGTGAGGGTGTGTGTGTGAGGGTGTGTGTGTGAGGGTGAGTGTGTGAGGGAGTGTGTGTGGAGGGTGTGTGTGTGAGGGAGTGTGTGTGGAGGGTGTGTGTGTGTGAGGGTGTGTATGTGGAGGGTGTGTGTGTGTGAGGGAGTGTGTGTGAGGGAGTGTGTGTGAGGGTGTGGGTGTGTGAGGGAGTGTGTGTGAGGGTGTGGGTGTGTGAGGGAGTGTGTGTGAGGGAGTGTGTGTGAGGGTGTGTGTGTGAGGGAGTGTGTGTGGAGGGTGTGTGTGTGTGAGGGTGTGTGTGTGTGAGGGTGTGGGTGTGTGAGGGAGTGTGTGTGAGGGAGTGTGTGTGGAGGGTGTGTGTGTGTGAGGGAGTGTGTGTGAGGGTCTGTGTGTGTGAGGGTGTGTGTGTGAGGGAGTGTGTGTGGAGGGTGTGTGTGTGAGGGTGTGTGTGTGAGGGAGTGTATGTGGAGGGTGTGTGTGTGTGTGGAGGGAGTGTGTGTGAGGGTGTGTGTGGAGGGAGTGTGTGTGAGGGTGTGGGTGTGTGAGGGAGTGTGTGTGAGGGTGTGGGTTTGTGAGGGAGTGTGTGTGAGGGTGTGGGTGTGTGAGGGAGTGTGTGTGAGGGAGTGTGTGTGAGGGAGTGTGTGTGAGGGTGTGGGTGTGTGAGGGAGTGTGTGTGAGGGAGTTTGTGTGAGGGAGTGTGTGTGAGGGTGTGTGTGAGGGAGTGTGTGTGAGGGAGTGTGTGTGAGGGAGTGTGTGTGAGGGTGTGGGTTTGTGAGGGAGTGTGTGTGAGGGTGTGGGTGTGTGAGGGAGTGTGTGTGAGGGAGTGTGTGTGAGGGAGTGTGTGTGAGGGAGTGTGTGTGTGAGGGAGTGTGTGTGAGGGAGTGTGTGTGAGGGTGTGTGTGTGAGGGTGTGTGTGTGTGAGGGTGTGTGTGTGAGGGTGTGTGTGTGAGGGAGTGTGTGTGTGAGGGAGTGTGTGTGTGAGGGTGTGTATGTGGAGGGTGTGTGTGTGTGAGGGAGTGTGTGTGAGGGAGTGTGTGTGAGGGTGTTGGTGTGTGAGGGAGTGTGTGTGAGGGAGTTTGTGTGAGGGAGTGTGTGTGAGGGTGTGTGTGGAGGGAGTGTGTGTGAGGGTGTGGGTGTGTGAGGGAGTGTGTGTGAGGGAGTGTGTGTGAGGGTGTGGGTTTGTGAGGGAGTGTGTGTGAGGGTGTGGGTGTGTGAGGGAGTGTGTGTGAGGGAGTGTGTGTGTGAGGGAGTGTGTGTGAGGGAGTGTGTGTGAGGGAGTGTGTGTGAGGGAGTGTGTGTGAGGGTGTGGGTGTGTGAGGGAGTGTGTGTGAGGGAGTGTGTGTGAGGGTGTGTGTGTGAGGGTGTGTGTGTGAGGGTGTGTGTGAGGGTGTGTGTGTGAGGGAGTGTGTGTGTGAGGGTGTGTATGTGGAGGGTGTGTGTGTGTGTGAGGGAGTGTGTGTGAGGGAGTGTGTGTGAGGGAGTGTGTGTGAGGGAGTGTGTGTGAGTGAGTGTGTGTGAGGGAGTGTGTGTGAGGGAGTGTGTGTGAGGGAGTGTGTGTGAGGGTGTGTGTGTGAGGGAGTGTGTGTGAGGGAATGTGTGAGGGAGTGTGTGTGAGTGAGTGTGTGTGAATGTGCAGAGGGTTTATTTCTTAGTGTCACAGTACATTACATTAACACTGCAGTGAAGTTACTATGAAAATCCCCTATTCGCCCGTTCGGGTCACACTGAGGGAGAATTTAGCGCGGCCGATGCACCCTAACCAGCACCAGTCTTTCAGACTGTGGGAGGAAACCGGAGCACCCGGAGGAAACCCACGCAGACACGGGGAGAATGTAAATGGACTCCCGCTGTCCCTGTCTGACAGGACGGAGGGGCGGAGAAGGCTGTACCTGGTCCTGCCTGAAGGCTGTCTGAATCTAGCCTTTGATATTCTTATTGATGGGGTTTGTGGTCCAGAATCATCAAATTACCAAACCGCGACCTTGTCAGATCCATCACAAACCATGGCCTCTGACCTGAGGCGCGGTGAGTACCGCCCTCTACTGGCCGGCTGGCAACACCCTCCAGAATAAGTGGTTTCCTCTTGGAACAATGAGCCTTTGCTGAACAGAATGTTAATTGGAGAACTCTCTGGAGAGAGACAGTGCAAGCTGCATTTCTTTCACCGACTCAAGAGCAGCTTCTTCCCTGCTGCCATCAGACTCCGTCCACTTCCTGCTGCCTCGGGAAAAGCAGCCGGCAATATCGAGGGCCCCAACGCACCCCGGACATTCTCTCTACCACCTTCTTCCATCGGGAGAAAGATACAAAAGTCTGAGGTCACGTACCAGCCGATTCAAGAACAGCTTCTTCCCTGCTGCCATCAGACTTCTGATTTGATCTATCTTATCTTAAGTTGATCTTTCTCTCTACCCTAGCTTTTCTGAATTGTTTTATTATTGCCACAAATATTGGTATACAGTGAAAAGTATTGTTTCTTGCGTGCTATACCTACAAAGCATACCGTTCATAGAGAAGGAAAGGAGAATGTAATGTTACACTCGTAGCTAGGGTGCAGATAAAGATCAACTTAATATATAGAAACATAGAAACTAGAAGCAGGAGGAGGCCATTCGGCCCTTTGAGCCTGCTCCGCCATTCATTTTGATCATGGCTGATCATCGAATTCAATATCCCTTCCCCCCAACATCCCTTGGTCCCTTTAGCCCCAAGAGCTATACCTAATTTCTTCCTGAAATCACACAATGTTTTGGCCTCAACCACCTTCTGTGGGAGTGAATTCCACACATTCTTCACCCTCTGGGTCAAGAAATTTCTCCTCACCTCAGTTCTAAAAGGTTTACTTCTTATCCTCAAACTGGGATCCCTAGTTCTGGACTCCCCCCACCATCGGGGACATTCTTTCTGAATCTACCCTGTCTAACCCTGTGATAATTTTGTAAGTTTCTATGCGATCCCTTCTCACTCTTCTAAACTCCAGTGAATATAATCCGAACCGATTTAGTCACTCCACATATGACAGACCTGCCATCCCAGGAATCAGTCTGGTAAACCTTCGCTGTATTCCCTCTACAGCAAGGACATTCTTCCTCAGATAAGGAGGCCAAAACTTCAACAATACATCCAGGGGTGACCTCACCAACGTCCTAAACAATTGCAGAAAAGAGCAAAGAACAAAGAACAGTGCAGCACAGGAAGAGGCCCTTTCACTCTCCAAGCCGATCACGTTGTCCTATCTAACCAACCGCTTATATCCCTCTATCCCCGCTTGTTCATATGCCTATCAAGATGAGTCTTAAATGTGGCCAACGTAACTGCCTCAACCACCTCACTTGGCAGTGCATTCCAGACCCCCACCACCCTCTGTGTAAAAAACTTCCCCCACACATCTCCACTGAACCTTCCCATCTTTACCTTGAACTTGTGCCCCCTGTAATTATCATTTCTCCCCTCGGAAAAAGCTTCCAATTGTTCACCCTATCTATACCCCTCACGGCGGCATGGTAGCACAGTGGTTAGCACTGCTGCTTCACAGCTCCAGGGACCTGGGATCGATTCCCGGCTCGGGTCACTGTCTGTGCGGAGTTTGCACATTCTCCCTGTGTCTGCGTGGGTTTCCTCCGGGTGCTCCGGTTTCCTCCCACAGTCCAAAGATGTGCGGGTTAGCTTGATTGGCCAAGCTAAATTGCCCTTAGTGTCCCAGGATGCGCAGATTAGCGGGTAAATATGTGGGTTAGAGGGATTAGCAGGTAAATATGTGGGTTAGAGGGATTAGCAGGTAAATATGTAGGTCAGTGACCAGTGGAGTGCCCCAGGGATCTGTTCTGGGACCCTTGCTGTTTGTCATTTTCATAAATGACCTGGATGAGGAAGTGGAGGGATGGGTTGGTAAGTTTGCTGACGACACCAAGGTAGGTGGTGTTGTGGATAGTTTGGAGGGATGTCAGAAGTTGCAGCGAGACATAGATAGAATGCAAGACTGGGCGGAGAAGTGGCAGATGGACTTCAACCCGGATAAGTGTGTAGTGATCCATTTTGGCAGATCCAATGGGATGAAGCAGCAGTATAATATGAAGGGTACCATTCTTAGCAGTGTAGAGGATCAGAAGGACCTTGGGGTCCGGGTCCATAGGACTCTTAAATTGGCCTCGCAGGTGGAGGATGCGGTCAAGAAGGCGTACGGCGTACTAGCCTTCATTAATCGAGGGATTGAGTTTAGGAGTCGGGAGATAATGCTTCAGCTTTATAGGACCCTGGTTAGACCCCACTTGGAGTACTGCGCGCAGTTCTGGTCACCTCATTACAGGAAAGATGTTGAAGCCATTGAAAGGGTGCAGAGGAGATTTACAAGGATGTTGCCTGGATTGGGGGGCATGCCTTATGAGGATAGGTTGAGGGAGCTTGGTCTCTTCTCCCTGGAGAGACGAAGGATGAGAGGTGACCTGATAGAGGTTTACAAGATGTTGAGAGGTCTGGATAGGGTAGACTCTCAGAGGCTATTTCCAAGGGTTGAAATGGTTGCTACGAGAGGACACAGGTTTAAGGTGCTGGGGGGTAGGTACAGAGGAGATGTCAGGGGTAAGTTTTTCACTCAGAGGGTGGTGGGTGAGTGGAATCGGCTGACGTCGGTGGTGGTGGAGGCAAACTCGCTGGGGTCTTTTAAGAGACTTCTGGATGAGTACATGGGATTTAATGGGATTGAGGGCTATAGATAGGCCTAGAGGTAGGGATATGATCAGTGCAACTTGTGGGCCGACGGGCCTGTTTGTGCTGTGGCTTTCTATGTTCTATGTTCTATATGGGGATAGGGCTTGGGTGGGATTGTTGTTGGTGCAGACTCGATGGGCCGAATGGCCTCTTTCTGTACTGTAGGGGTTCTATTAAAAAAAATTCATAAACTTCTATTAGGCCGCCTCCGTCTTTCCAGGGAGAACAATCCCAGTTTATTCAATCTCTCCTCATAGCTAAGACCCTCCATACCAGGCAACATCCTGGTAAACCTTCTCTGCACTCTCTCCAAAGCCTTCACATCCTTCTGGTAGTGTGGCGACCAGAACTGGACGCAGTATTCCAAATGTGGCCAAACCAACATTTTATACAACTGTAAAATAATTTGCCAACTTTTATACTCAATGCCCCATCCGATGAAGACAAGCCTGCCGTATGCTTTCTTCAACACCTTTTCCACCTGTGCTGCCACTTGTAAGGATCTGAGGACCTGTACTCCCACATCTCTCTGTGTGTCTGAGCTCCTGATGTATTTTTTGGCTCCCATCTGAATTGGATCTACCAGTATGTCTCACCTTGCATTTGTCTGGATTAAATCCCATCTGCCATTTCTCCACCCAATTTTCCAGTCTATCTATATCCTGCTACAATCTCTGACAATCTTCATCACTATCCGCAACTCCTCCAATCTTAGTATCATCCACAAACTTGCTAATCAAACCAGCTACGTTTACTTCCAAGTCATTTATATATGTTATAAACAGCAGAGGTCCCAGCACTGATCCCTGTCGAACACCAATAGTTACAGACCTCCATTCAGAAAAACACCCTTCCACCGCTACCCTATGTCATCTATGGCCATCTATGTCATCTGGTGCCTGACAAACCTGTTAGAGTTCTTTGAAGAGATAACAAATAGGTTAGACCAAGGAGAGCCAATGGATGTTATCTATCTTGACTTCCAAAAGGCCTTTGACAAGGTGCCTCACGGGAGACTGCTGAGTAAAATAAGAGCCCATGGTATTCGAGGCAAGGTACTAACATGGATTGACGATTGGCTGTCAGACAGAAGGCAGAGAGTTGGGATAAAAGGTTCTTTCTCAGAATGGCAACCGGTGACAAGTGGTGTCCCGCAGGGTTCAGTGTTGGGGCCACAGCTGTTCTCTTTATATATTAACGATCTAGATGACGGGACTGGGGGCATTCTGGCCAAGTTTGCCGATGATACAAAGATAGGTGGAGGGGCAGGTAGTATTGAGGAGGTGGGGAGGCTGCAGAAAGATTTAGACAGTTTCGGAGAGTGGTCCAAGAAGTGGCTGATGAAATTCAACGTGGGCAAGTGCGAGGTCGTACACTTTGGAAAAAAGAATAGAGGCATGGACTATTTTCTAAACGGTGACAAAATTCATAATGCTAAAGTGCAAAGGGACTTGGGAGTCCTAGTCCAGGATTCTCTAAAGGTAAACTTGCAGGTTGAGTCTGTAATTAAGAAAGCAAATGTAATGTTGTCATTTATCTCAAGAGGCTTGAAATACAAAAGCAGGGATGTACTTCTGAGGCTTTATAAAGCACTGGTTAGGCCCCATTTGGAGTACTGTGAGCAATTTTGGGCCCCACACCTCAGGAAGGACATACTGGCACTGGAGCGGGTCCAGCGGAGATTCACACGGATGATCCCAGGAATGGTAGGCCTGACATACGATGAACGTCTGAGGATCGTGGGATTATATTCATTGGAGTTTAGGAGGTTGAGGGGAGATCTAATAGAAACTTACAAGATAATGAACGGCTTAGATAGGATGGACGTAGGGAAGTTGTTTCCATTAGCAGGGGAGACTAGGACGCGGGGGCACAGCCTTAGAATAAAAGGGAGTCACTTTAGAACAGAGATGAGGAGAAATTTCTTCAGCCAGAGGGTGGTGGGTCTGTGGAATTCATTGCCACAGAGGGCTGTGGAGGCCGAGACGTTAAGCGTCTTCAAGACAGAAATTGATAAATTCTTGATTTCTCGAGGAATTAAGGGCTATGGGGAGAGAGCGGGTAAATGGAGTTGAAATCAACCATGATTGAATGGTGGAGTGGACTCGATGGGCCGAATGGCCTTACTTCCGCTCCTATGTCTTATGGTCTTATGGTCTTATGGCCAAACCAGCTCTGAATCCATCTCGTTAGTTCACTCCTGATCCTGTGAGCTTTAATCAAAACGTCCCTATTCCTATATTTAAATCCTCTCGCTATGAAAGCCAACGTACCATTTGCTTTCATTACTGCCTGCTGTACCTGCGCGCTTACTTTCAGCAACTGATGCACAAGGACTCCAAGGTCTTGCTGCGTATCCTCCTCTCTCAATTTACACCCATTCAAAGTGGATAGCCTCACATTTATCCACATTATACTGCATCTGCCATGCACACACCCACACACTCAGCCTGTCCAAATCAGACTGGAATGGTAGATCCATTCAGAAGTCAGATGGCAGCAGAGAAGAAGCTGTTCTTGAGTTGGTTGGTACACTTCCTCAGACTTTTGTATCTTTTTCCTGACAGGAGAAGGTGGAAGAGGTGCTTGACGAACATGTTGGATTTTTATGAAGATGTGACTAGGGCGGTTGATGGAGGAGAACCGGTGGATGCGGTGTTTTTGGATTTCCAAAAGGCGTTTGATAAGGTGCCCCATAAAAGGCTGCTGAAGAAGATTAGGGCACACGGAGTTGGGGGTAGTGTGTTAAAGTGGATTGGGGACTGGCTATCCGACAGGAAGCAAAGAGTCGGAATAAATGGGTGTTTTTCCGGTTGGAGGAAGGTAACTAGTGGCGTGCCGCAGGGATCGGTACTCGGGCCGCAACTGTTTACCATTTATATAGATGATCTGGAGGAGGGGACGGAGTGTAGGGTAACGAAGTTTGCAGACGACACAAAGATAAGTGGAAAAGTGAATCGTGTGGAGGACGGAGAAGATCTGCAGAGAGATTTGGACAGGCTGAGTGAGTGGGCGAGGATATGGCAAATGGAGTATAACGTTGAGAAATGCGAGGTTATACACTTTGGAGGAAATAATAACAAATGGGATTACTATCTCAATGGAAACAAATTAAAACATGCTACCGTGAAAAGGGACCTGGGGGTCCTTGTGCATGAGACGCAAAAGCCCAGTCTGCAGGTACAACAGGTGATCAAGAAGGCAAATGGGATGTTGGCCTATATTGCGAGGGGGATAGAATATAAAAGCAGGGATGTCTTGATGCACCTGTACAGGGCATTGGTGAGGCCGCAGCTGGAATACTGTGTGCAGTATTGGTCCCCTTATATGAGGAAGGATATATTGGCATTGGAGGAAGTGCAGAGAAGGTTCACCAGGTTGATACCGGAGATGAGGGGTTTGGATTATGAGGAGAGGCTGAGGAGATTGGGTTTGTACTCGTTGGAGTTTAGAAGGATGAGGGGGGATCTTATGGAGACTTATAAGATAATGCGGGGGCTGGATAGAGTGGAGGCGGAGAGATTCTTTCCACTTAGTAAGGAAGTTAAAACTAGAGGACACAGCCTCAAAATAAAGGGGGGTCGGTTTAAGACAGAGTTGAGGAGGAACTTCTTCTCCCAGAGGGTGGTGAATCTCTGGAATTCTCTGCCCACTGAGGTGGTGGAGGCTACCTCGCTGAATATGTTTAAGGCGCGGATGGATGGATTCCTGATCGGTAAGGGAATTAAGGGTTATGGGGATCAGGCGGGTAAGTGGTACTGATCCACGTCAGATCAGCCATGATCTTATTGAATGGCGGGGCAGGCTCGAGGGGCTAGATGGCCTACTCCTGCTCCTATTTCTTATGTTCTTATGTTCTAAGAGACTATGTCCGGGGTGCACGGTGTCCGTAATTATGCCGGCTGCTTTTGTGAGGCAGTGGGAAGTGTAGGCAGAGTCAATGGATGGTTTGCGTAATGGACTGGGCTACGTTCACGACTTTTTGTATTTTCTTGCAGTCTTGGGTAGAGCAGGAGCCAGACCAAGCTGTGGTACAACCAGAAAGAATGCTTTCTATGGTGCATCTGTAAAAGTTGGTGAGAGTTGTAGCTTCCTTAGTTTCCTGAGAAAGTGAAAGTGTTGGTGGGCTTTGTTAACTATAGCATTGGCAAGGGGGGGCATCAGGACAGGTTGTTGGTGATCTGGACACCTAAAAACCTGAAGCTGTCGACTATTTCGACTTCATTCCCGTTGATGTAGACAGGGGCATGTCCTCCACTACACTTCCTGAAGTCGATGACTATTTCCTTCATTTTGTTGACATTGAGGAACCCTCAGAGAATATTTAAATATATTTAAATGATTATTTGCATGTCTTCAGTGAGCGCAGCGCCCAATCGTCCGAGATCACTTGCCTTTATGGCCTCACCGGGAGAGGTTCTCTCCAGTGAGGGAAACACCTGCTCCCCATGGGTATGTCCGGGGTGCGTGGGGTCCTCGATATTGCCGGCTGCTTTTCCCGAGGCAGCGGGAAGTATAGACGGAGTCTGATGGCAGCAAGGAAGAAGCTGTTCTTGAGTCGGTGAAAGAAATGCAGATTCCACTGTCTCTCTCCAGAGAGTTCTCCAATTAACATTCTGTTCAGCAAAGGCTCATTGTTCCAAGAGGAAACCACTTATTCTGGAAGGTGTTGCCAGCCGGCCAGTAGAGGGCGGTACTCAACAAGCCTCAGGTCAGAGGCCATGGTTTGTGATGGATCTGACAAGGTCGCGGTTTGGTAATTTGATGATTCTGGACCACAAACCCCATCAATAAGAATATCAAAGGCTAGATTCAGACAGTTCATAGAGCTGAGAAACAAAACTAACCCCAGATCCTGAGATGGGGATGTGAGATAGGCAGCATCACCTCCGATGTATGAAAATCTGACCCCATTTCACCGGGGAAATGAAGACAGGACCAGGTACAGCCTTCTCTGCCCCTCCGTCCTGTCAGACAGGGACAGCGGGAGTCCATTCACATTCTCCAGGCTCTTACCCAGGAACAGCAAGAGACCATTCATCCTCTTGAGGCTCTTACCAGGAACAGTAGGGTGCCATTGAGACAATTGAGCCTGTTACACAAGCACAGGATCTGGCAGTCACCCTGCTGCAGGGCGGCACGGTGGCACAGTGGTTAGCACCGGTGCCTCTCAGCACTCGGGACCCAGGTTAAATTCCAGCCGCAGGACATTGTCTGGGTGGAGTATGCACATGTAAAGTTTATTTATTAGTCACAAGTAGGTTTATGTTAACACTGCAATGAAGTTACTGTGAAAATCCCCTAGTCGCCACACTCCGGCGCCTGTTCGGGTTACACTGAGGGAGAATTTTGCACCCTAACCAGCACGTCTTTCGGACTGTGGGTGGAAACCGGAGCACCCGGAGGAAACCCACACAGACACGGGGAGAGCGTGCAAACTCCACACAGACAGTGACCCGAGCTGGGAATCGAACCCGGGTCCCTGGGTCTCAGGCATTCTCCCCGTGTCTCCCCAGGGAATTCAGTCCAGGGCCCGCTAATTGTGTTTAAATTATATTTAAATGACCATGTAAATTATCTTTGTACCCCCACACCGATTTCCAGCGCTGGGTGATGCAAGCGGGGTGCAAGCAAGCCCGTGAACCCGAAGCGAGAATCTCCTGGGCTGCTGCACTAAAAAATTAGCACAATGGGATAGGATAATCGCGGCCATAATGTCTGCCCTATACTCAATGTCCTGACTGATGAACAAAGAACAATACAGCACAGGAACAGGCCCTTCGGCCCTCCAAGCCCGCGCCGCTCCCCGGTCCAGGATTGAATCCTGAATCCAGGATCCCCGCCCAATTTTCCAGCCTATCTACTTCCTAATATCCTATCCACCGAGCTGTCCCTCACAGCTACGATGCTTTGTTCATCACAACCTATTAACTCACCCCCACCCCCCCATTCCAGACCATGTGATCTCCGGGGAGAGGCGAAAACCCAGAGTGAAAAACCCCAGGGCCAATATGGGGAAAAAAAAAATCTGGGAAATTCCTCTCCGACCCCCTGTGGCGATCGAAACGAGTCCAGGACATCACACTGGCCCTGATCAGAAAATGCTTCCCAACCCTATTCATTTCCACTTCTGCTTTACGAATGCTGGAATCTGAAACGGAAACAAAAGATGCTGGAAAATCTCAGTAGGTCTGACAGAGGGTCATCTGGACTCAAAATCATAGAATCACTACAGTGCAGAAGGAGGCCATTCAGCCCATCGAGTCTGCACCAACTGTTCAACAGAGCATCCCGCCAAGGCCCCATCCTCATAACCCCACGTATTTACCCAACCTGCACATCTTGGGACACTAAGGGGCAATTTATCATGGCCAATCCGCCTAACTCACGCATCTTTGGACTGTGGGAGGAAACCGGAGCACCCGGAGGAAACCCACACAGACACGGGGAGAACGTGCAGACTCCGCACAGACAGTGACCCAAGCTGGGAATTGAACCCGGGTCCCTAGAGCTGTGAGGCAGCAGTGCTAACCACTGTGCCGCCCAAATGGGTGACCTCGGGAGGGGTTTTCCAGTCTTGCAGTGAGTGTGGCCAGAAAATCCCAGCGGGGAATGTGGGCCTGGTTTCTCAGGGTCCAACCACTGTGTCCAGTCAACGTGGGCTCCCCCTCAGCAGGGTCCCGGACAGCAGCAAGGCGACACTGCAGGCAGCAATGGGTGTGAGTTTGGATGGTGGTGAATCAGTGGCAAGGTGACACAGTGGTTAGCCCTGCTGCCTCACAGCACCAGGGACCCGGGTTCGATTCCGGCTTGTGTCACTGTCTGTGCGGAGTCTGTGCATTTTCCCCATGTCTGCGTAGGTTTCCTCCGGGTGCTCCGGTTTCCTCCCACGGTCTGAATGATGTGCTGGTCAGGTGTCTTGACCATGCTAAATTCTCCCACATTGTACCCGAACAGGCAGTGTGGCGACCAGAGGATTTTCACAGTAACTTCATTGAAGTGTTAATGTAAGCCTACATGTGACACGAATAAGTAGGAGCAGAATTAGACCACTCGGCCCATCGAGTCTACTCCACCATTCAATCATGGCTGATATTTTTCTCATCCCCATTCTCCTGCCTTCTGCCTGTAACCCTTGATCCCCTTATTGATCAGGAACCTATCTATCTCTGTCTTAAAGACACTCAATATCCAGGACTCCACAGCCCTCTGCGGCAAAGAGTTCCACAGATTCACCACTCTCTGGCTGGAGAAATTCCTCCTCATCTCAGTTTTAAAAGTAAGAAGTCTCACAACACCAGGTTGAAGTCTGTGATGACTTCAGCCAGGCTAATGAGGTTGGCTTGGTAGAGTATGAAGTACCTGATGAGTTCCGCCTTCCGCGACTGCTGGGCGCCGCAGGGGCTGGGGTGTATTATCGACCCCGATAATCACCTTTTGGTTTGACGTTTTAAGTTTCCTTTCGACTTTGTTTTTGGTTCGGGCTGTTCCCCCCTTCCTTTTGGGGAGCCGCCCCTTTTACTTTGTCCCTAAGTTAATTTGAGTTTGTTTATTACGTTGGTACCCGAAAGAGCGACCTGATGAGTCCTAATTGATGGTTAAATCAGGGAGTCTCATGCTCGCTAATTGAAACAGGTGTGTCAGTCTCCCAGCCTGCATTCAGCAGGGACCTACTACAGAGCTGGTGATGTACAGATGATGTGGAGATGCCGGCGTTGGACTGGGGTGAACACGGTAAGAAGTCTCACAACACCAGGTTAAAGTCCAACAGGTTTATTTGGTAGCAAATACCATTAGCTTTCGGAGCGCTGCTCCTTCGTCAGATGGAGTGGAAATGATTTCCACTCCATCTGACGAAGGAGCAGTGCTCCGAAAGCTTATGGTATTTGCTACCAAATAAACCTGTTGAACTTTAACCTGGTGTTGTGAGACTTCTTACCGATGTACAGATGTACAGTGTAAATAAAGTAACTTGGTGACGGGACTTGCGTAGAGTTATTACAAAGTCCAACAGATTTATTTCGTAGATTTGTTACATAGAAACATAGAACAACGACAGCACAAAACAGGCCCTTCGGCCCACAAGTTGTGCCGAACATATCCCTACCTTCTAGGCCTACCTATAACCCTCCATCCTATTAAGTCCCATGTACTCATCCAGGAGTCTCTTAAAAGACCCTATTGAGTTTGCCTCCTCCACCACTGACGGCAGCCGATTCCACTCGCCCACCACCCTCTGAGTGAAAAACTTCCCCCTAACATTTCCCCTGTACCTACCCCCCAGCACCTTAAACCTGTGTCCTCTCGTAGCAGCCATTTCCACCCTGGGAAAAAGCCTCTGAGAGTCCACCCGATCTATGCCTCTCAACATCTTATACACCTCTATTAGGTCTCCTCTCATCCTACGTCTCTCCAAGGAGAAAAGACCGAGCTCCCTCAGCCTATCCTCATAAGGCATGCCACTCAATCCAGGCAACATTCTTGTAAATCTCCTCTGCACCCTTTCAATCTTTTCCACATCCTTCCTGTAATGAGGTGACCAGAACTGAGCACAGTACTCCAAGTGGGGTCTGACGAGGGTCTTATATAGCTGCATCTTTATCCCCGGACTCCTAAACTCAATCCCTCGATTGATAAAGACCAGCACACCATACACCTTCTTAACCACCTCCTCCACCTGCGGGGCCGATTTTAGAGTCCTATGGACCCGGATCCCAAGGTCCTTCTGATCGTCTACAGTACGAAGAGTCTTTCCCTTTATATTGGACTCCTTCATCCCATTTGACCTACCAAAATGGACCACTACGCATTTATCTGGGTTGAAGTCCATCTGCCACTTCTCTGCCCAGTCTTGCATCCTATCTGTGTCCCTCTGTAACTTCTGACATCCCTGTTGTTGGACTTTAACCTGGTGTTGTGAGACTTCTTACTGTACCTACCCCAGTCCAATGCCAACATCTCCACATCGTGGCTATTTTAAAGGATCGTCCCTTTAGCCTGAGGTTGTGCCCTCTGGTTCTAGTTTTCCTACTTGTGGAAACATCCTCTCCACGTCCACTCTATCCAGGCCTCGCAGAATCCTATAAGTTTCTTTGCAAATGTTAAACAAGCGCTGTGCTCTGCAGTTTCTGCAGTTTCTCACAGTTCTCTATATTTAGCAGCTGACATTCTGATCTCGTGCTGATTCATTCAGATTCTTCAACAGTTAACGCTGCACCTCCTCATCACCTTTACCGAGATGTGTATCAGCTGAGGGCGGCATTGCCGACCGGGTATTGCTCAGTCAGTGAGTCTGAGGCAGCAGCTGAGGCCACGTCAATCCCACCCAGTGAAAACCTGAGCAGGGACACTCTGCTTGGAGAAGTCCTGTCCAGTCTCCAACCCCACACGGGGATTCCACTTTGCAGCAAGAGACTTCATTCACAGGATACCTGGAGGAACATTACAAGACATTACACAGAAACACAGAAGCTGGAAGCAGAAGTGGGCCATTCGGCCCTTTAAGCCTGCCCCACCATTCATTACGATCATGGCTGATCATCAAATTCAATTTTCCTGATCCTCCCCTTCCCCCCATATCTCTTGATTCTTTCAGCCCCAAAACCCATGTCTAATTTCTTCTTGAAATCACACAACGTTTTGGCCTCAGTTACATTCTGTGGTAATGAATTCATAGAATCATAGAATCTACCGTGCCGAAGGGGGCCATTTGGCTCCTTGAGTCTGCACCGACAATAATCCCACCCAGGTCCCATCCCGATAATCTCATGTATTTACCCTGCTAATCCCCCGACACAAAGGGGCAATTTTAGCACGGCCAATCAATCTAACCCACACATCTTTGGACTGTGGGAGGAAACTGGAGCACCCGGAAAAAACCCATGCAGACACATCTACCAGAAGGACGTGGAGGCTTTGGAGAGAGTACAGAGAAGGTTTACCAGGATGTTGCCTGGTTTTAGCTGTGAGGAGAGATTGGGTAAACTGGGGTTGTTCTCCCTGGAAAGACGGAGGATGAGGGGCGACCTAATAGAGGTGTATAAAATTATGAAGGGCATAGATAGGGTGAACAGTGGGAAGCTTTTTCCCAGGTCGGAGGTGACGAACACAAGGGGTCACGGGTTCAAGGTGAGGGGGGCAAGGTTCAACACAGATGTCAGGGGGACGTATTTTACACAGAGGGTGGTGGGGGCCTGGAATGCGCTGCCGGGCAAGGTGATTGAGGCGGACACGCTGGGATCGTTTAAGACTTATCTAGATAACCACATGAACAGACTGGGAATAGAGGGATACAAACAAATGGTCTAGTTGGGCACATGAGCGGCGCGGGCTTGGAGGGCCGAAGGGCCTGTTCCTGTGCTATATTGTTCTTTGTTCTCGACACGGGGGGAACGTGCAGACTCCACTCAAGCAGTGACCCCAACCAGGAAGTGAACCCGGGTCCAACCGTGCGGAGTCTGCTCGTTCTCCCCATGTCTGCGCGGGATTCCTCCGGGTGCTCCGGTTTCCTCCCACAGTAACTACACTGCAGTGTTGATGCAAGCCTACTTGCGACACTAATAAATAAAATAGTCATTGGCTTTGGAATGTGACAGTCTGCAAAACTCAGTCAGGGACAAGTCCTTCTCCTGGAAGAACAAAGAACAAAGACAATTACAGCACAGGAACAGGCCCTATGGCTGTCCAAGCCTGCACTGACCATGTTGCCTGACTGAACTGAAACCCCCTACCCTCCTGAGGACCATATCCCTCTATTCCTATCCTTTTCATGTATTTGTCAAGACGCCCCTTAATATTCCCGATCGTATCTGCTTCCATTGCGTTCCAAGCACCCAACACACTCTGTTACAAAAACCTGGAAGACCAACAATTTTCGGGCAATCCAAAAAGTATTTTTCACCGAGTTGGTGTCCCTCCAGCAGCAGCTGATGTTTGTCTCAGGGTACGGCCCTGGGAACAGCCCACAGAGCACAGAGTCCCCGTCCCTGGGAACAGCTCGTAGAGCACAGAGTCCCCATCTCTGGGAACAGCCCACAGAGCACAGAGTCCCCGTCCCTGGGAACAGCCCCTAGAGCACAGAGTCCCCGTCCCTGGGAACAGCCCCTAGAGCACAGAGTCCCCGTCCCTGGGAACAGCCCCGAGAGCACCGAGTCCCCATCTCTGGGAACAGCCCGTAGACACAGAGTCCCCATCCCCGGGAACAGCCCATACAGCACAGAGACCCCGTCCCTGGGAACAGCCTGTAGACACAGAGACCCCGTCCCAGGGAACAGCCCGTAGACACAGAGTCCCCGTCCCTGGGAACAGCCTGTAGACATGATGTGGAGATGCCGGCGTTGGACTGGGGTAAGCACAGTAAGAAGTCTCACAACACCAGGTTAAAGTCCAACAGGTTTATTTGGTAGCAAATACCATAAGCTTTCGGAGCGCTGCCCCTTCGTCAGATGGAGTGAAAATCTGTTCTCCAACAGTGCACAGAGACACAACATCAAGTTACAGAATACTAATTAGAATGCAAATCTCTACAGCCAGCCAGGTCTTAAAGATACAGAAATGTGGGTGGAGGGAACATTAAACACAGGTTAAAGAGATGTGTATTGTCTCCAGACAGAACAGCTAGTGAGATTCTGCAAGATCAGGAGGCAAGCTGTGGGGGTTACTGATAATGTGACATAAATCCAACATCCCGGTTTAGGCCATCCTCATGTGTGCGGAACCTGGCTATCAGTTTCTGCTCAGCGACTCTGCGCTGTCGTGTGTCGTGAAGGCCGCCTTGGAGACCGCTTACCTGAAGATCCAAGGCTGAATGCCCGTGACTGCTGAAGTGCTCCCCAACAGGAAGAGAACAGTCTTGCCTGGTGATTGTCGAGCGGTGTTCATTCATCCGTTGTCGTAGCGTCTGCATGGTTTCCCCAATGTACCATGCCTCGGGACATCCTTTCCTGCAGCGTATCAGGTAGACAACGTTGGCCGAGTTGCAAGAGTAGGTACCGTGTACCTGGTGGATGGTGTTCTCACGTGAGATGATGGCATCCGTGTCGATGATCCGGCACGTCTTGCAGAGGTTGCTGTGGCAGGGTTGTGTGGTGTCGTGGTCACTGTTCTCCTGAAGGCTGGGTAGTTTGCTGCGGACAATGGTCTGTTTGAGGTTGCGTGGTTGTTTGAAGGCAAGAAGTGGGGGTGTGGCGATGGCCGTGGCGAGATGTTTGTCTTCATCAATGACATGTTGAAGGCTCCGGAGGAGATGCCGTAGCTTCTCCGCTCCGGGGAAGTACTGGACGACGAAGGGTACTCTGTCCTCCGTGTCCCGTGTTTGTCTTCTGAGGAGGTTGGTGCGGTTTTTCGCTGTGGCGCGTCGGAACTGTTGATCGATGAGTCGAGCGCCATATCCTGTTCTCATGAGGGCATCTTTCAGTGTCTGGAGGTGTCTGTTGCGATCCTTCTCATCCGAGCAGATCCTGTGTCTTCGGAGGGCTTGTCCGTAGGGGATGGCTTCTTTTACGTGTTTAGGGTGGAAGCTGGAGAAGTGGAGCATCGTGAGGTTATCCGTGGGCTTGCGGTACAGTGAGGTGCTGAGGTGACCGTCCTTAATGGAGATGCGTGTGTCCAAGAATGCAACCGATTCCGGAGAGTAGTCCATGGTGAGTCTGATGGTGGGATGGAATTTATTGATGTCATCATAGAGTTGTTTCAGTGATTGTTCACCATACTCGCCAAGGCCATCCCCACACCCCCACTTCTTGCCTTCAAACAACCACACAACCTCAAACAGACCATTGTCCGCAGCAAACTACCCAGCCTTCACGAGAACAGTGACCACGACACCACACAACCCTGCCACAGCAACCTCTGCAAGACGTGCCGGATCATCGACACGGATGCCATCATCTCACGTGAGAACACCATCTACCAGGTACACGGTACCTACTCTTGCAACTCGGCCAACGTTGTCTACCTGATACGCTGCAAGAAAGGATGTCCCGAGGCATGGTACATTGGGGAGACCATGCAGACGCTACGACAACGGATGAATGAACACCGCTCGACAATCACCAGGCAAGACTGTTCTCTTCCTGTGGGGGAGCACTTCAGCAGTCACGGGCATTCAGCCTTGGATCTTCAGGTAAGCGTTCTCCAAGGCGGCCTTCACGACACACGACAGCGCAGAGTCGCTGAGCAGAAACTGATAGTCAAGTTCCGCACACACGAGGACGGCCTAAACCGGGATGTTGGATTTATGTCACATTATCAGTAACCCCCACAGCTTACCTCCTGATCTTGCAGAATCTCACTAGCTGTTCTGTCTGGAGACAATACACATCTCTTTAACCTGTGTTTAATGTTCCCTCCACCCACATTATCTGTATCTTTAAGACCTGGCTGGCTGTAGAGATTTGCATTCTAATTAGTATTCTGTAACTTGATGTTGTGTCTCTGTGCACTGTTGGAGAACAGATTTTCACTCCATCTGACGAAGGGGCAGCGCTCCGAAAGCTTATGGTATTTGCTACCAAATAAACCTGTTGGACTTTAACCTGATGTTGTGAGACTTCTTACACAGCCTGTAGACACAGAGCCCCTGTCCCTGGGAACAGCCCGTAGACACAGAGTCCCCGTCCCTGGGAACAGCCCATAGAGCACAGAGTCCCCGTCCCTGGGAACAGCCCGTAGACACAGAGACCTGCGTCCCTGAACAGCCAGTTTCGCACAGAGTCCTGCATCCCTGGGACAGCCCATAGAGCACAGAGTCCCCGACCCTAGAAGCATCCCGTAGAGCGCAGAGTCCCCGTCCCTGGGAACAGCCAGTAGACACAGAGTCCCCATCCCTGGGAACAGCCCATAGACACAGAGTCCTGCCACCATGGGAACAGCCAGTAGAGCACAGAGTCCCCGTCCCTGGGAACAGCCAGTAGAGCACAGAGTCCCCGTCCCTGGGAACAGCCCCTAGAGCATCGAGTACCAGTGTATCTTCGGGAGGCAGTAGAGATCTCCAATGCGGGGAGTACGTGGGATGAGAGCACGGAGGGTGCTCTGAAGGTCCGGATCAAAGGTTTTGATCAGAGTGTTGAGTTGACGGGTGTGTTCTTTGGTCGGATCTGCGGGTAACTGTCTGTAGTGTTCCTCGTTGTTCAGTTGTCGGTACACTTCTTTGCAGTAATCCGTTCTGTTCAGTATGACGATGGCCCCTCCTTTGTCTGCTGGTTTGATGACAATGTTGCGGTTGGTCTTGAGAGCGGGATGGTGTTGCGTTGTGCTTGGGTGATGAGAACAGCCAGTGGAGCACAGAGTTCCCTTCCCTGGGAACAGCCCATAGAGCACAGAATCCTGTGTCCCTGGGAATAGCCCATAGAGCACAGAATCCTGTGTCCCTGGGAATAGCCCATAGAGCACAGAGTCCTGCATCCCTGGGAACAGCCCATAGAGCACAGAGTCCTGCATCCCTGAACAGCCAGTTTCGCACAGACTCCTGCTTTCCTGGGAACATCCCATAGACACAGAGTCCCTGTCCCTGGGAACAGCCCGTAGAGCACAGAGTCCCTGTCCCTGGGAACAGCCCGTCGACACAGAGTCCCCAACCCCGGGAACAGCCCATAGAGCACAGAGTCCTGCGATCATGGGAACTGCCTGTACAGCGCAGAGTTCCATTCTCTGGGAACATCCTGTAGAGCACAGAATCCCCGTCCCTGGGAACAGCCCCGAGAGCATCGAGTCCCAGTTCCTGTTAACAGCCTATAGAGCACAGAGACCTGCCTCCTTGAACAGCCAGTTTCGCACAGACTCCTGCTTTCCTGGGAACATCCCATGGAGCACTGGGTCCTGCGTCCCCGGGAAAAAGGGGTCTTTTTCCGGTTGGAAGTCTGTGACTAGTGGTGTTCCGCAGGGCTCTGTACTGGGACCTCTGCTGTTTGTGATATATATAAATGATTTGGAGGAAGATGTAGCTGGTGTGATCAGTAAGTTTGCGGACGACACGAAGATTGCTGGAGTTGCGGATAGTGATGAACATTGTCAGAGAATACAGCAGGATATAGATAGGCTGGAACATTGGGCGGAGAAATGGCAAATGGAATTTAATCCAGATAAATGCGAAGTGATGCATTTCGGTAGATCTAATGTAAGGGGGAGCTATACAATAAATGGCAGAACCATCAGGAGTATAGACACACAGAGGGACCTGGGTGTACAAGTCCACAGATCCTTAAAGATGGCAGCACAGGTGGAGAGGATGGTGAAGAAGGCATATGGCATGCTTGCCTTTAGTGGACGGGGCATAGAATATAAAAGTTGGTATATGATGATGCAGCTGTATAGAACGATGGTTAGGCCACATTTGGAGTACTGCGTCCAGTTCTGGTCGCCACACTACCAGAAGGACGTGGAGGCTTTGGAGAGAGTGCAGAGGAGGTTTACCAGGAGGTTGCCTGGTATGGAGGGTCTTAGCTATGAGGAGAGATTGGGTAAACTGGGGTTGTTCTCCCTGGAAAGATGGAGGATGAGGGGAGACTTAATAGAGGTGTATGAAATTATGAAGGGCATAGATAGGGTGAAGAGTGGGAAGCTTATCCCCAGGTCGGAGGTGACGAACACAAGGGGTCACGGGTTCAAGGTGAGGGGGGCAAGATTCAACACAGATGTCAGGGGGACGTATTTTACACAGAGGGTGGTGGGGGCCTGGAATGCGCTGCCAAGCAAGGTGATTGAGGCGGACACGCTGGGATTGTTTAAGACTTACCTCGATAGCCACATGAACAGACTGGGAATAGAGGGATACAAAAGAATGGTCTGGTGGGCACATGCGCGGCACAGGCTTGGAGGGCCGAAGGGCCTGTTCCTGTGCTGTACTGTTCTTTGTTCTTTGAAAAGGCTGTAGAGCACAGAGTCCCCGTCCCTGGGAACAGCCCATAGAGCACAGAGTTCCCGTCCCTGGGAACAGCCTATAGACACAGAGTTCCCATATCCGGGAACAGCCCGTAGACACAGAGTCCCCGTCCCTGGGAACAGCCCATAGAGCACAGAGTTCCCATATCCGGGAACAGCCCGTAGACACAGAGTCCCCGTCCCTGGGAACAGCCTATAGACACAGAGTTCCCATATCCGGGAACAGCCCGTAGACACAGAGTCCCCGTCCCTGGGAACAGCCCATAGACCACAGAGTTCCCATATCCGGGAACAGCCCGTAGACACAGAGTCCCCGTCCCTGGGAACAGCCCATAGACCACAGAGTTCCCATATCCGGGAACAGCCCGTAGACACAGAGTCCCCGTCCCTGGGAACAGCCCATAGACACAGAGTCCCCGTCCCTGGGAACAGCCAGTAGACACAGAGTCCCCGTCCCTGGGAACAGCCCATAGACCACAGAGTTCCCATATCCGGGAACAGCCCGTAGACACAGAGTCCCCGTCCCTGGGAACAGCCCATAGACACAGAGTCCCCGTCCCTGGGAACAGCCAGTAGACACAGAGTCCCCGTCCCTGGGAACAGCCAGTAGACACAGAGTCCCCGTCCCTGGGAACAGCCCGTAGACACAGAGTCCCCGTCCCTGGGAACAGCCCATAGACACAGAGTCCCCGTCCCTGGGAACAGCCTGTAGACACAGAGTCCCCGTCCCTGGGAACAGCCAGTAGACACAGAGTCCCCGTCCCTGGGAACAGCCAGTAGACACAGAGTCCCCGTCCCTGGGAACAGCCAGTAGAGCACAGAGTCCCCGTCCCTGGGAACAGCCCCGAGAGCACAGAGCCCCCGTCCCTGGGAACAGCCTGTAGAGCACAGAGTTCCCTTCCCTGGGAACAGCCAGTAGAGCACAGAGTTCCCTTCCCTGTGCCCACAGAGCACAGAGTTCTGCGATCATGGGAACACAGTAACAGTTTTAACAGCACCAGGTTAAAGTCCAACAGGTTTATTTGGTAACAAATACCATTAGCTTTCGGAGTGCTGCTCCTTCGTCAGATGGAGTGGAAATAGCCACTCCATCTTCCACTCCATCTGACGAAGGAGCAGCGCTCCGAAAGCTAATGGTATTTGCTACCAAATGAACCTGTTGGACTTTAACCTGGTGTTGTTAAAACTCTTACTGTGTTTACCCCAGTCCAACGCCGGCACCTCCACATCATGTCAGCCAGTTTCACACAGAGTCCTGCTTTCCTGGGAAAAGCCTGTGAAGATCAGAGTCCTGCGTTCCTGGCAACAGCCCGTAGAGCACAGATCCTGCATCCCTTGGAACAGCCCGTAGAGCACAGATCCTGCATCCCTTGGAACAGCCCGTAGAGCACAGATCCTGCATCCCTTGGAACAGCCCGTAGAGCACAGATCCTGCATCCCTTGGAACAGCCCGTAGAGCTCAGATCCTGCATCCCTTGGAACAGCCCGTAGAGCACAGATCCTGCATCCCTTGGAACAGCCCGTAGAGCACAGATCCTGTGATCACGGGGACAGCCTGAAGAGCTCAGAGACCTGCGTCCCTGAACAGCCAGTTTCGCACAGACTCCTGCGTCCCTGGGAACAGCCCATAGAGCATCGAGTCCCAGTGCCTGGGAACAGCTTGTAGAGCACAGAGTTTCCTTCCCTGGGAACAGCCTGAAGAGCACAGAGTCCTGCGTCCGTGTGAACAGCCCGTAGAGGACAGAGTCCCCATCCCTCGGAGCATCCAAAGAAAACCATAGAAAATTACAGCTCAGAAACAGACCTTTTGGCCCTTCTTGTCTGTGCCGAACCATTTTTTGCCTAGTCCCACTGACCTGCGCTTGGACCATATCCCTCCACACCCCTCTCATCCATGAACCTGTCCAAGTTTTTCTTAAATGTTAAAAGTGACCCCGCATTTACCACTTTATCCGGCAGCTCATTCCACAATCCCACCACTCTCTGCGTGAAGAAGCCCCCCCCTAATATTCCCTTTAATCTTTTCCCCCCTCACCCTTAACCCATGCCCTCTGGTTTTTTTCTCCCCTAGCCTCAGTGGAAAAAGCCTGCTTGCATTCACTCTATCTATACCCATCAAAATCTTACACACCTCTATCAAATCTCCCCTCAATCTTCTACACTCCAGGGAATATAGTCCCAACCTATTCAATCTCTCTCTGGAACTCAGCTTCCCGGCAACATCCTTGTGAACCTTCTCTGCACTCTTTCAACCTTATTTACATCCTTCCTGTAACTAGGTGACCAAAACTGTACACAATACTCTAAATTCGGCCTCACCAATGCCTTATATAACCTTACCATAACACTCCAACTTTTGTACTCGATACTCCGATTTATAAAGGCCAATGTACCAAAGGCACTCTTTATGACCCTGTCCACCTGCGACGTCACTTTTAGGGAATTCTGTACCTGTATTCCCAGATCCCTCTGTTCAACTGCACTCTTCAGAGTCCTATTATTTACCCTGTACGTTCTACTTTGGTTTGTCCTTCCAATGTGCAATATCTCACACTTGTCTGCATTAATTTCCAATTGCCATTTTTCAACCCATTATTCTCGTTGGTCCAAATTCCTCTGCAAGCTTTGAAAACCTTCCTCACTGTCCACTACACCTCCAATCTTTGTATCATCAGCAAGCTTGCTGATCCAATTGACCACATTATCATCCAGATCATTGATATAGATGACAAACAACAATGGACCCAACACCGATCCCTGCGGCACACCACTAGTCACAGGCCTCCACTCAGAGAAGCAATCCTCCACAACCACTCTCTGGCTTCTTCCATTGAGCCAGTGTCTAATCCAATTTACTACCTCCCCATGTATACCTAGCGACTGAACCTTCCTAACTAACCTCCCATGAGGGACCTTGTCAATCCCGTAGAGCACAGAGTCCTGCGATCATGGGGACAGCCTGTCGAGCAGAAAAACTTGCATCCAAAGAACAAAGAACAAAGAACAGTACAGCACAGGAAACAGGCCCTTCGGCCCTCCAAGCCTGTGCCGCTCATTGGTCCAACTAGACCACTTGTTTTTATCCCTCCATTCCCAGACTGCTCATGTGACCATCCAGGTAAGTCTTAAACGATGCCAGCGTGTCTGCCTCCACCACCCTACTTGGCAGCGCATTCCAGGCCCCCACCACCCTCTGTGTAAAAAATGTCCCTCTGATATCTGAGTTATACCTCGCCCCTCTCACCTTGAGCCCATGACCTCTAGTTTCCCACTGTTCACCCTATCTACACCCTTCATAATTTTGTACACCTCTATTAGGTCTCCCCTCATTCTCCGTCTTTCCAGGGAGAACAAGCCCAGTTTACCCAATCTCTCCTCATAGCTAAGCCCCTCCATACCAGGCAATATCCTGGTAAACCTTCTCTGCACTCTCTCTAAAGCCTCCACGTCCTTCTGGTAGTGCAACGACCAGAACTGGATGCAGTACTCCAAATGTGGCCTAACCAGCGTTCTATACAGCTGCAACATCAGACTCCAGCTTTTATACTCTATACCCCATCCTATAAAGGCAAGCATACCATATGCCTTCTTCAGCACCTTCTCCACCTGTGCTGCCACCTTCAAGGATTTGTGGACTTGCACACCTAGGTCCCTCTGTGTTTCTATACTCTTGATGGCTCTGCCATTTATTGTATAACTGCCCCCTACATTAGTTCTTCCAAAATGCATCACTTCGCATTTATCTGGATTAAATTCCATCTGCCATTTCTCCGCCCAATTTTCCAGCCTATCTATATCCTGCTGTATTGTCCGACAATGTTCATCGCTATTCGTAAGTCCAGCCATCTTCGTGTCATCCGCAAACTTGCTGATTACACCAGTTACACCTTCCTGCAAATCATTTATATATATCACAAATAGCAGAGGTCCCAGTACAGAGCCCTGCGGAACACCACTGGTCACAGACCTCCATACCAGGCAACATCACATCACAAACATCCACATCACAAACCTCCAGCCAGAAAAAGTCCCTTCGACTGCTACCCTCTGTCTCCTGTGGCCAAGCCAGTTTTCTACCCATCTAGCCACCTCTCCTTGTATCCCATGAGCCTTAACCTTCTTAACCAACCTGCCATGAGGGACTTTGTCAAATGCCTAACTGAAATCCATATAGACGACATCCACAGCCCTTCCTTCGTCAACCGTTTTTGTCACTTCCTCAAAAAACTCCACCAAATTTGTAAGGCACGACCTCCCTCTTACAAAACCATGCTGTCTGTCACTAATGAGATTGTTCTGTTCTAAATGCGCATACATCCTGTCTCTAAGAATCCTCTCCAACAACTTCCCTACCACGGACGTCAAGCTTACTGGCCTATAATTACCCCGGTTATCCCTGCTACCCTTCTTAAATAATGGTACCACATTCGCTATCCTCCAATCCTCAGGGCTTCACCTGTGTCCAATGAAGAGACAAAGATTTCCGTCAGAGGCCCAACAATTACACAGAACATAGAACATAGAAAAGCTACAGCACAAACAGGCCCTTCGGCCCACAAGTTGCGCCGAACATGTCCCTACCTACCTAGGCTTACCTATAACCCTTTATCTTACTAACTTCCAAGAACTTATCCAAAAGTCTCTTAAAAGACCCTATCGAATCCGCCTCCACCACCACTACCGGCAGCCGATTCCACGCACCCACCACCCTCTGAGTGAAAAACTTACCCCTAACATCTCCTCTGTACCTACTCCCCAGCACCTTAAACCTGTGACCTCTTGTGGCAACCATTTCAGCCCTGGGTAAAAGCCTCTGAGAATCCACTCTATCAATACCCCTCAACATCTTATAAACCTCTATCAGATCACCTCTCATCCTTCGCTTCTCCAAGGAGAAAAGACCTAGCTCTCTCAACCTATCCTCATAAGGCATGCCACCTAATCCAGGCAACATCTTGGAAAATCTCCTCTGCACCCTTTCTATGGCTTCCACATCCTTTCTGTAATGAAGCGATCAGAACTGGGCACAGTACTCCAGGTGGGGTCTGACCAGGGTCCTATACAGCTGCAGCATTATCTCCCGATTTCTAAACTCAATTCCTCTATTGATGAAGGCCAGTATTCCATACGTCTTCTTAACCACAGCCTCTACCTGCGACGTTGCTTTGAGCGTCCTATGAACCTGGACCCCAAGATCCTTCTGATCTTCCACACTGCCAAGCGTCTTACCCTTAATATTATATTCTTTCATCCTATTCGACCTGCCAAAATGAACCACCACACACTTATCTGGGTTGAAGTCCATCTGCCACTTCTCCGCCCAGTCTTGCATCTTATCTATGTTTCGTTGCAACTGCTGACATCCCTCTACACTATCCACAACCCCACCTACCTTGGTGTCATCAGCAAACTTGCCAACCCATCCTTCCACTTCCTCATCCAGGTCATTTATAAAAATCACAAAGAGCAAGGATCCCAGAACAGATCCCTGGGGCACTCCACTGGTGACCGACCTCCATGCTGTAAAAGACCCACCTACAACCACTCTTTGCCTTCTGTGGGCAAGCCAGTTCTGAATCCACAAGGCAATGTCCCCTTGCATCCCATGCCCCTTCACTTTCTCAATAAGCCTTGCATGGGGCACCTTATCAAACGCCTTGCTGAAATCCATATAAACTACAGCTACCACCCTTCCCTCATCTCTGTGTCTAGTTACATCTTTAAAAAATTCAATTAGGCTCGTAAGGCATGATCTGCCTTGGACAAAGCCGTGCTGGCTATTTCTGATCATACTATTCCTCTCCAGATGTTCATAAATCCTGCCTCTCAGGATCTTCCCCATCAACTTACCAACCACTGGTCTATAATTTCCCGGGCTAAATCTTCTCCCTTTCTTGAATAACGGAACCACATCCGCAATCCTCCAATCCTCTGGAACCTCTCCCGTCTCCATTGATGACACAAAGATCATCGCCAGAGGCTCAGCAATCTCTTCCCTCGCCTCCCACAGAAACCTGGGGTACATCCCATCCGGTCCCGGCAACTTATCTAACTTGATGCTTTTCAAAAGCTCCAACACATCCTCTTTCCTAATGTCCACATGCTCAATCTTCTCAGTCCACTGCAAGTCTGCACTGCAACTATCAAGATCCTTTTCCACTGTGAATACTGAAGTAAAGTATTCATTGAGTACCTCTGCTATTTCTACCGGTTCCCACTGTCATATTTGATAGGTCCTACTCCTTCACATAGAAATCATCATAGAAACCCTACAGTGCAGAAAGAGGCCATTTGGCCCGTCGAGTCTGCACCGACCACAATCCCACCCAGGCCCTACCCCCATATCCCTACATATTTTACCCGCTAATCCCTCTGATCTACGCATCTCAGGACACTAAGGGGCAATTTTTAGCATGGCCAATCAACCTAACCCGCACATCTTTGGACTGTGGGAGGAAACCGGAGCACCCAGAGGAAACCCACGCAGACACGAGGAGAACGTGCAAACTCCACACAAACAGTGACCCGAGCCGGGAATCGAACCCAGGACCCTGGAGCTGTGAAGCAGCAGTGCTAACCACTGTGCTACCGTGCCGCCCAATCTTATCTTCTTGCTCTTAACATACTTGTAGAATGCCTTGGGGTTTTCCTTTATCCTGTCTGTCAAGGCCTTCTCATGACCCCTTCTTGCTCTTCTAATTTCCCTCTTAAGTTCCTTCCTACTAGTTGTATACTCTTCTAGATTTCTAACATTACCGAGCTCCCTGAACCTTTTGTAGGCTTTTCTTTTCTTCTTGACTCAATTCGTTCCAGCTTTCGTGCACCACGGTTCCTGTGACCTACCATAACTCCTCTGTCTCATTGGAACGTTGCTGTGCAGAGCTCCAGACAAATTTTCCTTGAAAATTTGCCACATTTCTTCTGTACATTTCCCTGAGAAAACCTCCTTCCAATTTATGCCTCTAATTTCCTGCCTAATAGCCTCATAATTGCCCTTACTCCAAATAAACACTTTCCGAGCTTGACAGATCCTATCTCTCTCCAATGCTAATGTAAAGGAGATAGAGTTATGATCACGATCCCCAAAATGCTCTCCCACTGAGAGATCTGACACCTGCCCAGGTTCATTCCCTAATATCAAATCAAGCACAGCCTCTCCTCTTGCAGGCTTATCCACATACTGTGTCAGGAAGCCCTCCTGAACACACCTAACAAACTCCTTCCCATCCAAACCCCTTACCCTAGGGATATTCCAATTGATATTTGGGAAATTAAAATCTCCCATCACGACCACTCTGTTATTATCACATCTCTCCAGAATCTGCTCCCAAACTGCTCCTCCACATCCCTGCTACTATTGGGCGGCTTATAGAAAACACCCAGTAAAGTTACTGACCCCTTCCTGTTGCGAACCTCCACCCACAGAGATTCCGTAGACAATCCCTCTGTGGCATCCATCTTTTCTACAGCCGTGACACTATCCCTGATCAACAGTGCCACTCCCCCACCGCTTTTGCCTCCTTCCCTGTCCCTCCTGAAACATCTGAAACCCGGCACTTGAAGTAACCAGTCCTGTCCCTGAGATAACCAAGTCTCTGTAATGGCCACCACATCACACTTCCAAGTAGTGATCCACGCTCTAAGCTCATCCATTTTGTTCACGACACTCCTTGCGTTAAAATACACACATCTCAACCCTTCAGTCTGAGCGCTCCCCTTCTCCGTCACCTGCGTATCCTCCCTCTCACACTGTGCACAAGCCCCTTTTATTTTTAAGCTAACCTCCTCTCTCCCAGTCACCTCATTTTGATTCCCACCCCCCAACCATTCTAGTTTAAACACTCCCCAGCAGCGTTAGCAAACCTTCCCGCCAGGATATTGGTCCCCCTGGGATTTAAGTGAAACCCGTCCTTTTTGTACAGGTCGCACCTGCCCCAAAAGAGGTCCCAATGATCCAGGAACCTGAATCCCTGCTCCCTGCTCCAATCCCTCAGCCATGCATTTATCCTCCACCTTATTCCGTTCTTGTTTACATTTGGGAAATTAAAATTTTAATATTAAAATTAAAATTTTTCTTCTTTACATCTCTTGTCTCCCTGAGCAGTCGAGGATAGATGCCATCAGGCCCTGGGGATTTGTCAGTTTTAATGTTACCTAAAAAACCTAACACTTCCTCCCTTGTAATGGAGAGTCTCTCTAACGGGTCAACACCTCCCTCTGAGACACTCCCAGTCAACAAGTCCCTCTCCTTTGTGAATACCGATGCAAAGTATTCATTTAGGATCTCCCCTATTCCCTTGGGTTCTAAGCATAATTCCCCTCCTTTGTCCCTGAGAGGTCTGACTTTTTCCCTGACAACTCTTTTGTTCCTAACATATGAATAAAATGCCTTAGGATTCTCCTTAATCCTGTCTGCCAAGAACATTTCATGATTTCTTTTTGCCCTTCTCACTCCCCGTTTGAGTTCTTTCCTACTCTCTCTGTATTCTTCCAGAGCTCCATCTGTTTTCAGTTGCCTGGACCTAACGTACGCCTCTCTTTTCCTTTTGATCAGATCCTCAATTTCCCTGGTTATCCATGGCTCTCGAATCCTACCTTTCTGATCCTTCCTTTTTACAGGCACATGCCTGTCCTGCAGCCTTATCAACTGTTCCTTAAAAGACTCCCACATGCCAGTCCCCGAACAGCCTCTCCCAATCAACGACCACCAATTCCTGCCCTAATCCGGCTATAGTTAGCCTTCCCCCAATTTAGCACCCTACCCTTAGGACAACACTCGTCCTTGTCCATTTCTATCCTAAAGTTAACAGAGTTGTGGTCACTATTTGCCACATGTTCCCCTACTGAAACTTTGACGACCTGACTGGGCTCATTTCCCGGAACTAGATCCAGTATAGCCCCCTCTCTAGTTGGGCTATCTACATACTGTTCCAAAGAACCTTCCAGTACACATTTTACAAATTCCTCCCCGTCCAGACCCCCAGCCCTAAGCACTTTCCAGTCTATACCAGGCAAATTGAAGTCTCCCACTACAACAACCCTATTTTTTCTGCACATATCCAGAATCTCCTGACACATCCGTACCTCCACTTCCCGTGGGCTGTTGGGGGGCCTGTAGTACACCCCCAGCATAGTGATTGCACCTTTCCTGTTTCTGAGCTCCACTCACAGCGACTCATTACATGACCCCTCTAAATTGTCCACCCTCTGCACCGCTGTAATATGCTCCCTAACTAATACCGCTACTCCCCCACCCTTTTTTAGCCCCTCCTCTGTCTCACCTAAAACACTTATACCCCGGAATATTCAGCTGCCAGTCCGATCCTTCTTTTAACCAAGTCTCCGTCACCGCAACCACATCCAAATTCCACGTAAGCATTAAGGCTTTTAGTTCGTCTGTCTTACCCGTTACGCTCCTCACATTGAAGCAGATGCACTCCAGACCTCCAGGCCCACTCAGGTCATCCTGCTCCAGAGTGCTCCTCTTCTTAGCTCGCCTTGCCCTGGCCCCCAGCTCGACCCCAGCCTCAGTACTTACTGACCTACTGTTGTGATCCCCACCCCCCTCCCACACTAGTTTTAACCCTGCCAAAACACTCCAGCAAAACTCCCAGCCAGGATATTTGTGCCCTTCCAGTTAAGGTGTCCCTGAACAGCCAGTTTCGCACAGAGTCCCCGTCCCTGGGAACAGCCCGTAGACACAGAGTCCCCGTCCCTGGGAACAGCCCGTAGACACAAAGTCCCCGTCCCCGGGAACAGCCCATAGACACAGAGTCCCCGTCCCTGGGAACAGCCCCTAGACACAGAGTCCCCGTCCCTGGGAACAGCCCGTAGACACAGAGTCCCCGTCCCCGGAAACAGCCAGTTTCGCACAGAGTCCCCGTCCCTGGGAACAACCAGTTTCGCACAGAGTCACCGTCCTCGGGAACAGCCAGTTTCGCACAGAGTCACCGTCCCCGGGAACAGCCCATAGACACAGAGTCCCCGTCCCCGGGAACAGCCAGTTTCGCACAGAGTCACCGTCCTCGGGAACAGCCAGTTTCGCACAGAGTCCCCGTCCCTGGGAACAACCAGTTTCGCACAGAGTCACCGTCCTCGGGAACAGCCAGTTTCGCACAGAGTCACCGTCCCCGGGAACAGCCCATAGACACAGAGTCCCCGTCCCTGGGAACAGCCAGTTTCGCACAGAGTCACCGTCCTCGGGAACAGCCAGTTTCGCACAGAGTCACCGTCCCCGGGAACAGCCCATAGACACAGAGTCCCCGTCCCTGGGAACAGCCCGTAGAGCACAGAGCCCCCGTCCCTGGGAACAGCCCCTAGACACAGAGTCCCCGTCCCTGGGAACAGCCCCTAGACACAGAGTCCCCATCCCTTGGAACAGCCCATAGACACAGAGTCCCCATCCCTTGGAACAGCCCATAGACACAGAGTCCCCGTCCCTTGGAACAGCCCATAGACACAGAGTCCCCGTCCCTGGGAACAGCCCATAGACACAGAGTCCCCATCCCTTGGAACAGCCCATAGACACAGAGTCCCCGTCCCTTGGAACAGCCCATAGACACAGAGTCCCCATCCCTTGGAACAGCCCATAGACACAGAGTCCCCGTCCCTGAGAACAGCCTGTAGACACAGAGCCCCCGTCCCTGGGAACAGCCCGTAGAGCACTCACCTGACGAAGGGGCTGTGCTCCGAAAGCTTGTGGCTTTTCCTACCAAATAAACCTGTTGGACTTTAACCTGGTGCTGTTAAAACTCTTACTGTGAACATCCTGTAGATCACAGAGTCCCCGTCCCTGGGAACAGCCCATAGACACAGAGTCCCCGTCCCTGGGAACAGCCCATAGACACAGAGTCCCCGTCCCTGGGAACAGCCCATAGACAGAGTCCCCGTCCTTGGGAACAGGCCATAGACACAGAGTCCCCGTCCCTGGGAACAGCCCATAGAGCAAAATATTTTGACTAACTTTGACAAAATCTCCTCACTTGGGTACATTCCATATCTTTCTTTTGTGCTTTCCTCATTTCTTGTAGTTTGTTTTTTTTCTCTAAGGCTATTAAAGAGTAGGTTAGGACTGATGAAACCTCTGAATTAAGCACAAAGTCTTGGGTTACTGCGTGACTAAGCAGGACTCGAGGTAATGTGCCTGGGTGCGGCCTGTAGCTTTGCCTGACATCTACACAGTTGTACAGTGATAAAACATCAGTTTAAGTCTGAAACATCAACAAATGCAGAACCAATCATGTTACTAACTCTCCGCTTCACCCACAGCCCAATGGAGAGGTTGATAAAGCGGTGACAACTATTGACCAGAAACTCAACTGAACTCATCACATTTTAGCATTATGGTCTCAACTGTTATCCATGATAATATTGGGGAGGCGATAGAGTAGTGTATTAGCGCCAGACCTGGTATTGAATCCTGCCACAGCAGATGGAGGAATTTGAATTCAGTGAAAGATATTTGGAATTAAAAATCTTACGTTTAAGAACCATTAAGAAACGTACGTTTGGCCCGTATCCCTCTGTACCCATCTTACCCATGGTATCAATACTGTAACCATCACTGAATCCCCCACTGTCAACATCCTTGGGGTTACCATTGACCAGAAACTCAACTGGACTCACCACATAAACACAGTGGCTACAAGAGCAGGTCAGAGGCTGGGAATACTGCGGCGAGTAACTCACCTCCTGACTCCCCAAAGCCTGTCCACCATCTACAAGGCACAAGTCAGGAGTGTGATGGAATACTCCCCACTTGCCTGAATGGGTGCAGCTCCAACAACATCAAAGAAGCTCGACACCATCCAGGACAAAGCAGCCCCGTTTGATTGGCACCCCATCCACAAACATCCACTCCCTCCACCACCGACGCTCAGTAGCAGCAGTGGGCACCATCTAAGATGCATTGCAGCAATTCACAGCACCTTCCAAACACATGATCACTTCCATCGAGAACATCAAGAGCAGCAGATACATGGGAACACCACCACCTGTAAGTTCCTCTCCACACCACTCACCATCCTGGCCTGGAAATATATCACCGTTCCTTCACAGCCGCTGGGTCAAAGTCCTGGAATACCCTCCCTAACGGCATTGTGGGTCAACCCACAGCAAGTGGACTGCAGCGATTCAAGAAGGCGGCTCACCACCACCTTCTCAAGGGGCAACTAGGGATGGGCAATATGTCATGTCCCATGAATGAATATTAAAAAAAATAGGGAATGCAGTGAAAGCAGGAGTAATAAATGTTAAGAGCCGACAAGAGCCGATGATACAAAGATAGGTGGAGGGGCAGGTAGGTGGAGGGGCAGGTAGGTGGAGGGGCAGGTAGGTGGAGGGGCAGGTAGGTGGAGGGGCAGGTAGGTGGAGGGGCAGGTAGGTGGAGGGGCAGGTAGGTGGAGGGGCAGGTAGGTGGAGGGGCAGGTAGGTGGAGGGGCAGGTAGGTGGAGGGGCAGGTAGTATTGAGGAGGTGGGGAGGCTGCAGAAAGATTGAGACAGTTTAGGAGAGTAGTCCAAGAAGTGGCTGATGAAATTCAACGTGGGCAAGTGCGAGGTCTTGCACTTTGGAAAAAAGAATAGAGGCATGGACTATTTTCTAAACGGTGACAAAATTCATAATGCTAAAGTGCAAAGGGACTTGGGAGTCCTAGTCCAGGATTCTCTAAAGGTAAACTTGCAGGTTGAGTCCGTAATTAAGAAAGCAAATGTAATGTTGTCATTTATCTCAAGAGGCTTGGAATACAAAAGCAGGGATGTACTTCTGAGGCTTTATAAAGCACTGGTTAGGCCCCATTTGGAGTACTGTGAGCAATTTTGGGCCCCACACCTCAGGAAGGACATACTGGCACTGGAGCGGGTCCAGCGGAGATTCACACGGATGATCCCGGGAATGGTAGGCCTGACATACGATGAACGTCTGAGGATCATGGGATTGTATTCATTGGAGTTTAGGAGGTTGAGGGGAGATCTAATAGAAACTTACAAGATAATGAACGGCTTAGATAGGATGGACGTAGGGAAGTTGTTTCCATTAGCAGGGGAGACTAGGACGCGGGGGCACAGCCTT
This sequence comes from Mustelus asterias, assembly GCF_964213995.1. Classification (NCBI taxonomy): domain Eukaryota; kingdom Metazoa; phylum Chordata; class Chondrichthyes; order Carcharhiniformes; family Triakidae; genus Mustelus; species Mustelus asterias. The sequence continues at coordinate 12,275,009 of NC_135831.1, read as the reverse complement.
AGAATAAAAGGGAGTCACTTTAGAACAGAGATGAGGAGAAATTTCTTCAGCCAGAGAGTGGTGGGTCTGTGGAATTCATTGCCACAGAGGGCTGTGGAGGCCGAGACGTTGAGCGTCTTCAAGACAGAAATTGATAAATTCTTGATTTCTCGAGGAATTAAGGGCTATGGGGAGAGAGCGGGTAAATGGAGTTGAAATCAACCATGATTGAATGGTGGAGTGGACTCGATGGGCCGAATGGCCTTACTTCCGCTCCTATGTCTTATGGTCTTATGGTCTTACATTCTGGGTCCAGGAGTATATGCCAAAACCTTCGATCAGCATCCAGTTTAGTGGAGAACAGGCTGTTGGAAGGTTTTGCCAAGCTGTCATCCAATAAAGAAATGGAATGTATTTCCTTCTGAACTGCTTTAGTCAATTGTACAAGACTGTTTACGCAGAACCTGAGCTCACCATTTGAGTTGGGAATTGACACGAGTCCCAAACACTGTGCAGTTGGCTCCATATGTGGTGATGTAACACCTCTGTACACCATTCTCTCCAGTCCCTCTTTAACATTCTCCAGCGATGTGCATGGTTCCCTGCTGGAGAGATATAGGGCGGGATTTTCCACTGCCCCTGAAATCGGAAAATCCCACCTGAAGTCAAAGCCCCTCGCTTGTCCAGATTCTCGTGGAGGGCGGATTGGGAAAATTCGCCCCATGGCCTTAGCATCTTCCAGCAAAGTAATGTGATATTCATGTTTGACCTCACCATAGAATCACTGACTTGTTACGGAGCAGAAGGAGGCCATTCAGCCCATCGTGTTTGTACCAGCTCTCCAAATGAGCTTAATACTCAGTACCATTCCCCTGCCTTTTTCCCATACTCCTGCACATTATTCCTATTCAAATAATCATCTAATACCCTCTGGAATGCCTCGAATGAACCTGCCTCCACTATCCTTCCAGGTAGAGCATTCGGACTCCCAACGACTTGCTGAGTGAAAAAGCTTTAATTAAATCACATTTGCTCCCGTTGCAAATCACTTTAATCCTGTGCCCACTTGTCTTTGATCCAGGATATAAATAGGCTGGAAAATTGGGCGGAGAGGTGGCAGATGGAGTTTAATCCGGATAAATGCGAAGTGATGCATTTTGGAAGAAATAATGTAGGGAGGAGTTATACAATAAATGGCAGAGTCATCAGGAGTATAGAAACACAGAGGGACCTAGGTGTGCAAGTCCACAAATCCTTGAAGGTGGCAACACAGGTGGAGAAGGTGGTGAAGAAGGCATATGGTATGCTTGCCTTTATAGGACGGGGTATAGAGTATAAAAGCTGGAGTCTGATGATGCAGCTGTATAGAACGCTGGTTAGGCCACATTTGGAGTACTGCGTCCAGTTCTGGTCGCCGCAGTACCAGAAGGACGTGGAGGCGTTAGAGAGAGTGCAGAGAAGGTTTACCAGGATGTTGCCTGGTATGGAGGGTCTTAGCTATGAGGAGAGATTGGGTAGACTGGGGTTGTTCTCCTTGGAAAGACGGAGAATGAGGGGAGATCTAATAGAGGTGTACAAGATTATGAAGGGGATAGATAGGGTGAACAGTGGGAAGCTTTTTCCCAGGTCAGAGGTGATGATCACGAGGGATCACGGGCTCAAGGTGAGAGGGGCGAAGTATAACTCAGACATCAGAGGGACGTTTTTTACACAGAGGGTGGTGGGGGCCTGGAATGCGCTGCCAAGTAGGGTGGTGGAGGCAGACACACTGACATCGTTTAAGACTTACCTGGATAGTCACATGAGCAGCCTGGGAATGGAGGGATACAAACGATTGGTCTAGTTGGACCAATGAGCGGCACAGGCTTGGAGGGCCGAAGGGCCTGTTTCCTGTGCTGTACTGTTCTTTGTTCTTTGTTCTTTAACGAGCAGGAGCAGTTTGTCCCGATCGACTCTGTCCAGCCCCCTCATGATTTTTAACAGCTCCGTCAAATTCCCACTCATCCTTCTCTCCAATCGTTTTGGTAAATCAAATCAACCAAATCAAATAAGCTGAGGGACAAAGTAAAAGGGGGGGCGGGGTGGGGGGGAGGCGGGGGGGGGGGGGGGGGGGGGGGGGCAGTGACCACCCAAAATAAAAACAAGTGTAAACTTCAAGCATCAAACCAAACTGTGATTAAAGGGGTCAATAATATCAGTCTCATCCTCTCAGTGGCACAGTGGTTAGCACTGCTGCCTCACAACGCCAAGACCCGGGTTCGATTCCAGCCTCGGGTCACGGTCTGTGTGGAGTTTGCAAGTTCTTCCCGTGTCTGCGTGGGATTCCTCTGAGTGCCCCGGTTTCCTTCCACAGTCCAAAGATGAGCTGGTTCGGTTGATAGGCCGTGCTAAATTCTCCCTAGTGTCAGGAGATTAGCAGGATAAATATTTGGAATGGAGCCTGGGTGGGATTGTGGTCGGTGCAGGCTCGATGGGCTGAATGGCCTCCTTCTGCACTGTAGGGATTCTATGATTTGATGAATTTTATAATATCTTCATAACTGAGGTTTTTCATTCCAGGAACCATTCTTGTAAATGTCTCCTGCACTCTCTCCAATCTCTTCACATCCTTCCGATAGTGCGACGCCCAGAACTGTACACAATACTCCAACTGAGGTCCAACTAGCGTCCGATAAAAATTCAGCATAACCTCCTGACTCTTATATGCTGTGCCCCTATTAATAAAGCCCAGAATAACCTCTCTCTCAATGTCAACGAAGGAGATAGTCATAGACTTCAGGAAACGTAGTGGAGGACATGCCCGATCTATGTTAACGTAGACAAAGTGGAAATGGTTGAAAGCTTCAAGTTTTCAGGTGTCCAGATCACCAATAACCTGTCCTGGTCCCTCCATGCGGATGCAAACAACAAAGAACAAAGAACAATACAGCACAGGAACAGGCCCTTCGGCCCTCCAAGCCCGCGCCGCTCCCTGGTCCAAACTAGACCATTCTTTTGTATCCCTCCATTCCCACTCCGTTCATGTGGCTATTTAGATAAGTCTTAAACGTTCCCAGTGTGTCCGCCTCCACCACCTTGCCTGGCAGCGCATTCCAGGCCCCCACCACCCTCTGTGTAAAATACGTCCTTCTGATATCTGTGTTAAACCTCCCCCGCCTCACCTTGAACCTATGACCCCTCGTGAACGTCACCACCGATCTGGGAAAAAGCTTCCCACCGTTCACCCTATCTATGCTATAGTTAAGAAAGCCCAACACCTCTACTTTCTCAGGAGACTAAGGAATTTGGCATGTCAGCTCTGACTCGCACCAACTTTTACAGATGCACCATAGAAAGCATTCTTTCTGGTTGTATCACAGCTTGGTCTGGCTCCTGTTCAGACCACAAGAAACTACAAAGGGCTATGAATGTAGCCCAATCCACCACACAAGCCAGCTTCCCATCCATTGACTCCGTCTACACTTCCCGCTGCCTCGGCAAAGCAGCCGGCATAATCAAGGGCTCCACACACCCCGGACATTCTCTCTTCCACCTTCTTCCATCAGGAAAAAGATACAAAAGTCTGAGGTTACATACCAACCATCTCAAGAACAGCTTCTTCCCTGCTGCTGTCAGACTTTTGAATGGACTTACCTTGCATTAAGTTGATCTTTCTTTACACCCCAGTTATGGCTATAACACTACATTCTGCACTGTCTCCTTTCCTTCTCTATGAACGGTTTTGTTTGTATAGTGCATGAGAAACAATACTTTTCACTGTACACCAATACATGTGACAATAATAAATCAAATCAAATACGACATGCTTTATTAACTGCTGACTCAACCTGTTCTGTCGATATATGTCCAGGTCCAACTGTCCTTGAATACCCTTTCGAGGTGTATTCCATTTATTTATTATATTATATTACATTCTTCCAACCAAAATGAAACACCAACATTCTCCGCTTTCAATTCAATCCAACACATATCTGCGCACCCCATCAACTGGTCCATGTTTAAAGTTTAAAGTTTATTTCTTAGTATCACAAGTAAGCTCACATCAATGAAGTTATTATGAAAATCCCCTCGTCGCCACACTCTGGCACCTGTTCGGATACATAGGATCATAGAATCCCTACAGTGCAGAAGGAGACCATTTGGCCATCGAGTCTGCACCGACCACAATCCCACCCAGACCCATCCCCATAACCCCATGTATTTACCCTGCTAGTCCCCCTGACACTAAGGGCAATTTCGCATGGCCAATCCACCCAACCTGCACAACGTTCGACTGTGGGAGGAAACTGGAGCACACGGAGGAAACCCACGCAGACATGGGGAGAATGTGCAGACTCCACACAGACAGTGACCCGAGACGGGATTGGAACCCGGGTCCCTGGCGCTTTGAGGCAGCAGTGCTAACCACTGTGTCATGTTGTCGGACCTTATCTATTTTTCCTAGAATGCCCTATTGCATGCACACGTTTTCATTTTGTGAAGTTGAGCTTTGATTGTGTGAGATAGAAAACTTCTCATTAATCACTCTTCAGTTCTCAGTAAGGGTGTTGGTTATCTAACCTTTGAGTGGAAGATCTGTACCATCCGAGCCTTGAAATGTAAGCCTTGATGGCGGTATGTCTACGGCACTGTGTTTTTCCAAAATGTTCAGCCTCTACCAGCTACAGGATCCAGTTTGAAATCAGTGTTAAAGCCGTTACGTTATAAGGCGACAGACCAAAATGCACATTCATGACCCTTCACTTTTCCCAGGAAATCTCTGTCCTTATTTTTTTTTGCTTATTCCTGATTTCCTGGTGTGGTCAAAGAGCCAATTACAACAATAAGCAACAATAACGGCAATATTGGCTTCAAAAGAAGTTTATTTATTAGTGTCACAAGTAGACTTACATTAACACTGCAATGAACAAGGAACAAAGAACAAAGAAAATTACAGCACAGGAACAGGCCCTTCGGCCCTCCAAACATGTACAGACCATGCTGCCCGACTGAATTAAAACCCCCTACCCTTCCGGGGACCATATCCCTTTATTCCCATCCTATTCATATATTTGTCAAGACACCCCTTAAAACTCACTACCGTATCCGCTTCCACTACCTCCCCCGGCAACGAGTTCCAGGCACCCACTACCCTCTGTGTAAAAAAACTGCCTCGTACATCTCTTTTAAACCTTGCCCCTCTCACCTTAAACCTATGCCCCCTAGTAATTGACTCTTCCACCCTGGGAAAAAGCTTCTGACTATCCACTCTGTCCATACCCCTCATAATCTTGTAGACTTCTATCAGGTTCACCCCTCAACGTCCGCCGTTCCAGTGAGAACAAACCAAGTTTCTCCAACCTCTGAAGTTACTGCGAAAATCCCCCAAGCTCCTGTTCGGGTAACACGGAGGGCGAATTTAGCATGGGCAATGCACCCTAACCCGCACATCTTTCGGGCTGTGGGAGGAAACCGGAGCACCCGGAGGAAACCCACGCAGACACAGGGAGAATGTGCAGACTCTGCACAGACAGTGACCCAAGCCAGGAATCGAACCCAGGTCCCTGATGCTAACCCACTGTGCCACTGTGCCGCCACACAATTGCAAGTGCAATTCTGACTGCAAGTTAAGCATGCTGGGATTTTTGGTCAAGCTCTTACCAAACACAGAGACACATTGTAAAGTTGCTGTGAGATGTGAGCTGTGATCTTGTCTGTGGGCTGTGGCCTGATACTTTGATTTGATTTTTGATTCGATTTATTATTGTCACAAGTATTAGTATACAGTGAAAAGTATTGTTTCTTGCGTGCTGTACAGACAAAGCATACCGTTCATAGGGAAGGAAAGGAGAGAGTGCAGAATGTAGTGTTACAGTCATAGCTAGGGTGTACAGAAAGATCAACTTAATGCGAGGTAGGTCCTTTCAGAAGTCTGACAGCAGCAGGGAAGAAGCTGTTCTTGAGTCAGTTGGTACACAACCTCAGACTTTTGCATCTTTTTCCCGACGGAAGAAGGTGGAAGAGAGAATGTCCGGGGTGCGTGGGGTCCTTGATTATGCTGGCTGCTTTGCCGAGGCAGCGGGAAGTGTAGACAGAGTCAATGGATGGGAGGCTGGTTTGCGTGGTGGACTGGGCTTCGTTCACAACCCTTTGTAGTTTCTTACGGTCTTGGACAGAGCAGGAGCCAGACCAAGCTGTGATACAACCAATCTCTGTGTAGGCAGAGTCATCTTGCATTGACCAAATACGGGAAGTTATTTAACTTGAGTTAGACCTGGGGTGCCATTAGGGGATAGAGAAATGTGTCCGACATGCATTCTTGGATAAGCGTTGTGGAGTTGTTGACAAGTAATTCCATTGGCGGATCAGCCAATGGAGTTACTTGTCAACAACTCCATAACACACATCCAGGAATGCATATAGGACTCATAGCTCTACCCCCTAATGGCACCACCAGGTCTAACTCAAGTTAAACAACTTCCCAACTTTGGCGGCACGGTAGCACAGTGGTTAGCACTGCTGCCTCACAGCCCCAGGGACCTGGGTTCGATTCCTGGCTTGGGTCACTGTCTGTGTGGAGTTTGCATGTTCTCTATGTGTCTGCATGGGTTTCCTCCGGGTGCTCCGGTTTCCTCCCACACTCCAAAGATTTGTGGGTTATGTTAATTGGCCATGCTAAATTGCCCCTTAGTGTCCTGGGGTGCGCAGGTTAAAGGGATTAGCGGGTTAAGTATGTGGAGTCACAGGAATAAGGCTTGGGTGGGATTGTTGTCGGTCCTGACTCAATGGGCCGAATGGCCTCCTCCTGCACTGTAGGGATTCTATGAAACTGCACATCTGTGGACAAGAAGAGGCAATTGAGCATGGCCAATCCACATTACCTACACACTTTTGGACACTGAGGGGCAACTTAGCATGGCCAATCCACCTAACCTGCATATCTCGTGGGGTGAAAAATCATTGGCCAACAGGGTTAAGGAAAATCTCAAGGTTTTTTAATACATATATAAAGAGCAAGAGGGTAGCCGGGGAGAGGGTTGGCCCACTCAAGGACAGGGGAGAGAATCTATGTGTGGAGCCAGAGGAAATGGGCGAGGTATTAAATGAGTACTTTGCATCAGTATTCACCAAAAAGAAGGATTGGTGGATGATGAGTCTGGGAAAGGGTGTGTAGATAGTTTGAGTCATGTTGAGATCAAAAAGGAGGAGGTATTGGGGTTCTTGAGAAACATTAAGGTAGACAAGTCCCTAGGGCCTGAAGGGATATATCCCAAAATACAGAGAGAGGCAAGGGAGGAAATTGCTGGGGCCTTGAGAGGGGCCTCATTGGCTACAGGGGAGTGGAGATGCCGGCGTTGGACTGGGGTAAACACAGAGAGCAGATTTCCACTCCATCTGACGAAGGAGCAGCGCTCCGAAAGCTAATGGCATTTGCTACCAAATAAACCTGTTGGACTTTAACCTGGTGTTGTTAAAACTCTGACAGGGGAGGTCCCAGAGAATTGGAGAATAGCCAATGTTGTTCCTTTGTTTAAGAAGGGTAGCAAGGATTATCCAGGTAATTACAGGCCGGTGAGCCTTACGTCAGTGGTAGGGAAATTATTGGAGAGGATTCTTCGAGACAGGATTTCCTCCCACTTGGAAATAAGTGGATGTATTAGTGAGAGGCAACATGGTTTTGTGAAGGGGAGGTCGTGTCTCACTAACTTGATTGAGTTTTTTGAGGAAGTGACAAAGATGATTGATGAGGGTAGGGCAATGGATGTTGTCTACATGGACTTCAGTAAAGCTATTGAGAAGGTCCCTCATGGCAGACGGGTACAGAAGGTGAAGTCGCATGGGATCAGAGGTGAGCTGGCAAAGTGGATATAGAATTAGCTCAGTCATAGAAGACAGAGGGTAGCAGTGGAAGGGTGTGTTTCTGAATGGAGGGCTGTGACAAGTGGTGTTCTTCAGGGATCAGTGCTGGGACCTTTGCTGTTTGTAATATATATAAATGATTTGGAGGAAAATGTAACTGATTTGATTAGTAAGTCTGTGGATGACACAAAGGTTGGTGTATTTGCAAATAGCAATGAGGATCATCAGAGGATACAGCAGGATATAAATCAGTTGGAGGCTTGGGCGGAGAGATGGCAGATGGAGTTTAATCCGGACAAGTGTGAGGTAATGCATTTTGGAAGGTCTAATACAGATAGGAAATATTCAGTAAATGGCAGAACCCTTAAGTCTATTGATAGGCAGAGGGATCTGGGTGTACAGGTACACAGGTCACTGAAAGTGGCAATGCAGGTGGAGAAGGTAGTCAAGAAGGCATACGGCATGCTTACCTTCATCGGCCGGGGCATTGAGTTTAAAAATTGGCAAGTCATGTTGCAGCTTTATAGAACCTTAATTAGGCCGCACTTGGAATATAGTGTTCAATTCTGGTCACCACACTACCAGAAGGATGTGGAGGCTTTGGAGAGGGTACTGAAAAGATTTACCAGGATGTTGCCTGGTATGGAGGGCATTAGCTATGAGGAGAGGTTGGAGAAACTTGGTTTGTTCTATTTGGAACGACGGAGGTTGAGGGGCGACCTGATAGAAGTCTACATGATTATGAGGGGCATGGACAGAGTGGATAGTCAGAAGCTTTTTCCCAGGGTGGAAGAGTCAATTACTCGGGGGCACAGGTTTAAGGTGCGAGGGGCAAGGTTTAAAGGAGATGTACGAGGCAGGTTTTTTACACAGAGGGTGGTGGCTGCCTGGAATTCGCTGCTGGGGGAGGTAGGAAAGCAGATACATAGAAATCATAGAAATCCTACAGTGCAGAAACAGGCCATTCGGCCCATCAAGTCTGCACCGAGCACAATCCCACCCAGGCCCAACCCCCACATCCCTGCACATATTACCCGCTAATCCCTCTAACCTACGCATCTCAGGTCACTAAGGGCAATTTTAGCATGGCCAATCAACCTAACCCGCACATCTTTGGACTGTGGGAGGAAACCGGAGCACCCGGAGGAAACCCACGCAGACACAGGGAGAATGTGCAAACTCCACACAGACAGTGACCTAAGCCGGGAATCGAACCCAGGTCCCTAGAGCTGTGAAACAGCAGTGCTAACCACTGTGCTACCGTGCCACCCCTACGTTACAGACCCTACGTTAGTGAGTTTTAAGGGGCATCTGGACAAACACATGAATAGGATGGAAATAGAGGGATATGGTCCCCGGAAGGGTAGGGGGCTTGATTCAGTCAGTACCGGCTTGGAGGGCCTCAGGGCCTGTTCCTGTACTGTAATTTTCTTTGTTCTTTGTTTATATTTGGACACTAAGGGGCAATTTAGCATGGCCAATCCACCTAAACTACACATCTTTGGACACTAGGGACAATTTACCATGGCCAATCCATCGAACCTGCACATCTTTTGGACTGTGGGAGAAAACAGGAGCACCCGGGGGGAACCCACGCAGACATGAGGAGAAGGTGCAGACTCCGCACAGACAGTGACCCGAGGCCGGGGATCGAACCCGGGTCTCTGGCGCTGTGAGGCAGCAGTGCTAACCGCTGTGCCACCTTGCTTGGTATTCTCATTTAACCTGCCCCTGGCAGTTTTATACAGTTGGCATTGGCAGATCCCCCACCGTTAGCTATTCCTCTTTGTAACCCTCTCCTTCCTCACTGTGACGGACTGCCTGCTGTGCTCTGTCACTGACACTGTCTGCTGTGCTCTGTCACTGACACTGTCTGCTGTGCTCTGTCACTGACACTGTCTGCTCTGCTCTGTCACTGACACTGCCTGCTGTGCTCTGTCACTGACACTGTCTGCTGTGCTCTGTCACTGACACTGTCTGCTCTGCTCTGTCACTGACACTGTCTGCTGCGCTCTGTCACTGACACTGTCTGCTGTGCTCTGTCACTGACACTGTCTGCTGTGCCCTGTCACTGACACTGTCTGCTGTGCTCTGTCACTGACACTGTCTGCTCTGCTCTGTCACTGACACTGTCTGCTGTGCTCTGTCACTGACACTGTCTGCTGCGCTCTGTCACTGACACTGTCTGCTGTGCTCTGTCACTGACACTGTCTGCTGTGCTCTGTCACTGAAACTGTCTGCTGTGCTCTGTCACTGACACTGTCTGCTGTGCTCTGTCAGTGACACTGTCTGCTGCGCTCTGTCACTGACACTGTCTGCTGTGCTCTGTCACTGACACTGTCTGCTGTGCTCTGTCACTGACACTGTCTGCTGCGCTCTGTCACTGACACTGTCTGCTGTGCTCTGTCACTGACACTGTCTGCTGTGCTCTGTCAGTGACACTGTCTGCTGTGCTCTGTCAGTGACACTGTCTGCTCTGCTCTGTCACTGACACTGTCTGCTGTGCTCTGTCACTGACACTGTCTGCTGTGCTCTGTCACTGACACTGTCTGCTGTGCTCTGTCACCGACACTGTCTGCTCTGCCCTGTCACTGACACTGTCTGCTGTGCTCTGTCAGTGACACTGTCTGCTGTGCTCTGTCACCGACACTGTCTGCTGTGCCCTGTCACCGACACTGTCTGCTGTGCTCTGTCACTGACACTGTCTGCTCTGCTCTGTCACTGACACTGTCTGCTGTGCTCTGTCACCGACACTGTCTGCTGTGCTCTGTCACTGACACTGTCTGCTGTGCTCTGTCACTGACACTGTCTGCTCTGCTCTGTCACTGACACTGTCTGCTGTGCTCTGTCACCGACACTGTCTGCTGTGCTCTGTCACTGACACTGTCTGCTGTGCTCTGTCACCGACACTGTCTGCTGTGCTCTGTCACTGACACTGTCTGCTGTGCTCTGTCACTGACACTGTCTGCTGTGCTCTGTCACTGACACTGTCTGCTGTGCTCTGTCACTGACACTGTCGGCTGTGCTCTGTCAGTGACACTGTCTGCTCTGCTCTGTCACAGACACTGTCTGCTGTGCTCTGTCAGTGACACTGTCTGCTCTGCTCTGTCACTGACACTGTCTGCTGTGCTCTGTCACTGACACTGTCTGCTGTGCTCTGTCAGTGACACTGTCTGCTCTGCTCTGTCACTGACACTGTCTGCTGTGCTCTCTCAGTGACACTGTCTGCTGTGCTCTGTCACTGACACTGTCTGCTGTGCTCTCTCAGTGACACTGTCTGCTGTGCTCTGTCACTGACACTGTCTGCTGTGCTCTGTCAGTGACATTGTCTGCTGTGCTCTGTCAGTGACACTGTCTGCTCTGCTCTGTCACTGACACTGTCTGCTGTGCTCTGTCACTGACACTGTCTGCTGTGCTCTGTCACTGACACTGTCTGCTGTGCTCTGTCACCGACACTGTCTGCTCTGCCCTGTCACTGACACTGTCTGCTGTGCTCTGTCAGTGACACTGTCTGCTGTGCTCTGTCACCGACACTGTCTGCTGTGCCCTGTCACCGACACTGTCTGCTGTGCTCTGTCACTGACACTGTCTGCTCTGCTCTGTCACTGACACTGTCTGCTCTGCTCTGTCAGTGACACTGTCTGCTGTGCTCTGTCACTGACACTGTCTGCTGTGCTCTGTCACTGACACTGTCTGCTGTGCTCTGTCACCGACACTGTCTGCTCTGCTCTGTCAGTGACACTGTCTGCTCTGTCACTGACACTGACACTGTCTGCTGTGCTCTGTCACTGACACTGTCTGCTCTGCTCTGTCACTGACACTGTCTGCTCTGCTCTGTCACTGACACTGTCTGCTGTGCTCTGTCACTGACACTGTCTGCTCTGCTCTGTCACTGACACTGTCTGCTGTGCTCTGTCACTGACACTGTCTGCTGTGCTCTGTCACTGACACTGTCTGCTGTGCTCTGTCAGTGACACTGTCTGCTCTGTCACTGACACTGTCTGCTGTGCTCTGTCACTGACACTGTCTGCTGTGCTCTGTCACTGACACTGTCTGCTCTGCTCTGTCACTGACACTGTCTGCTGTGCTCTGTCACCGACACTGTCTGCTCTGCTCTGTCACTGACACTGTCTGCTGTGCTCTGTCACCGACACTGTCTGCTGTGCTCTGTCACTGACACTGTCTGCTGTGCTCTGTCACTGACACTGTCTGCTCTGCTCTGTCACTGACACTGTCTGCTGCGCTCTGTCACTGACACTGTCTGCTGTGCTCTGTCACTGACACTGTCTGCTGCGCACTGTCAGTGACACTGTCTGCTGTGCTCTGTCACTGACACTGTCTGCTCTGCCCTGTCACTGACACTGTCTGCTGTGCCCTGTCACTGACACTGCCTGCTGTGCCCTGTCACTGACACTGTCTGCTGTGCTCTGTCACTGACACTGTCTGCTGTGCTCTGTCACTGACACTGTCTGCTGCGCACTGCCAGTGACACTGTCTGCTGTGCTCTGTCACTGACACTGTCTGCTGTGCTCTGTCACTGACACTGTCTGCTGTGCTCTGTCACTGACACTGTCTGCTGTGCTCTGTCACTGAAACTGTCTGCTCTGCTCTGTCACTGACACTGTCTGCTCTGCTCTGTCAGTGACACTGTCTGCTGTGCCCTGTCACTGACACTGTCTGCTGTGCTCTCTCAGTGACAATGTCTGCTGTGCTCTGTCACTGACACTGTCTGCTGTGCTCTGTCACTGACACTGCCTGCTGTGCTCTGTCACTGACACTGTCTGCTGCGCTCTGTCACTGACACTGTCTGCTGTGCTCTGTCACTGACACTGTCTGCTGTGCTCTCTCAGTGACACTGTCTGCTGTGCTCTGTCACCGACACTGTCTGCTGTGCTCTGTCACTGACACTGTCTGCTCTGCTCTGTCACTGACACTGTCTGCTGTGCTCTGTCACTGACACTGTCTGCTGCGCTCTGTCACTGACACTGTCTGCTCTGCTCTGTCACTGACACTGTCTGCTGCGCACTGTCAGTGACACTGTCTGCTCTGCTCTGTCACTGACACTGTCTGCTGCGCACTGTCACCGACACTGTCTGCTGTGCTCTGTCACTGACACTGTCTGCTCTGCTCTGTCACTGACACTGTCTGCTGTGCTCTGTCACTGACACTGTCTGCTGCGCTCTGTCACTGACACTGTCTGCTGTGCTCTCTCAGTGACACTGCCTGCTCTGCTCTGACAGTGACACTGTCTGCTGTGCTCTGTCACTGACACTGTCTGCTGTGCTCTGTCACTGACACTGTCTGCTGCGCTCTGTCACTGACACTGTCTGCTGTGCTCTCTCAGTGACACTGTCTGCTGTGCTCTGTCACTGACACTGTCTGCTGTGCTCTGTCACTGACACTGTCTGCTGTGCTCTGTCACTGACACTGTCTGCTGTGCTCTCTCAGTGACACTGTCTGCTGTGCTCTGTCACTGACACTGTCTGCTGTGCTCTGTCACTGACACTGTCTGCTCTGCTCTGTCACTGACACTGTCTGCTGTGCTCTGTCACTGACACTGTCTGCTGCGCTCTGTCACTGACACTGTCTGCTGTGCTCTGTCACTGACACTGTCTGCTCTGCCCTGTCACTGACACTGTCTGCTCTGCTCTGTCACTGACACTGTCTGCTGTGCTCTGTCACTGACACTGTCTGCTGTGCTCTCTCAGTGACACTGTCTGCTGTGCTCTGTCACTGACACTGTCTGCTCTGCTCTGTCACTGACACTGTCTGCTCTGCCCTGTCACTGACACTGTCTGCTCTGCTCTGTCACTGACACTGTCTGCTGCGCTCTGTCACTGACACTGTCTGCTGTGCTCTGTCACTGACACTGTCTGCTCTGCCCTGTCACTGACACTGTCTGCTCTGCTCTGTCACTGACACTGTCTGCTGTGCTCTGTCACTGACACTGTCTGCTGTGCTCTGTCACTGACACTGTCTGCTGTGCTCTGTCACTGACACTGTCTGCTCTGCTCTGTCACTGACACTGTCTGCTGTGCTCTGTCACTGACACTGTCTGCTGCGCTCTGTCACTGACACTGTCTGCTGTGCTCTGTCACTGACACTGTCTGCTCTGCTCTGTCACTGACACTGTCTGCTGTGCTCTGTCACTGACACTGTCTGCTCTGCTCTGTCACTGACACTGTCTGCTGTGCTCTGTCACTGACACTGTCTGCTGTGCTCTGTCAGTGACACTGTCTGCTCTGCTCTGTCACTGACACTGTCTGCTGTGCTCTGTCACTGACACTGTCTGCTCTGCCCTGTCACTGACACTGTCTGCTCTGCTCTGTCACTGACACTGTCTGCTGTGCTCTGTCACTGACACTGTCTGCTGTGCTCTCTCAGTGACACTGTCTGCTGTGCTCTGTCACTGACACTGTCTGCTCTGCTCTGTCACTGACACTGTCTGCTCTGCCCTGTCACTGACACTGTCTGCTCTGCTCTGTCACTGACACTGTCTGCTGCGCTCTGTCACTGACACTGTCTGCTGTGCTCTGTCACTGACACTGTCTGCTCTGCCCTGTCACTGACACTGTCTGCTCTGCTCTGTCACTGACACTGTCTGCTGTGCTCTGTCACTGACACTGTCTGCTGTGCTCTGTCACTGACACTGTCTGCTGTGCTCTGTCACTGACACTGTCTGCTCTGCTCTGTCACTGACACTGTCTGCTGTGCTCTGTCACTGACACTGTCTGCTGCGCTCTGTCACTGACACTGTCTGCTGTGCTCTGTCACTGACACTGTCTGCTGTGCTCTGTCACTGACACTGTCTGCTGTGCCCTGTCACTGACACTGTCTGCTCTGTCACTGACACTGTCTGCTGTGCTCTGTCACTGACACTGTCTGCTCTGCCCTGTCACTGACACTGTCTGCTGCGCTCTGTCACTGACACTGCCTGCTGCCTTCACAACACTTTGAAGGTGTTTCCTGTTTTTGGGTCTGTCAGTGACAGCCCTCGACACCAGTGAGTGAAGGTTCAAACTTCAGCTCAATGCAGGATATGCACTGAGGTAAGTGTTAAATATCAGAGCAAAAATGTTCATCACGGTAGAGAAAGTGAGAGCGCGGCACAGAAAGAGATTGAGGTGGAGAGAGATAGCGAGGAAGGGAGAGCTGGAAAGAGGGGCAGAAAGTGAGAGAGAGAGAGAGAGAGGCAAAGGGAGAGGGATGGAAAGGGGCAGAGCTCGAGAGAGAAAGGGACAATGGGAGAGAGAGAAGGAAAGGGACAGAGATGGAAAGCAACAGAGAGAAGGAGAGAGGCAGAGAGCTGGAGAGAGATTGAGACAGAGAACGGTGGAATGAGGGGCAGAGAGAGAGAGAGGGGTAAAGGGAGAGAGACAGAAAGCGAATAGAGAGAGGTAGAGAGAGAGGGGGAGCGAGGCAGAGAGGGATTGAAACAGAGAAAGTTGGAACGAGGGGCAGAGAGCGAAAGACAGAGAGGGACAAGGGAGGCAGACAGGAATCTACAGAGACAAAGAGAGAGAGCCAGAGGAAGATCAAGGCAGAGAGTGATTGAGATAGAGTGAGATGGAACGACGGCAGCAAGAGAGAAGGACAAGAGAGGGAGACAGAAAGGAACAGAGAGAGATAGAGAGGGAGAGAGAGCGAGCCAGAGGGAGACCGAGGCAGAGATAGAGAGAGAGGCACAGAGAAATCAAGATAGAGGGAGAGGGAGAGAGAGATGAGGCAGAGAGAAGTGTAAAGAGGGGCAGAAACTGAGAGAGAGATGCAAAAGGAGAGAGTTGGAAAACAACAGAGAGAGCGAGAGAGAGAAAGTGACAGAGAGATGTAGAGAGAGAGAGAGAGGCAGTTGTGGGAGGGCACAGGATGAGGAGGGGGGAGGGGGAGAGAAAATGGCAGATGAGAGAGATACAGAGAGAGGGTAATTTATCTTCTCCTGTGCTGCTCTGCTCAACTCAGAGACTGGGGCTCATTTAGGTCGGACTGAATAGAAATTCCAATGTAGGCAATGGCCGAGTGGTGTTATGGCTAAACTATTAATGCAGAAACTCAGCTAATGTTCTGGGAACCAGGGTTCGAATCCCGCCTCCCCCGGCAGATGGTGGAATTTGAATTCAATAGAAAAAATCTGGAATTAAGAATCTACTGATGACCATGAAATCATTGTCGATTGTCAGGAAAACCCATCTGGTTCACGAATGTCCTTTAGGGAAGGAAATCTGCCGTCCTTACCCGGTCTGGTCTACATGTGACTCCAGAGCCACAGCAATGTGGGTGACTCTCAACTGCCCTCCAAGGGCAACTAGGGATGGGCAATAAATGCTGGCCCAGCCAGCGACGCCATGTCCCACAAATGAATTTTTAAAATGTGGCTTCACTGCATTTTTGACAATTGAATAGGTTCTGCACTTACAGCTACTCCAGCCTGGAAGTGAATCTCGACAACACACTGCCTCTTCAAGGCCCCAGTCCACTGCTCTCTCATTCTAACAGACTCCAAAACCCTACTCCCCAACTTCCCAGGCATCAGGCCCCAGGCCCCTTACTCCTTTTGTCCCCAGGCCTCAGGCCTAGGTATAAAAACATTTAAAAAGATAAACGAGGAGCAGGAGTAGGCCAATCGGCCCCCCCAAGCCCGCTCTGCCATTCAATAAGACCATAAACCAAATGATAATATATAGGAGCAGAATTAGGCCATTCGGCCCATCGAGTCTGCTCCACCATTCAATCATGGCTGATATGATTCTCATCCCCATTCTCCTGCCTCCTCCCCGTAACACTTGAACCCTTATTGATCAAGAACCTATCTATCTCTGTCTTAAATACACTCAATGGCCCGGCCTCCACAGCCCTCTGTGGCAATTAGTTTCACAGATTCACCACCCACTGGCTGGAAAAACTCCTCCTCATCTCAGTTTTAAAGGAGCGTCCCTTCACTCTGAGGTTGTGCCCTCGATTTCTAGTCTCTCCCACTAGTAGAAGCATCCTCTCCATGTCCACTCTATCTCGGCCTCTTGGTATCCTGTAAGTTTCAATTAGATCCCCCCTCATCCTTCTAAACTCCATCGAGTATAGGCTCAGACTCCTCAACCACTCCTCATATGACAAACCCTTCAATCCTGGGATCATTCTTGTGAACCTCCTCTGGACCCTTTCCAAGGCCAGCACATCCTTCCTTAGATACAGGGCCCAAAACTGCTCACAATACTCCAAATGGAGTCTGACCAGAGCCTTATACGGTCCCAGAAGTACATCCCTGCTCTTGTATTCTAACCCTCTGGAAACAAACGCTGACATTGAATTTGCCTTGCTAACTTAGATTTACAAGGATGTTGCCTGGATTGAGTGGCATGCCTTATGAGGATAGGCTGAGGGAGCTCGGTCTTTTCTCCTTGGAGAGACGTAGGATGAGTGGAGACCAAATAGAGGTATATAAGATGTTGAGAGGCATAGATCGGGTGGACTCTCAGAGGGTGGAAATGGCTGCTACGAGAGGACACAGGTTTAAGGTGCTGGGGGGTAGGTACAGGGGAGATGTTAGGGGGAAGTTTTTCACACAGAGGGTGGTGGGTGAGTGGAATCGGCTGCCGTCAGTGGTAGTGGAGGCAAACTCAATAGGATCTTTTAAGAGACTCCTGGATGAGTACATGGGGCTTAATAGGATGGAGGGTTATAGGTAGGCCTAAAAGGTAGGGATATGTTCGGCACAACTTGTGGGGCCGAAGGGCCTGTTTTGTGCTGTAGTTTTTCTATGTTTCTATGTTTCCAACTGCCAACTGAACCTGCACGTTAACCTTAAGAGAATCCTGAACCAGAGCTCCCAAGTCCCTTTGTGCTTCAGATTTCCGAAGCCTTTCCCCATTTAGAAAACAGTCTACGCCTCTATTCTTCCTACCAATGTGCATAACCTCACACCACAAGGTCTGATTTCAACTCCACATTCTCTCCTACGCCGGGTAACATTTTAGCCCCTGGCCTGTCAAAAATCTATCCCGCTCTGACTTAAAGATATTCAAAGACTCTGCTCCCACCATCTTTTGAGGAAGAGATTTCCAAAGATTCACGACCCTGGGAAGAGCATGGCCTGAATTTCTGCTGGTTTGCACCCTGTTGCGACGGCAGCGAGGATGGAGAATTTGACGCTCAGCGAAATCTCCGTCCACTGTAGTGGGACCAGAGAATCCCGCTGGAATGAACGGCAGGAAAATTCTGGCCTATATGTTCCAATCCAGTCACCTCTTACTCATCTAAACTCCAGCCTATCCTAGCTTTCCTCAGAAGACAACTTGCCCATTCCTGGTATTCGAATCATAGAACCATACAGTGCAGAAGAGGCCCTTCAGCCCATCGAGTCTGCACCGATGCATGAAAGGCCCTGACCTTCCCACCTAACCCCATCAGCCAGCACCTGGCCCATAGCCCTGAATGTTATGATGTGCCAAGTGCTCATCCAGATATCTTCTAAAGGATGTGAGTCATCCCACCTCCACCAACCTCCCGGGCAGCGCATTCCAGACCGTCACCACCCTCTGGGTAAAAAAGTTTTTCCTCACATCTAAACCTCCTGCCCCTCACCTTGAACCTATGTCCCCTCGTGACTGACCCTTCAACTTAGGGGCGGCACGGTAGCACAGTGGTTAGCACTGCTGCCTCACAGCTCCAGGGACCTGGGTTCGATTCCCGGCTTGGGTCACTGTCTGTGTGGAGTTTGCACATTCTCCTCGTGTCTGCGTGGGTTTCCTCTGGGTGCTCCGGTTTCCTCCCACAGTCCAAAGATGTGCGGGTTAGGTTGATTGGTCATGCTAAAATTGCCCTTAGTGTCCTGGGATGCGTAGATTAGAGGGATTAGCGGGTAAATGTGTAGGGATATGGGGGTAGGGCCTGGGTGGGATTGTGGTCGGTGCAGACTCAATGGGCCGAATGGCCTCTTTCTGTCCTGTTGGGTTTCTATGATTTCTATGATAAGGGGAACAGCTGCTCCTTATCCACCCTGTCCATGTCTCTCATAACCTTGTCCACCTCGATCAGGTCGCCCCTCAGTCCTCTCTGCTCCAACAAAAACAACCCAAGCCTATCCAACCTCTCTTCATAACTTAGATGTTTCATCCGATACAGATTCCTTGTGAATCCCCTCTGCACCCCCTCCAGTGCAATCAGATTCTTCCTATAATGTGGCGACCAGAACTACACACAGTGCTCTAGCTGTGGCCGCATCGAAGTTCTATACAACTCCAACATGACTTCTCTGCTTTTGTAATCTATGCCTCGATTGATAAACTGGCAAACCTCCTCTGAACTGCTTCCAACACATTTACATCTTTCCTTAAATAAGGAGACCGATATCTGTACACACGAGTGGCACAGTGGTTAGCACTGCCGCCTCACAGTGCCAGGGACCAAGGTTCGATTCCCAGCTTGGGTCACTGTCTGTGCGGAATTCATACGTTCTTCCCCCCGTGTCTGCGTGGGTTTCCTTCGATTTCCTCCCACAGTCTGAAAGACGTGCTGGTTAGGGTGCATTAGCCTTGCTAAATTCTCCCTCAGTGTAACCCAAATAGGCGCCGGGAATCGAACCCAGGTCCCTGGAGCTGTGAGGCAGCAGTGCTAACCACTGTGCTACCGTGCGGCCCCTAAGTTGAAGGGTCAGTCACGAGGGGACATAGGTTCAAGGTGAGGGGCAGGAGGTTTAGATGTGAGGAAAAACTTTTTTACCCAGAGGGTGGTGACGGTCTGGAATGCGCTGCCCGGGAGGTTGGTGGAGGCGGGTTGCCTCACATCCTTTAGAAGATATCTGGATGGGCACTTGGCACATCATAACATTCAGGAGTGTGTCGACTAGGGGATTTTCACAGTAACTTCATTGCAGTGTTAATGTAAGACTCTTTCGAATTTCTGGTGCAGATGGAGGGCGAGAAAGTAGGGTCCCAACCCAATGTCCTCTGCTTGAACAGAGGGGAGTACGATAGGATGAGGGTGGAATGGGCTCGGGTTGACTGGGAGAGCAGACTGGTAGGTAGGACAGCTGAGGAACAGTGGAGGATTTTTAAAGAGATCTTTTTCAGTACTCAGCAACAATATATTCCGGTGATAAAGAAGGACTGTAAGAAAAGGGATAGCCAGCCGTGGATAATGAAGGAAATAAAGGAGAGTATTAAATTAAAAACCGATGCGTCCAGAGTGGCCAAAAATAGTGGAGACTTAGAAGATTGGGAAAACTTTAAAAAACAACAAAGAATGACTAAGAAAGCGATAAAGAAAGGAAAGATAGATTATGAAACTAAACTAGCTCTAAACATAAAAAATAATCGTAAAAGTTTTGACAAATATATAAAAAGGAATAGAGTGGCTAGAGTGAATGTTGGACCCTTGGAAGATGAGAGGGGGGATTTAATAGTGGAAAAACGAGGAAACGGCTGAGACTTTAAATAGATTTTTTGTGTCGGTCTTCACGGTGGAAGACACAAATAGTTTACTGAAGATTAACGATAGAGGGTTGGTAGGAGAGGTACTCAATACAATTAATGTTACCAGAGAGGCAGTGCTGGGTAGACTAACGGGACTGAAGGTGGACAAGTCCCCGGGCCCGGATGGAATGCATCCCAGGGTACTGAAAGAAATGTCAGAGGTAATAGCGGATGCGTTAATGGTTATTTATCAAAATTCACTGGACTCTGGGGTAGTGCCAGCTGATTGGAAAACGGCTACTGTTACGCCGCTGTTTAAAAAAGGAAGTAGACAAAAGGCGGGTAACTACAGGCCGGTTAGCTTAACGTCTGGAGTTGGGAAAATGCTGGAATCCATCATTAAAGAAGAAATAGCAGGCCATCTGGGTAAGAATGGTTCAATCAAGCAGACGCAGCATGGATTCATGAGGGGAAAGTCGTGTTTGACGAACTTACTGGATTTTTATGAAGATGTGACTAGTGCGGTTGACGGAGGGGAATCGGTAGATGTGGTGTTTTTGGAGTTCCAAAAGGCATTCGATAAGGTGCCTCACAAAAGGTTGCTGCAGAAGATTGGGGTACACGGAGTTGGGGGTAGGGTGTTAGCGTGGATTGAGGATTGGCTATCCAACAGGAAGCAGAGAGTTGGAATAAATAGGTGCTTTTCTGGTTGGCAGATGGTGACTAGTGGCGTGCCACAGGGATCGGTGCTGGGGCCTCAACTGTTTACTATTTACATAGATGATCTGGAGGAGGGGACTGAGTGTAGGGTAACAAAGTTGCTGACGACACGAAGATAAGTGAATTGTGTGGAGGACGCGGAAAGTCTGCAGAGAGATTTGGACAGGCTGAGTGAGTGGGCGAGGATCTGGCAGATGGAGTATAACATTGGCAAATGCAAGGTTATTCACTTTGGAAGAAATAATAGCAAATTCGATTATTATTTAAATGGGAAAAAATTCCAACATGCTACTGTGCAAAGGGACCTGGGGGTCCTTGTGCATGAGTCGCAAAAGCTCAGTCTGCAAGTACAACAGGTGATCAAGAAGGCAAATAGGATGTTGGCATTTATCGTGAGGGGGATAGAATATAAAAGCAGAGAAGTCTTGTTGCACCTGTACAGGGCATTGGTGAGGCCGCAGCTGGAATACTGTGTGCAGTATTGGTCCCCTTACTTGCGAAAGGATATATTGGCCTTGGAGGGAGTGCAGAGAAGGTTCACCAGGTTGATACCGGAGATGAGGGGTGTAGATTATGAGGAGAGATTGTGCAGATTAGGTTTGTACTCGTTGGAATTTAGAAGGCTGAGGGGTGATCTTATAGAGACCTATAAGATAATGAAGGGGCTGGATAGGGTAGAAGTGAGAGATTCTTTCCACTTAGAAAGGAAACTAGAACTAGAGGGCGCAGCCTCAAAATAAAGGGGGGTCAGTTTAGGACAGAGTTGAGGAGGAAGTTCTTCTCTCAGAGAATCTCTGGAATTCTCTGCCCACTGAAGTGGTGGAGGCCACCTCGTTGAATATGTTGAAGTCACGGATAGATGGATTCCTGATCGGTAAGGGAATTAAGGGTTATGGGGAGCAGGCGGGTAAGTGGAACTGATCCACTTCAGATCAGCCATGATCTTATTGAATGGCGGGGCAGGCTCGAGGGGCTAGGTGGCCTACTCCTGCTCCTATTTCTTATGTTCTTATGTATTACGTTCTTATGTTCTTTGTGACACTAATAAATAAACATATAGACAGATGAGGCCCCACCAATGACCTGTGTGACTGAAGGATAATCTCCCTACTTTTGTGTTCAATTCCCCTCAGATTAAACAGACTGATGTATGAGGAGAGATTGACTGGGTTAGGATTGTTTTCGCTGGAGTTCAGACAAATGAACAGGAATCTCATAAAGGTTTATAAAATTCTAACAGGACTAGACAGGGTAGATGCAGGGAGGATGTTCCCGATGGTGGGGGAATCCAGAACCAAGGGCCACAGTCTGAGAATTCAGGGTAGACCATTGAGGACAGAGGTGAGGAGACATTTCTTCACCCAAAGAGTGGTGAGCCTGTGGAATTCATTGCCACAGGAAGTAGTTGATGCCAAAACATTGAATGTATTCAAGAGATGGCTAGATTTGGCACTTGGGGCAAGTGGGATCAAAGGTTATGAGGAGAAAGTAGGATTAGACTATTGAGTTGGACAATCAGCCATGATGGTGATGAATAGTCCATCACGCAAACCAGCCTCCCATCCATTGACTCTGTCTACACTTGCCTTGGAAAAGCAGCCAGTAAAGTCAAGGACCCCACGCACCCTGGACATTCTCTCTTCCACCTTCTTCCATTGGGAAAAAGATACAAAAGTCTGAGGTCACGTACCAACCGACTCAGGAACAGCTTCTTCCCTGCTGCTGTCAGACTTTTGAATGGACTTACCTTGCATTGAGTTGATCTTTCTCTGCACCCTAGCTATGACTGTATCACTACATTCTGCACCCTCTCCTTTCCTTCTCTATGAACGGTATGTTTTGTCTGTATAGCGCGCAAGAAACAATGCTCTTCACTGTATGTTAATACATGTGACAATAATAAATCAAATCAAATCAAATCCAATGGCGCAGCAGGCTCGACCGGCCGAATGGCCTCCTCCTACTCCTATCTTCTATGTTTCTATATTTCTATTACAATCTATTTGCTTTCCAAATTACTTGCTGCAGCTGCAAACTAACCTTTTGCAGTTCATGCACTAGAATGATCAGATCCCTCTGCACCTCAGAGCTCTGCAATCTCTCGCCATCTTGATGGAAACAGAGACAGAGTTTCCACTCCAGTCCAAAGTGAAAGTCTATGTCAGGTCTTTGCTGAGCCAGGAGCTCTGAGGAAATGAGGTGGCTGAGAGAGGGGACTTGTTTACAGCACCAACGGGGCCTGATGTCACCGGGCTGGATGGGGTTTTTGTCCTCACCTGATGCTAGCTAGCACTTCCCCACCACCGCAGCCTAGAGCTGAGCAACCTTGAGCCCAAGGAAACACACCGCAGAGATCAGGCACTGATCACCATCATCTAGTCACCCGCCCACTTCTCTCCACCACATCCTGTCAGCCATCAGCTCCTCCACCCGTTCCTCTGTAAACCTGGCCTCATCTCGCTGCTCCTGTGTTCGCAGAAGCATTGAATCCTAAACAAACCAGGCCTCATTTCACTGTAATTCTCCACCCTCTCTCTGTCAGCCGTTCCTCCTGTACACAAAGACACTTATGCCAACTCGTCACAACTTTCAGATCTCTCCACCTCTCCAAATTCCACGCTGGGCCCAATCCTCTCTCTCCGATGGCAGGGTGGACATACGGGGAGATGTTGGCATTTATTGCAAAGGGATGGAGTGCAAAAGTAGCAAAGTGTGGTTGCAATTGCAAAGAACATAGAACATAGAACATTACAGCGCAGTACAGGCCCTACGGCCTTCGATGTTGCACCGAACTGTGAAACCAATCTCAAGCCCATCTAACCTACACTATTCCAATATCATCCATATGTTTATCCAATGACCATTTAAATGCTCTTAATGTTGGCGAGTCCACTACTGCTGCAGGCAGGGCATTCCACGCCCTTACTACTCTCTGAGTAAAGAACCTACCTCTAACATCTGTCCTATATCTCTCACCCCTCAATTTAAAGCTATGTCCCCTCGTGCTAGCCATCACCATCCGAGGAAAAAGGCTCTCACTATCCACCCTATCTAATCCTCTGATCATCTTGTATGCCTCTATTAAGTCACCTCTTAACCTTCTTCTCTCTAACGAAAACTGCCTCAAGGCCCTCAGCCTTTCCTCATAAGACCTTCCCACCTTACCAGGCAACATCCTGGTAAATCTCCTCTGCACCCTGTCCAATGTTTCCACATCCTTCCTATAATGTGGCGACCAGAACTGTACGCAATACTCCAAGTGCGGCCGCACCAGAGTTTTGTACAGCTGCAACATGACCTTCTGGCTCCGAAACGCAATCCTTCTACCAATAAACGCTAACACACCGTACGCCTTCTTAACAACCCTATCAACCTGGGTGCCAACTTTCAGGGATCGATGCACATGGACACCGAGATCTCTCTGCTCATCCACACGACCAAGTATCTTACCATTAGCCCAGTACTAATTAGAAGAGCAAAAAGGGGTCACGAAATGTTCTTGGCAGACAGGATTAAGTAGAATCCCAAGGCATTTTATTCATACGTTAGGAACAAAAGGGTTGTCAGGTAAAAAATCGGACCTCTCAGGGACAAAAGTGGGGAATTATGCTTGGAGCCCAAAGAAGTAGGGGAGATCCTAAATGAATACTTTGCATCGGTATTCACAAACGAGAGGGATGTGTTGACTGGGAGTCTCTCGGAGGGGAGTGTTGACCCGTTAGAGAAAATCTCCATTACAAAGGAGGAAGTGTTAGGTTTGTTAGAGAATTTAAAGACTGACAAATCCCCAGGGCCTGATGGAATCTATCCAAGGCTGCTCAGGGAGACGAGAGATGAAATCGCTGGGCCTCTGACGCAAATCTTTGTCTCGTCACTGGACGCAGGTGAGGTCCCAGAGGATTGGAGGATAGCTAATGTGGTCCCGTTATTTAAGAAGGGTAGGAAGGATAACCCGGGTAATTATAGGCCAGTGAGCTTGACGTCCGTGGTGGGGAAGTTGTTGGAGAAGATTCTTAGAGATAGGATGTATGCGCATTTAGAAAGGAATAAACTCATTAACGATAGTCAGCATGGTTTTGTGAGAGGGAGGTCGTGCCTCACTAACCTGGTGGAGTTTTTTGAAGAAGTGACCAGAATGGTTGACGAGGGAAGGGCCGTGGATGTCGTCTATATGGACTTTAGTAAAGCGTTTGACAAAGTCCCTCATGGTAGGCTGGTGAAAAAGGTTGGATCTCATGGGATAAAGGGGGAGGTGGCTAGATGGATGGAGAACTGGCTTGGTCACAGAAGACAGAGGGTGGTAGTGGAAGGGTCTTTTTCCGGCTGGAGGCCTGTGACTAGTGGTGTTCCGCAGGGCTCTGTATTGGGACCTCTGCTGTTTGTGATTTATATAAATGATCTGGAAGAAGGTGTAACTGGGGTGATCAGTAAGTTTGCGGACGACACAAAATTGGCAGGACTTGCAGATAGTGAGGAGCATTGTCAGAAGCTACAGAAGGATATAGATAGGCTGGAAATTTGGGCAAAGAAATGGCAGATGGAGTTCAATCCTGATAAATGTGAAGTGATGCATTTTGGTAGAAATAATGTAGGGAGGAGCTATATGATAAATGGCAGAACCATAAAGGGTTTAGATACGCAGAGGGACCTGGGTGTGCAAGTCCACAGATCCTTGAAAGTGACGTCACAGGTGGAGAAGGTGGTGAAGAAGGCATATGGCATGCTTGCCTTTATAGGACGGGGCATAGAGTATAAAAGTTGGGGTCTGATGTTGCAGATGTATAGAACGTTGGTTCGGCCGCATCTGGAATACTGCGTCCAGTTCTGGTCGCCACGCTACCAGAAGGACGTGGAGGCTTTGGAGAGAGTACAGAGGAGGTTTACCAGGATGTTACCTGGTATGGAGGGGCTTAGTTATGAGGAGAGATTGGGTAAACTGGGGTTGTTCTCCCTGGAAAGACGGAGGATGAGGGGAGACTTAATAGAGGTGTATAAAATTATGAAAGGCATAGATAGGGTGAACGGTGGGATGCTTTTCCCCAGGTCGGTGGTGACGTTCACGAGGGGTCATAGGTTCAAGGTGAACGGGGGGAGGT
Organism: Mustelus asterias; assembly: GCF_964213995.1. Taxonomy (NCBI): domain Eukaryota; kingdom Metazoa; phylum Chordata; class Chondrichthyes; order Carcharhiniformes; family Triakidae; genus Mustelus; species Mustelus asterias. The sequence goes on along the minus strand of NC_135831.1, from coordinate 12,248,971 downwards.
TTAACACAGATATCAGACGGACATATTTTACACAGAGGGTGGTGGGGGCCTGGAATGCGCTGCCAGGCAAGGTGGTGGAGGCGGACACACTGGGAACGTTTAAGACTTATCTGGATAGCCACATGAACGGAGTGGGAATGGAGGGATACAAAAGAATGGTCTAGTTTGGACCAGGGAGCGGCGCGGGCTTTGAGGGCCGAAGGGCCTGTTCCTGTGCTGTATTGTTCTTTGTTCTTTGTACTCTGTATTCCTGTTACTCCTTCCAAAGTGAATCACCTCATACTGTTCCACATTAAACTCCATTTGCCACCTCTCAGCCCAGCTCTGCAGCTTACCTATGTCCCTCTGTAACCTGCCACTTCCCTCCGCACTACCCACAACTCCACCGACTTTAGTGTCATCCGCAAATTTACTAATCCATCCTTCCACGCCCTCATCCAGGTCATTTATAATAATAACAAACAGCAGTAGCCCCAAAACAGATCCTTGCGGTACACCGCTAGTGACTGAACTCCAGGATGAACATTTCCCATCAACCACCAACCTCTGTCTTCCCACAGCTCGCCAATTCCTGATCCAAACCGCAAAATCACCCTCAATCCCGTGCCTCCGTATTTTCTGCAAAGGGTTTCAGTGAGACCACATCTGGAGTATTGTGTCCATCTTTCGTCTCCTTATTTGAGGAAGGATGCGGTGGCATTGGAGGCAGTTCAGAGGAGGTTCACCAGACTGATTCCGGGGATGACAGGGTTGACGTATGAGGAGAGATTAAACAGTTTGGGTTTGTACTCGCTGGAGTTTAGAAGGATGGGAGCGGATCTGATCGAGGCATATAAAATTTTAAAAGGGATTGATAAAGTAAATGTAGACCAAATGTTTCCTCTTGTGGGACAATCTCGAACAAGAGGTCACAGGTACAGGGTGAGAGGCGATAGATTTAAAACTGAGATGAGGAGGAACTACTTCTCGCAGAGGGTGGTGAATTTGTGGAACTCGCTGCCCCATAGCGCGGGGGAGTCTGAATCATTGAATGGTTTCAAGAAGGAGATAGATATATTTCTAATAAAAAAATGGATAATGGGATATGGGGAACAGGCGGGGAGGTGGATTTGAGACCAGGGAGAGATCAGCCATGATCTGATTGAATGGCGGAGCAGCTCAAAGGGCTGAATTTGCCGACTTCTGCTCGTAATTCCTGTGTCCCTATGTTCCTGCTCAGAATGTCTCGTACCATCTCTGTCCCATTTCTCTTAAATTTCTCCCCTTCTTTCCGTCTCACCCGCCACCCCCCCGCCTCATCTTTCTTTGTCCAACTCCTTGCCTTTCCCCGTTCATTGAATACAGGAGTTGGAATGTCTTGTTGAAGTTGCACAAGACATTGGTAAGACCACACTTGGAATACTGTGTACAGTTCTGGTCACCCTATTATAGAAAGGATATTATTAAACTAGAAAGAGTGCAGAAAAGATTCACTCGGATGGTACCGGGACTTAATGGTTTGAGTTATAAAGAGATGCTGGATGGACTGGGACTTTTTTCCCGAGAGCATAGAAGGCTGAGGGGTGACCTTATGGAGGTCGATAAAATAATGAGATAGATCAGCTAGATAGATCCAGCATCTTTTCCCAAAAGTAGGGGAGTCTAAAACTAGAGGGCATAGGTTTAAGGTGAGAGGGGAGAGATACAAAAGGGTCCAGAGGGCAATTTTTTCACACGAGGGTGGTGAGTGTCTGGAACAAGCTGCCAGAGGCAGTAGTAGAGGCGGGTACAATTTTGTCTTTTTAAAAGCCTTTAGATAGTTACATGGGTACGATGGATATAGATGTGGTGTTTTTGGATTTCCAAAAGGCATTCGATAAGGTGCCTCACAAAAGGTTGCTGCAGAAGATTGGGGTACACGGAGTTGGGGGTAGGGTGTTAGCGTGGATTGGGGATTGGCTATCCGACAGGAAGCAGAGAGATGGAATAAATGGGTGCTTTTCTGGTTGGCAGATGGTGACTAGTGGCGTGCCGCAGGGATCAGTGCTGGGGCCTCAACTGTTTACTATTTACATAGATGATCTGGAGGAGGGGACTGAGTGTAGGGTAACAAAGTTGCTGACGACACAAAGATAAGTGAAGTGCGTGGAGGAAGCGGGAGGTCTGCAGAGAGATTTGGATAGGCTGAGTGAGTGGGCGAGGATCTGGCAGATGGAGTATAACGTTGGCAAATGCGAGGTTATTCACTTTGGAAGAAATAAGAGCAAATTGGATTATTATCTAAATGGAAAAAAATTACAACATGCTACTGTGCAAAGGAACCGGGGGTCCTTGTGCATGAGTCGCAAAAACTCAGTCTGCAAGTACAACAGGTGATCAAGAAGGCAAATGGGATGTTGGCACTTATCGCGAGGGGGATAGAATATAAAAGCAGAGAAGTCTTGCTGCATCTGTACAGGGCATTGGTGAGGCCGCAGCTGGAATACTGTGTGCAGTATTGGTCCCCTTACTTGCGAAAGGATATATTGACCTTGGAGGGAGTGCAGAGAAGGTTCACCAGGTTGATACCGGAGATGCGGGGTGTAGATTATGAGGAGAGACTGAGCAGATTGGGTTTGTACTCGTTGGAGTTTAGAAGGCTGAGGGGTGATCTTGTAGAGGCATATAAGATAATGAAGGGGCTGGATAGGGTAGAAGTGGAGAGATTATTTCCACTTAGAAAGGAAACTAGAACTAGAGGGCACAGCCTCAAAATAAAGGGGGTCGGTTTAGGACAGAGTTGAGGAGGAACTTCTTCTCTCAGAGGGTGGTGAATCTCTGGAATTCTCTGCCCAATGAAGTGGTGGAGGCTACCTCGTTGAATATGTTTAAATCATGGGTAGATAGATTTCTGATCGATGAGGGAATTAAGGGTTATAGGGATCAGGCGGGTAAGTGGAACTGATTTACTTCAGATCAGCCATGATCTTATTGAATGGCGGGGCAGACTCGAGGGGCTTTCTGCCCATCCCCATCCTTTCTTTCTCCCTCTGTCTCATTCCAGCTCACTATCTCTCTCTCTCTCTCTCTCTCAATCTGTGTCTCTGTCTCTAACTCTCTCTCTCTGTCTCTGTGTCTCAGTGTCTCTCTCCCTCTTTCTCTCTCTATCTCACTGTGTGTCTTTCTCAGTCTGTCCCCCACTCTAAGTGGAATTTTCCTGTCCTGCCGCCCACAGGAATCAGAGAGGGACACAGAGCATGCAAGGGTCTGTTGACATTGAGCAGGATTTTCCGATCTTGAGGTGAGCACAGTCAGAAAATCCCACCCTACATCTCTCTCTTTGTGTTCAGTGTCTCCAGCTCTCTCTCTCTCTCTCTATTTCTCTCACTCTGTCTCTCTCTCTCTTATTCTGTGGCTCTGTTCCATTCTAGCTCCCTGTCTCTCTCTACCTCTTTCTCTGTGTGTGTGTGTCTCTCTCTCTCTCTCGCTCGATCTCTCAGCAATGTGCCAATGATAAATCATAGAATTGTGAAATCACAAAGTGGGATTCTCTGTGCAACCCAACACGTGTTTTGTGTCAGTCCACCATGAAGTGGTGGGACCCTCGGGTCCAGCTGCTATCCATAGCATTTCCCGCTGAATGTACCTCACACAGTGGCACAGTGGCTAGCATTGCTGCCTCACAGCGCCAGAGATCTGGGTTCAATTCCTGGCTTGGACCGCTGTCTGTGCAGAGTCTGCACGTTCTCCCCGTGTCTGCGTGGGTTTCCTCCGGGTGCTCCGGTTTCCACCCACAGTCCATAGACGTGCTGGTTAGGTGCATTGACCGTGCTAAATTCTCCCTCAGTGTTACGTGAGCAGGTACTGGAGTGTGGCGACTGGGGGATTTTCACAGTGTTAATGTAAGCCTACTTGTGACAATAATAAATAAACTTATAAACTCTCGCTGCTGTGAAACCCATGGTGGGAACCAGAAGATCCTGCCCACGCAAACAGCTGGAAGTTTCCGCCTTTAGAATTTAAACACAGGAGGAGAGCATTCAGCCTTTGTATCTGTATGAGCTGTCCGCAAAAACAAATCACCTTCAATTGATTTGTTTTTGATTTATTATTGTCACATGTATTGGGATGCAGTGAAAAGTATTGTTTCTTGCGCACTATACAGACAAAGCATACCGTTCATAGAGAAGGAAATGAGAGAGTGCAGAATGTAGTGTTACAGTCATAGCTAGGATGTAGAGAAAGATCAACTTAATGCGAGGTAGGTCCATTCAAAAGTCTGATGGCAGCAGGAAAGAAGCTGTTCTTGAGTCAGTTGGTACGTGTCCTCAGACTTTTGTATCTTTTTCCCGATGGAAGAAGGTGGAAGAGAGAATGTCCGGGGTGCGTGGGGTCCTTAATTATGTTGGCTGCTTTGCTGAGGCAGCGGGAAGTGTAGACAGAGTCAATGGATGGGAGGCTGGTTTGTGTGATGGACTGGGCTTCGTTCATGACTCTTTGGAGTTTCTTGTGGTCTTGGGCAGAGCAGGAACCAGACCAAGCTGTGATACAACAGAAAGAATGCTTTCTGTGGTGAGAGTCGTATCTGACATGCCAAATTTCCCGAGTCTCCTGAGGAGTTGTGCCACTCCCCTGCTGTTTCCCTTTAGCCATGCATTTTTGGTAATTGTCCAATTCTCTTTGGAAATCCATGATTGAATCAGTTTCCACCACACTCTCAGATAGTGCAGTTCAGATCTTAAACACCCGTCGTGTGGTTAAGATCTGTAAGGAGGTGTGGGATAGGGGGAAAGTTGGCCGATTGGATAGGTAACTGGCTATCTGATCGAAGACAGAGAGTGGTGATGGATGGAAAATTTTCGGACTGGAGGCAGGTTGCTAGCGGAGTGCACAGGGATCAGTGCTTGGTCCTCTGCTCTTTGTGATTTTTATTAATGACTTAGAGGAGGGGGTTGAAGGGTGGATCAGTAAATTTGCTGATGACACCAAGATTGGTGGAGTAGTGGATGAGGTGGAGGGCTGTTGTAGGCTGCAAAGAGACACAGATAGGATGCAAAGCTGGGCTGAAAAATGGCAGATGGAGTTTAACCCTGATAAATGTGAGGTGATTCATTTTGGTAGGACTAATTTAAATGTGGATTACAGGGTTAGAGGTAGGGTTCTGAAGACTGTGGAGGAACAGAGAGATCTTGGGATCCATATCCACAGATCTCTAAAGGTTGCCACTCAAGTGGATAAAGCTGTGAAGAAGGCCTATAGTGTGTTAGCTTTTATTAACAGGGGGTTGGAGTTTAAGAGCCGTGGGGTTATGCTGCAACTGTACAGGACCTTGGTGAGACCACATTTGGAATATTGTGTGCAGTTCTGGTCACCTCACTATAAGAAGGATGTGGAAGCGCTAGAAAGAGTGCAAAGGAGATTTACCAGGATGCTGCCTGGTTTGGAGGGTAGGTCTTATGAGGAAAGGTTGAGGGAGCGAGGGCTGTTCTCTCTGGAGCGGATGAGGCTGAGGGGAGACTTAATAGAGGTTTATAAAATGATGAAGGGGATAGATAGAGTGAACGTTCAAAGACGATTTCCTCGGGTGGATGGAGCTATTATAAGGGGGCATAACTATAGGGTTCATGGTGGGAGATATAGGACGGATATCAGAGGTAGGTTCTTTACACAGAGAGTGGTTGGGGTGTGGAATGGACTGCCTGCAGTGATAGTGGAGTCAGACACTTTAGGAACATTTAAGCGGTTATTGGATAGGCACATGGAGCACACCAGGATGATAGGGAGTGGGATAGCTTGATCTTGGTTTCAGATAAAGCTCGGCACAACATCGTGGGCCGAAGGGCCTGTTCTGTGCTGTACTGTTCTATGTTCTATGTGTAAAAACCTTTCTCCCCAGGTCACCACTGCTTCTTTTGCCAATTTCTTAAATCCCCTGGTTCTCCATCCTTCCACCAACGGGAAGAGATTAAAGAATCATAGAATATGTGCAGTGCAGAAAGAGGCCATTCAGCCCATCGAGATTGCAGTGACCACAATCCCACCCAGGCCTGTTCCCGGGAACCCCACATATTTAACCTGCTCACCCCCTTACATTAAGGGGCAATTTAGCGGGGCCAATCCATCTAACCCACACTTACTTGGAGTGTGGGAGGAAACCAGAGCACCCGGAGGAAACCCACGCAGACACAGGGATAATGTGCAGGTTCCACACAGACAGTGACCCAAGCCAGGAATCGAACCCGGGTCTCTGCGCTGTGAGGCAGCAGTGCTAACCACTGTGCCACCGTGCCATCCTTAAGTTCTCCCTAACTCCCCTCATGATTTTGAATACCTCTGTTAAAGTTTATGTACTCTGAAAATTCCCTCGTCGCCACACTCCGGCACCTGTTCGGGTAACACTGAGGGAGAATTTAACATGACCAGTGTCCCTAACCAGCACGTCTTTCGGACTGTGGGAGGAAACCGGAGCACCCGGAGGAAACCCATGCAGAGACGGGGAGAATGTGCAGACAGCGACCCAAGCCAGGAATCAAACCCGGGTCGCTGGAGCTGTGAGGCATTGGTGCTGACCACTGTGCCACCGTGCTGCCCCAACTAGGGATGAGCAACTAATGCCAGCCAGACAGCGATGCCCATGTCCCATGAATCAATTAAAAAAAAACTAGCAAAGTTTCCCACAAGAAAATTGATTGCTGCTCTGTTGAGATTTGCCTGTTATGGTCCAATGAGAGACATGTGATTGACATGCATGGGCCGATGATAGACATAGAAACACAGTAAAACTACAGCACAAAACAGGCCCTTCGGCCCCACAAGTTGTGCCGAACATATCCCTACCTTTTAGGCCTACCTATAACCCTCCATCCTATTAAGTCCCATGTACTCATCCAGGACGGCACGGTAGCACAGCGGTTAGCACTGCTGCTTCACAGCTCCAGGGTCCCGGGTTCGATTCCCGGCTCGGATCACTGTCTGTGTGGAGTTTGCACATTCTCCTCGTGTCTGCGTGGGTTTCCTCCGGGTGCTCCGGTTTCCTCCCACGATCCAAAGATGTGCGGGTTAGGTTGATTGGCCAGGTTAAAAATTGTCGCTTAGAGTCCTGAGATGTGTAGATTAGAGGGATTAGCAGGTAAATATGTGGGGGTAGGGCCTGGGTGGGATTGTGGTCGGTGCAGACTCGATGGGCCGAATGGCCTCCTTCTGCACTGTAGGGATTCTATGATTCTTCTATTCTATGAGTTTCTTAAAAGACCCTATTGAGTTTGCCTCCACCACCACCGACGGCAGCCGATTCCACTCGCCCGCCACCCTCTGTGTAGAAAACTTACCCCGAACATTTCCCCTGTACCTACCCCCCAGCACCTTAAACCTGTGTCCTCTCGTAGCAGCCATTTCCACCCTGGGAAAAAGCCTCTGAGAGTCCACCCGATCTATGCCTCTCAACATCTTATATACCTCTATGAGGTCTCCTCTCATCCTTCGTCTCTCCAAGGAAAAAAAACCGAGCTCCCTCAGCCTATCCTCATAAGGCATGCCACTCAATCCAGGCAACATCTTTGTAAATCTCCTCTGCATCCTTTCAATCTTTTCCACATCCTTCCTGTAATGAGGCGACCAGAACTGAGCACAGTACTCCAAGTGGGGTCTGACAAGGGTCTTATATAGCTGCATCATTATCCCCAGACTCCTAAACTCAATCCCTCGATTGATAAAGGCCAGCACACCATACGCCTTCTTAACCACTTCCTCCACCTGCGCGGCCGATTTTGGAGTCCTATGGACCCGGACCCCAAGGTCCTTCTGATCCTCTACAGTGCTAAGAGTCTTTCCCTTTATATTGTACTCCTCCATCCCATTTGACCTGCCAAAATGGACCACAACGCATTTATCTGGGTTGAAATCCATCTGCCACTTCTCCGCCCAGTCTTGCATCCTATCTATGTCCCTCTGTAACTTCTGACATCCCTCCAGACTATCCACAACCCCACCAATCTTCGTGCCGTCGGCAAACTTACCAACCCATCCCTCTACTTCCTCATCCAGGTCATTTATGAAAATGACAAACAGCAAGGGTCCCAGAACAGATCCCTGGGACACACCACTGGTGACCGACCTCCATTTAGAAAAAGACCCATCCATACACACTCTCTGCCTCCTTTGGGCAAGCCAGTTCTGGATCTACAGGGCAGCAACCCCTTGGATCCCATGCCCTCTTACTTTTTCTAGAAGCCTTGCATGGGGCACCTTATCGAACGCCTTGCTAAAATCCATATAAACCACATCTACCGCCTTCCCTTCGTCAATGTGTTTAGTCACATTTTCGAAGAACTCCACCAGGCTCGTAAGGCACGATCTGCCTTTGACAAAGCCATGCTGAGTATTCTTGAGCATACTAAACCTCTCTAAATGCTCATAAATCTTGTCCCTCAGGATCTTCTCCATCAGCTTACCAACCACTGAGGTTAGACTCACCGGTCGGTAATTTCCTGGGCTATCCCTATTCCCCTTCTTGAAAATAGGAACCACATCTGCAATCCTCCGATCCTCCGGCACCTCTCCCGTCTCCATCGACGATGCAAAGATCATCGCCAGAGGCTCTGCAATAGACCTGCAGTGGACCAGTGAGTGGGCTGTGGTGGGGGTACAGCAGCTTGAGCTGGACCTATGATGGGCCTGGTGTGGGCTGCAGATCAAGGTGTTTTGCAATGAATGACTCTGAAGCCTGAACCTGTGACCACACACAAGATCAGATCTAATCAGAACCTAAGTTAAACAAGAACACAAGGAAACCACAACTTATGATTGGATTCAACACGATTATATTTAGATGATAAAAAATTGTTGACAAAGAATTCAAAGAACAAGCACAGGAACAGGCCCTTTGGCCCTCCAAGCCTGCGCCAATCATGATGCCTGCCTAAACTAAAACCGTATGCACTTACGGAGTCCGTATCCTCCCATTCCCATCTTATTCATGTATTCATCTAGTTGCCCCTTAAATACCACTATCGTACCCGCTCTCACCACCTCCCGGGCAGCTCGTTCACCACCCTCTGTGTAAAAAACTGGCCTCGCAACATCTCGTCTAAACTTTTCCCCACGCACCTTAAACCTATGGCCCCTAGAACTTTGCTTTTCTACCCTAAGAAAGAGCATCTGAGTATCCACTCTATCCATGCCACTCATAGTATTGTAAATCCAAAGATATGCAGATCAGATTGATTGGCCATGCTAAATTGTCACTTGGTATCAGGGGGGCGAGTAGGGTAAATACATGCGGCTACGGGGATACGTGCGGCTACGGGGATACGTGGGGCTACGGGGATACGTGCGGCTACGGGGATACGTGCGGCTACGGGGATACGTGGGGCTACGGGGATACGTGCGGCTACGGGGATACGTGGGGCTACGGGGATACGTGGGGCTACGGGGATACGTGGGGCTACGGGGATACGTGCGGCTACGGGGATACGTGCGGCTACGGGGATACGTGCGGCTACGGGGATACGTGGAGCTACGGGGATACGTGCGGCTACGGGGATACGTGGGGCTACGGGGATACGTGGGGCTACGGGGATACGTGCGGCTACGGGGATACGTGGGGCTACGGGGATACGTGCGGCTACGGGGATACGTGCGGCTACGGGGATACGTGCGGCTACGGGGATACGTGCGGCTACGGGGATACGTGGGGCTACGGGGATACGTGGGGCTACGGGGATACGTGGGGCTACGGGGATACGTGCGGCTACGGGGATACGTGCGGCTACGGGGATACGTGCGGCTACGGGGATACGTGGGGCTACGGGGATACGTGGGGCTACGGGGATACATGCGGCTACGGGGATACGTGGGGCTACGGGGATACGTGCGGCTACGGGGATACGTGCGGCTACGGGGATACGTGCGGCTACGGGGATACGTGGGGCTACGGGGATACGTGGGGCTACGGGGATACGTGCGGCTACGGGGATACGTGCGGCTACGGGGATACGTGCGGCTACGGGGATACGTGGGGCTACGGGGATACGTGGGGCTACGGGGATACGTGCGGCTACGGGGATACGTGCGGCTACGGGGATACGTGCGGCTACGGGGATACGTGGGGCTACGGGGATACGTGCGGCTACGGGGATACGTGGGGCTACGGGGATACGTGCGGCTACGGGGATACGTGCGGCTACGGGGATACGTGCTGGGTGGGATTGTGGTCGGTGCAGGCTCGATGGGCCGAATGGCCTTCTTCTGCACTGTAGGGATTCTATGAAATCAGGTCGCCCCTCAACCTCCGTCGTCCCAATGAGAACAGGCCAAGTTTTTCCAACCTTTCCACATAGCTAATGCCCTCCATACCAGGTAACATCCTGGTAAACCTCTTCTGTATTCTCTCCAAAGCCTCCAAATCCTTCTGGTAGTGTGGCGACCAGAATTGTACACGATATTCTAAATGAGGCCGAACTAATGTTCTGTACAGTTGCAGCATGACCTGCCAATTTTTATACTCAATTTCATAGAAATCATAGAAATCATAGAAACCCTACAGTGCAGAAGGAGGCCATTCGGCCCATCGAGTCTGCACCGACCACAATTTAGAAGGGGCATTGTTCCACAGAACGTTGAGCAGTGCTGTAACATCTCTACTTTGGGTTCAATAAAATATGTAGAGTCAAGCATTAAATATTATGGCCAATTTTTTGAATACTGAGATAGTCATAGTTGCAGGAATGCTTCCTGTCTATCCCAAATACATGATGCAGGAACTCTTCACTCTGCTGCCTTGTCTGCAGGGTATTAGCGAGTAGGAGAGGTTGGATAAGCTTGGTTTGTTTTCACTGGAAGGATGGAGGTTGAGGGGAGACCCAATAGAGATTTATGAGGGATATGGACAGATTGGATAGTCAGATGCTCATAACCCAGACTTAAAATGGAGTCCACGTCATCTTCAGACACAGTAAGAGGGCTGACTGAGGTTTCTTCCCCATGAGTTCCGTTGGATCCAGCACTGAGCAGGAATATTCATTTGGCGGGATCTGAAACTGGAGAAAGCAAAGACAGAAAGGGTCCAGTCAGAGATTTTCAGGTGCATTAACAGTCAAGGTCCGGTTCCCCTCATCGGCATTCCAACTGCACACAAAAGAGAAGAACAGCTTCTTCCCTGCTACCAGACTTTTGAATGCACCGACCTCACACTAAGTTGACCTTTCTCTATACCCTAACTATGGCTGTAACACTACAGACTGCACCCTCTCCTTTCCTTCTCTATGAACGAGATGCTTTGTCTGTATAGCGCGTAAGAAACAATACTTTTCACTGTATCCCAATACATGTGACAAAAATAAATCAAAAATCAATACAAAAGACAATCCCTCACATTCAAGATGTTGAAAAATTTATTTCAAGCGAAACAGAACTCGCAAAGGCAAAAGGATCTTTCTGATATACTGAGGGAGTGCCACACAGCCAGAGGGTCAGTACTGAGGGAGTGCCGCGGTGTCAGAGGGTCAGTACTGAGGGAGTGCCGCGGTGTCAGAGGGTCAGTACTGAGGGAGTGCCACACAGCCAGAGGGTCAGTACTGAGGGAGTGCCGCGGTGTCAGAGGGTCAGTGCTGAGGGAGTGCTGCACTGTCAGAGGGTCAGTGCTGAGGGAGTGCTGCACTGTCAGAGGGTCAGTACTGAGGGAGTGCCGCACTGTCAGAGGGTCAGTGCTGAGGGAGTGCCGCACAGTCAGAGGGTCAGTGCTGAGGGAGTGCCGCGGTGTCAGAGGGTCAGTGCTGAGGGAGTGCCGCACTGTCAGAGGGTCAGTACTGAGGGAGTGCCACACAGTCAGAGGGTCAGTACTGAGGGAGTGCCGCACTGTCAGAGAGTCAGTACTGAGGGAGTGCCGCACTGTCAGAGGGTCAGTACTGAGGGAGTGCCGCGGTGTCAGAGGGTCAGTACTGAGGGAGTGCTGCACTGTCAGAGGGTCAGTGCTGAGGGAGTGCTGCACTGTCAGAGGGTCAGTGCTGAGGGAGTGCCGCACTGTCAGAGGGTCAGTACTGAGGGAGTGCCGCGGTGTCAGAGGGTCAGTACTGAGGGAGTGCCGCACTGTCAGAGGGTCAGTGCTGAGGGAGTGCCGCACTGTCAGAGGGTCAGTGCTGAGGGAGTGCCGCACTGTCAGAGGGTCAGTACTGAGGGAGTGCCGCGGTGTCAGAGGGTCAGTGCTGAGGGAGTGCTGCACTGTCAGAGGGTCAGTGCTGAGGGAGTGCCACACAGCCAGAGGGTCAGTACTGAGGGAGTGCCGCACTGTCAGAGGGTCAGTACTGAGGGAGTGCCGCACTGTCAGAGGGTCAGTACTGAGGGAGTGCCGCGGTGTCAGAGGGTCAGTGCTGAGGGAGTGCCGCACTGTCAGAGGGTCAGTGCTGAGGGAGTGCCGCACAGTCAGAGAGTTAGTACTGAGGGAGTGCTGCACTGTCAGAGGGTCAGTGCTGAGGGAGTGCCGCATTGTCAGAGGGTCAGTACTGAGGGAGTGCCGCGGTGTCAGAGGGTCAGTGCTGAGGGAGTGCCGCACTGTCAGAGGGTCAGTGCTGAGGGAGTGCCGCACTGTCAGAGGGTCAGTACTGAGGGAGTGCCGCGGTGTCAGAGGGTCAGTACTGAGGGAGTGCTGCACTGTCAGAGGGTCAGTGCTGAGGGAGTGCTGCACTGTCAGAGGGTCAGTGCTGAGGGAGTGCTGCACTGTCAGAGGGTCAGTGCTGAGGGATTGCTGCACTGTCAGAGGGTCAGTGCTGAGGGAGCGCCGCACTGTCAGAGGGTCAGTACTGAGGGAGTGCCACGGTGTCAGAGGGTCAGTGCTGAGGGAGTGCTGCACTGTCAGAGGGTCAGTGCTGAGGGAGTGCCGCACTGTCAGAGGGTCAGTACTGAGGGAGTGCCGCGGTGTCAGAGGGTCAGTGCTGAGGGAGTGCTGCACTGTCAGAGGGTCAGTGCTGAGGGAGTGCCGCACTGTCAGAGGGTCAGTACTGAGGGAGCGCCGCACTGTCAGAGGGTTAGTGCTGAGGGAGTGCTGCACTGTCAGAGGGTCAGTGCTGAAGGAGTGCCGCACTGTCAGAGGGTCAGTACTGAGGGAGCGCCGCACTGTCAGAGGGTCAGTACTGAGGGAGTGCCGCACTGTCAGAGGGTCAGTACTGAGGGAGCGCCGCACTGCCAGAGGGTCAGTACTGAGGGAGTGCCGCACTGTCAGAGGGTCAGTGCTGAGGGAGTGCTGCACTGTCAGAGGGTCAGTGCTGAGGGAGTGCCGCACTGTCAGAGGGTCAGTACTGAGGGAGTGCCGCGATGTCAGAGGGTCAGTGCTGAGGGAGTGCTGCACTGTCAGAGGGTCAGTGCTGAGGGAGTGCCGCACTGTCAGAGGGTAAGTACTGAGGGAGTGCCGCACTGTCAGAGGGTCAGTACTGAGGGAGTGCCGCACTGTCAGAGGGTCAGTACTGAGGGAGTGCCGCACTGCCAGAGGGTCAGTGCTGAGGGAGTGCCGCACTCTCAGAGGGTCAGTTTAGTTAGAGTGGCCGTGGTAAATGTGGTTATGGCAGAGTGGTGGGCCTGGGTGTGATGCTGTGTTAGAGAGTCGGTGCAGGCTCGATGGGCCGAATGGCCTCTTACTGCACTGTGGAGACTGTACGCCTCTATGTGCCTAACATAGGAAGGTTGTGAAAGATAATGTAACAATGCAATCCTTTCTCTCTTTCCTGTCCTTATTAGCAGATTTGCAAAGTCTGTTGTGACATCATCCTCATTTTACACCATTCCTGAGACGGTCTATATGCCAGGCTGCAGCAGGCTGAGAAGGCGTCGCCCTGAGACACAGTCCCCCTCTCGTTGGGAAAGATTCAGGAAGGCGACAGCTCACCTCATGGTCCCCCCATGTATGTACTTAAAACCGGAGCGCGGATTTGGTGTGAGTGGGGGGAGTGAGGGTGGTGCGGGAGAGGGATGGGTGAGGAGAGGGAATGTTGATATGGGACTGGACTCCCTGCTTCTAGGAACGCAGTGTCATGACGACACAGTGACGGGCCCTGCAGCCTGATCAGTCCACATCGGTGCCTCTCCTCCACTCAAGCCCCTCTTTCCTCATCTGAATCTCTCTTTGAACATAGAACATAGAACATTACAGCGCAGAACAGGCCCTTCGGCCCACGATGTTGCACCGACCAGTTAAAAAAAAAAACTGTGACCCTCCAACCTAAACCAATTTCTTTTCGTCCATGAACCTATCTACGGATCTCTTAAACGCCCCCAAACTAGGCGCATTTACAACTGATGCTGGCAGGGCATTCCAATCCCTCACCACCCTCTGGGTAAAGAACCTACCCCTGACATCGGTTCTATAACTACCCCCCCTCAATTTAAAGCCATGCCCCCTCGTGCTGGATTTCTCCATCAGAAGAAAAAGGCTATCACTATCCACCCTATCTAAACCTCTAATCATCTTATATGTTTCAATAAGATCCCCTCTTAGCCGCCGCCTTTCCAGCGAAAACAATCCCAAATCCCTCAGCCTCTCCTCATAGGATCTCCCCTCCATACCAGGCAACATCCTGGTAAACCTCCTCTGCACCCTCTCCAAAGCCTCCACATCCTTCCTGTAATGTGGGGACCAGAACTGCACACAGTACTCCAAGTGCGGCCGCACCAGAGTTGTGTACAGTTGCAACATAACGCTACGACTCCTAAATTCAATCCCCCTACCAATAAACGCCAAGACACCATATGCCTTCTTAACAACCTTATCTACTTGATTCCCAACTTTCAGGGATCTATGCACACATACACCTAGATCCCTCTGCTCCTCCACACTATTCAAAGTCCTCCCGTTAGCCCTATACTCAACACATCTGTTATTCCTACCAAAGTGAATTACCTCACACTTCTCCGCATTAAACTCCATCCGCCACCTCTCGGCCCAACTTTGCAACCTGTCTAAGTCTTCCTGCAAACTACGACACCCTTCCTCACTGTCTACCACACCACCGACTTTGGTGTCATCAGCAAATTTGCTAATCCACCCAACTATACCCTCATCCAGATCATTAATAAATATTACAAACAGCAGTGGCCCCAAAACAGATCCCTGAGGTACACCACTTGTAACCGCACTCCATGATGAATATTTACTATCAACCACCACCCTCTGTTTCCTATCCGCTAGCCAATTCCTGATCCAATTTCCTAGATCACCCCCAATCCCATACATCTGCATTTTCTGCAGAAGCCTACCATGGTGAACCTTATCAAACGCCTTACTAAAATCCATATATACCACGTCCACTGCCTTGCCCCCATCCACCTCCTTGGTCACTTTCTCAAAAAACTCAATAAGGTTAGTAAGGCACGACCTACCTGCCACAAAACCATGCTGACTATCACCTATCAATTCATTACTCTCCAAATAACTATAAATCCTATCCCTTATAATTTTTTCCAACATCTTGACGACAACAGAAGTGAGACTCACCGGTCTATAATTCCCGGGGAAGTCTCTGTTCCCCTTCTTAAACAATGGGACAACATTCGCTAACCTCCAATCTTCTGGTACTATACCAGAGGCCAACGACGACCTGAAGATCAGAGCCAGAGGCTCTGCAATCACTTCTCTTGCCTCCCAGAGAATCCTTGGATAAATCCCATCCGGACCAGGGGATTTATCTATTTTCAGACCCTCCAGAATATCCTGCACATCCTCCTTATCAACTGTAATACTGTCTATTCTACTCCCCTGCAACCCAGTGTCCTCCTCAGCTATATTCATGTCCCCTTGCGTGAACACCGAAGAGAAATATTGGTTCAATGCTTCACCAATCTCCTCCGGTTCCACACATAACTTCCCTCTGCCATCTATAACTGGCCCTAAACTTGCCCTAACCAACCTTCTGTTCTTGACATACCTATAGAACGCCTTAGGATTCTCTTTAACCCTATCCGCCAAAGTCTTCTCATGTCCCCTTTTAGCCCTTCTAAGCTCGCTCTTCAACTCCCTCTTAGCCAATCTAAAGCTTTCTAGTGCACTACCCGAGTGCTCACGTCTCATCCGAACATAAGCCTCCTTTTTCTTTTTAACCAACAAAGAAACTTTTTTGGTGCACCACGGTTCCCTAGCCCTACCAATTCCTCCTTTGCAACCCTCCATCCTAGCCCTACCAATTCCTCCTTTGCAACCCTCCATCCCCCTTCTCCCTCCTACACTGGCTTAACTTCCCCTTCAATCGTACCGGCATTCTTAGTTTCGACACTCCATTTGGCAGCGAGTTCCACTTTCTCTCCACTCTCGAGATAAAGAAGTTTCTTCTGATTCCCCGGTGAGATTTCTTGGTGAATGGGATGAATTGAAGGCCTCTGGTTATGCCCTTCCCCAAACGAGGAGACTTTGGAGTCAGAGAGTCACAGAGTCATAGAGATTTACAGCATGGAAACAGGCCCTTCGGCCCATAGAGGTTTACAGCATGGAAACAGGCCCTTCGGCCCAACATGTCCATGCCGCCCTTTTTTTTAAACCCCTAAGCTAGTCCCAATTTCCCGCATTTGGCCCAAATCCCTCTATACCCATTTTACCCACATAACTGTCTACATGCTTTTTAAAAGACAAAATTGTACCCGCCTCTACTACTGCCTCTGGCAGCTTATTCCAGACGCTCTGTGTGAAAGAATTGCCCCTTTGGACCCTTTTGTATCTCTCCCCTCTCCCCTTAAACCTATGCCCTCTTGTTTTAAAATCCCCTACCTTTGGGAAAAGATACTGACTATCTAGCTGATCTGTGCCCCTCATTACTTTATAGACCTCGATAAGATCATCCCGAAGCCTCCTACACTCCAAGGAAAAAAGTCTCAGTCTATCCAGCCTCTCCTTATAACTCAAGCCATCAGGTCCCGGTGGCACCCTAGTAAATCTTCTCTGGACTCTTTCTAGTTTAGAACATAGAACATAGAACAGTACAGCACAGAACAGGCCCTTCGGCCCACGATGTTGTGCCGAGCTTTATCTGAAACCAAGATCAAGCTATCCCTCTCCCAATCATCCTGGTGTGCTCCATGTGCCTATCCAATAACCGCTTAAATGTTCCTAAAGTGTCTGACTCCACTATCACTGCAGGCAGTCCATTCCACACCCCAACCACTCTCTGCGTAAAGACCCTACCTCTGATATCCTTCCTGTATCTCCCACCATGAACCCTATAGTTATGCCCCCTTGTAATAGCTCCATCCACCCGAGGAAATAGTCTTTGAACGTTCACTCTATCTATCCCGTTCATCATTTTATAAAACTCTATTAAGTCTCCCCTCAGCCTCCTCCACTCCAGAGAGAACAGCCCTAGCTCCCTCAACCTTTCCTCATAAGACCTACCCTCCAAACCAGGCAGCATCCTGGTAAATCTCCTCTGCACTCTTTCCAGCGCTTCCACATCCTTCTTATAGTGAGGTGACCAGAACTGCACACAATATTCCAAATGTGGTCTCTCCAAGGTCCTGTACAGTTGCAGTATAACCCCACGGCTCTTAAACTCCAACCCCCTGTTAATAAAAGCTAACACACTATATGCCTTCTTCACAGCTCTATCCACTTGAGTGGCAACCTTTAGAGATCTGTGGATGTGAACCCCAAGATCTCTCTGTTCCTCCACAGTCTTCAGAACCCTACCTTTGACCCTGTAATCCACATTTAAATTAGTCCTACCAAAATGAATCACCTCACATTTATCAGGGTTAAACTCCATTTTTCAGCTCAGCTTTGCATCCTATCTCTGTCTCTTTGCAGCCTACAACAGCCCTCCACCTCATCCACTACTCCACCAATCTTGGTGTCATCAGCAAATTTACTGATTAATATATCCTTTCTATAATAGGGTGACCAGAACTGTACACAGTATTCCAAGTGTAGCCTTACCAGTGTCTTGAACAACTTTAACAAGATGTCCCAACTCCTGACCAATGAAACCAAGCATGCCGAATGCCTTCTTCACCACTCTGTCCACCTGTGACTCCACTTGCAAGGAGCTATGAACCTGTACCCCTCGATCTCTTTGTTCTATAACTCTCTCCAATGCCCTACCATTAACTGAGTAAGTTCTGCCCTGAGTAGGTTCGATCTGCCGAAATGCATCACCTCCCACTTATCTAAATTAAACTCTGTCTGCCATTCGTCAGCCCAAAGCTCCAATTGATCAAGATCCCGTTGCAATCCCAGACAACTTTCTTCACTGTCCACTATGCCACCAATCTTGGTATCATCCGCAAACTTGCTAACCATGCTTCCTATATTCCCATCCAAATCGTCAATGTAAATGATAAATAACAGTGGACGCAGCACTGACCCCTTTACGCCGCCTACCCTCGTCTCGAAACTGCAAAACCCTGCCTGAGATCAAGGGACCTTTCCATGTCCGCCCCTCACTCGCTTTGATTCCCATGGTGGGCGGGACGGTTAAATTACGCCCATTCTCTCTGAGTCTCCTCTATCAAGACTTTTCCTCATTTTGTTTTTATTTATTTTATTAGTCACAAGTAGACTTACGTTAACACTGCAGTGAAGTTACTGTGAAAATCCCCAGGTCGCCACACTCCGGCGCCTGTTCGGGGACACTGAGCGAGAATTTAGCATGGGTCCATGCACCCTAACCTGCACATCTTTTGGACTGTGGGAGGAAACCGGAGCACCCGGAGGAAACCCACGCAGACACGAGGAGAATGTGCAGACTCCACACAGGCAGTGACCCGAGCCGGGAATCAAACCCGGGACCCTGGGGTTGTGAGGCAGCAGCGCTAACCACTGTGCCACCCCACTTTAAATCTCTCTGTTAGAACATGTCTCAACTTTCCTATCCAGCCTATCAACCCTAAGGGTTGAGGATAGTTTTTTTACACTAGGATGGTGAATGTCTGGAACGTGCTGGGATCAGGTATGATAGCGGCATTTCAGGGGCAAGTAGACGAATATATGAATATGATTATGAAGAGGATGAACAGAACTATTAGGTACAGCTTTCAGCTGGTGATGTTCCAACTAAAATAGCCCTCGCTACATTTCTTTTTATAAATTTATGAACCAACCAAATTAAAATCCACATTAGAACAGCACACACAGGAATATGGGTGGAACATATTAACCATTCAGATGTGAATTTTCAGAAGGTCCACCCATTGATTTATTTGTATTCTGGTTTAATTTAACAGATTCTGTGAATCTGTAAATCTTTCGTGCTGCCCTATCAATATGTGTGCAGTTAAGGTGACTGTTTTCACAGCTGAAAGGTTATTGAGCACTCAAAATATTCATCAATTCAGTCTTCTGCTTTGAGACCAGTCAGCATTCAGCAAGTCACTGAGGCGCAAGCGTTCTTGAAGATCAAACAAACAGCTGGATAGAGCAGCAATGTAGAGCTGGCAGTACCCAGGAGCAAGCGGATTGGGAGCTGCTTCTTGGAGTTAAATACTTCAAGGGTCAGAGATTTAGGAGCAATCTGACGATGCATTTGGGAATCACAGAATCACAGAATCCCTACAGTACAGAAAGAGGCCACTCGGCCCATCGAGTCTGCACTGACCACAATCCCACCCAGGCCCTACCCCTATACCCCTACATATTTACCCGCTAATTCCTCTAACCTACACAACTAAGGGCAATTTTTAGCATGGCCAATCAACCTAACCCGCACATCTTTGGACAATGCTTTGCTTTGGAGGGGGTGGGATGGGAAAGGAAGAGGTTTGCAGTTGGGAATCCTATCAATTGGCAAGGTACAGAGAGCCGGCTGGAGCAGAGAATGCCATTCCTGAGAACAGAGGCTGACTGACCCCTGGGAACAGTGTGTGACCCCTGAGAGCAGAGTTGTGACCAATGAATGAAGCCCCAGTCCATCGTGCAAACCAGCCTCCCATCCAACAATGGGTGGACCTTCTGAAAGGTCTGTCTACACTTCCCGCTACCTCGGAAAAGCGGCCGGCATAATTAACGACCCCACACACCCCGGACATTCTCTCTTCCACCTTCTTCTGTCTGGAAAAAGATACAAAAGTCTGAGGTCACGCACCAACCGACTCAAGAACAGCTTCTTCCCTGCTGCTGCCGTCAGACTTTTGAATGGACCTACCTCGCATTAAGTTGATCTTTCTCTGCACCCTAGCTGTGACTGTAACACTACATTCTGCACCCTCTCCTTTCCTTCTCTATGAACAGTATGTTTTGTCTGTATAGTGCGCAAAAAACAATACTTTTCACTGTATGCTAATACATGTGACAATAATCAATCAAATCAAATCAGGATGGCAATGGAAGAATACAGGCTCTGAAAGTGCGTACAGTTTTAGTTCAGTCGGGCATCATGATCGGTGCGGGCTTGGAGAGCCCAAGGGCCTGTTCCTGTGCTGTTCTTTGTTCTTTGTTCTTGTTCTTTGCAACCCGCACATTTCATCTTGCATTTTGGGGTGGCACGGTAGCACATTGCTGCCTCACAGCGCCAGGGACCCGGGTTCGATACCTGGCTTGGGTCACTGTCGGTGCGGCGTTTGCACATTCTCCCCGTGTCTGCGTGGGTTTCCTCCGGGTGCTCCGGTTTCCTCCCACAGTCCAAAGATGTGCAGGTTAAGTGCATTGGCCACGCTAAATCGCCTCTTAGGGCTTGATTTTGATTCGAAGTGCTGAAACTGGGAGTGTTTCAGATCCGACTTTAAGACCCATTCTCGGGTGCCCCTGTACGCACTCTGCCTGAAAGAAAATCAGCGGTTCTGCATTGTGCTGTAGAAGCCTGTGGGTGGGGCTTTACGAGCCCGAAACGCTACAGCTCCGATCGGTGCCTCCAACTGCACATGCGTAGAAAAATAAAGATAGAAAAACACTCACCTGCTACATCGCTCCTGGGCCCAGTAATGCCTCTTTCACAGGCATTGCCCCGCTCCCACAACATAAATGATCCCCTCATCCCCCCACCCTCTGCCCACCCACCCCCCCCCCCGCCCCCCCGCTACCCAGACCGATCACAGCTCCCTGCTCCCCTTCCCCCTCACCGACCTCACACAGAGTGGCAGCAGAGCCCCCCTTCCCTCCCTTTACTCTTATGTGAGGAATAAAAGAATGATCAGGGTGAGGTTAGGGCTGGTCAAGGACAGTAGTGGGAACTTGTGTATGGAGTCAGTAGAGATAGGCGAGGTGATGAATGAATACTTTTCTTCAGTGTTCACCAAGGAGAGGGGCCATGTTTTTGAGGAAGAGAAGGTGTTACAGGCTAATAGGCTGGAGGAAATAGATGTTCGGAGGGAGGATGTCTTGGCAGTTTTGAATAAACTGAAGGTCGATAAGTCCCCTGGGCCTGATGAAATATATCCTAGGATTCTTTGGGAGGCAAGGGATGAGATTGCAGAGCCTTTGGCTTTGATCTTTGGGTCCTCACTGTCCACGTGGATGGTGCCAGAGGACTGGAGAATGGCGAATGTCGTTCCTCTGTTTAAGAAAGGGAATAGAAATGACCCTGGTAATTATAGACCGGTTAGTCTTACTTCGGTGGTTGGTAAATTGATGGAAAAGGTCCTTAGGGATGGGATTTACGACCATTTAGAAAGATGCGGATTAATCCGGGATAGTCAGCACGGATTCGCGAAGGGCAAGTCGTGCCTCACAAATTTGATAGAATTTTTTGAGGAGGTAACTAAGTGTGTTGATGAAGGTAGGGCAGTTGATGTCATATACATGGATTTTAGTAAGGCGTTTGATAAGGTCCCCCATGGTCAGCTTATGATGAAAGTGAGGAGGTGTGGGATAGAGGGAAAGTTGGCCGATTGGATAGGTAACTGGCTGTCTGATCGAAGACAGAGGGTGGTGGTGGATGGAAAATTTTCGGATTGGAGGCAGGTTGCTAGCGGAGTGCCACAAGGATCAGCGCTTGGTCCTCTGCTCTTTGTGATTTTTATTAATGACTTAGAGGAGGGGGCTGAAGGGTAGATCAGGAAATTTGCTGATGACATCAAGATTGGTGGAGTAGTGGATGAGGTGGAGGGCTGTTGTAGGCTGCAAAGAGACATAGATAGGATGCAAAGCTGGGCTGAAAAATGGCAAATGGAGTTTAACCCTGATAAATGTGAGGTGATTCATTTTGGTAGGACTAATTTAAATGTGGATTACAGGGTCAAAGGTAGGGTTCTGAAGACTGTGGAGGAACAGAGAGATCTTGGGGTCCATATCCACAGATCTCTAAAGGTTGCCACTCAAGTGGATAGAGTTGTGAAGAAGGCATATAGTGTGTTAGCTTTTATTAACAGGGGGTTGGAGTTTAAGAGCCATGGGGTTATGCTGCAACTGTACAGGACCTTGGTGAGACCACATTTGGAATATTGTGTGCAGTTCTGGTCACCTCACTATAAGAAGGATGTGGAAGCGCTGGAAAGAGTGCAGAGGAGATTTACCAGGATGCTGCCTGGTTTGGAGGGTAGGTCTTATGAGGAAAGGTTGAGGGAGCTAGGGCTGTTCTCTCTGGAGCGGAAGAGGCTGAGGGGAGACTTAATAGAGGTTTATAAAATGATGAAGGGGATAGATAGAGTGAACGTTCAAAGACTATTTCCTTGGGTGGATGGAGCTATTACAAGGGGGCATAACTATGGGGTTCATGGTGGGAGATATAGGAAGGATATCAGAGGTAGGTTCTTTACGCAGAGAGTGGTTGGGGTGTGGAATGGACTGCCTGCAGTGATAGTGGAGTCAGACACTTTAGGAACATTTAAGCGGTTATTGGATAGGCACATGGAGCACACCAGGATGATTGGGAGTGGGATAGCTTGATCTTGGTTTCAGATAAAGCTCGGCACAACATCGTGGGCCGAAGGGCCTGTTCTGTGCTGTACTGTTCTATGTTCTATGTTCTATGATCACACGTAGAGTGGCAGTGGACCCCCTGCATCACCCTCACCAGAGAGCCATCTGACCCACCTCCCTAGCGCTGCCCACCCCCCCCCCCCCGCAAGAGAGTGATCTGACGCCGCCGCCTCCCCCCGCCCCCCCCCCCCCCCCTCTCCTCCATCACCATGATTGATCTGAGTCAGAGAGCCGCTGGAAGCTTTGAACTTACCTCCTCAGAAGCTGGAGCGCCCAAAACAGACCTTTGTGGACCATGTTTGTTTTGCGCTGAATCTGGACGCGCGAACACGGTGGTAAAGGGGAGGTGGCGGTAAGTTTGGGCATCCAGCCCATTAAGTCAATTTAAATACATGCAAATACATTTAAATTGACGTTACGGCCGTGGGTCCCGACGGCGGCCATTTCCGGCGATTGGTAAAGGGGGAATGTCCGTGGAGGCAGGCACGGATTGCGCTACTCGCCTCACACCTGACTTTACCAAGTTTGCGCCTGAAAACAGGCGCAACTTGATGGTACAATCGGGGCCTTAGTGTCAGGGGGGCTGGCAGCGTGATTACAGGGATAGGGCCTGGGTGGGATTGTTGTCGGTGCAGACTCGATGGGCCGAATGGCCTCCTTCTGCACGGCAGGGATTCTATGCTTCGATGTATTTGAAAATCTACCCTGCCCTTCCTCCAGTGGCTCTATATCCTTTTTACAATGTGGCGAATGGAATTGCATATAGCACCGTAACTCTGGTTGACCGGTTCAGCAGAACTTTCCTACTTTTCAATTCTTTTCATCTGGAAGGAAAGATATGTGATCGGCTCCTTTGCTTTTTTTGTGACTTGTGACATATCCTTTAGCCATGGATGTCCTTTGTCCCCCGTGATCTTTTGGTCCTCCACCCCAGCTGGACTCTCACTTTGCCATGGTGGCACAGTGATTAGCATTGCTGCCTCACAGCACCAGGGGCCGGGTTCGATTCCAGCCTCGGGTCACTCCCTGTGTGGAGTTTGTATGTTCTCCCTGTGTCTGCGTGGGTTTCCTCCGGGTGCTCCGGTTTCCTCCCACAGTCCAAAGATGTACGGTTCAGGTTGATTGTCCATGCTAAATTGACCCTAGTGTCAGGGGGATTAGTAGGGTGAATGTGTGAGGTTACGGCGATGGGTGGGATTGTGGTCGGTGCAGATTCAATCAGCCAAATGGCCTCCTTCTGCACTGTAGGGATTCTAGACTATTCTCAGGCAAAACACTATGGATGCTGGAGTCTGAAACAAAAACAGAAAATGCTGGAAAATCTCAGCGGGTCTGACAGCAGCTGTGGAGAGAGAAACAGAGCCAACATTTAGACACTTCGCCAGACTCAAGCCTTCCCAATCATAATCCTTCCTCCCAAAAAATTACGACCTCACATGTTGGGGTTGATGGGCCGAATTCTCCGACCCCACCCGCAGCTGGGATTCTCCAGTCCTGCTGCAGTGAATGGAGATTTGGCTGAGCACCAAATTCTCCATTCTCGCTGGCAGTGGGCTTGAACAGCCAGAGAATTCTGGCCCATTTGTCAATCATTTGCCCCCTTCTGCAAGTTTATTTTTTATTCTTTCGGGGCATGTCGGCTTTTTTAATGCCTGATTGCTCTTGGAGGGGTACTTGCATGTGGTGGTGTTCCCAGGTATCTGCTGCCCTTGTCCTTCTGGAGGATCGAGGTGACTGGTTTGGGATTTGGGAGTCTTGGCGAGTTGCTGCAATGTAAATTGTAGATGGTACACCGCGCTGCCACAGAGCGATGGAGGTTGAGGGAGTGAGTTTTGAAGGTGGCGATTGGAGCACCTATCAAATGGGGCTGCTTTGTCCTGGATGGTGGTGTGCTTTGAAGTGTTTGGGTGGCACAGTGGTTCGCACTGCTGCCTCACAACGCCAGGGAGCCGGGTTCAATTCCGGCAGCCGGTCACTGTCTCTGCGTAGTCTGCATGTTCTCCCCGTGTCTGCGTGGGTTTCCTCCGGGTGCTCCGGTTTCCTCCCACAGTCCAAAGATGTGTGGATTAGGTGGATCGATTATATTAGATTGTGCCTTAGTGTCGGGGGGACTAGCATGGTGGATGCATCGGGTTATGAAGATAGGGCCTGGGTGGGATTGTGGTCGGTGCAGACTCAATGGACAGAATGGCCTCCTTCTGTACTGGAGGGATTCTATGAGCTGCAGCCATCCAAGCAAGTGGGGAGTATTCCATCACACTCCTGACTTGTGCCTTGTAGATGGTGGACAGGCTCTGGGGAGTCAGGGGGTGAGTTACTCACCGCAGGATTCCCAGCCTCTGACCTGCTCTGGTAGCCACTGTGTTGGTGGTGAATCCAGTTCAGTTTCTGGTCAATGATAACCACATGGATGTTGACGGTGGGTGAGTGAGTTGGGGGGATTCTCCCCCCACCCCACAAACCCTGCCCCCATTTGGTGTCATCACCAATTCTAGAAATTGTGTTCTGATTCCAGTGTGTGTTTGTTGGTAACATGTGTTGTAGCGATCTGGTTAAGGTTGTAGAATCTGTGTTTCCTCCCTAATGTGGAGGTGCCGGCGTTGGACTGGGGTATACAGTAAGAAGTCTAACAACACCAGGTTAAAGTCCAACAGGTTTATTTGGTAGCAAAAGCCACACTAGCTTTTGGAACAGGCTGTTCCTTCGTCAGGTGGGTGGGAGTTCTCACCCACTCCCACTGTCTGTGTGGAGTTTGCACATTCTCCTCGTGTCTGCGTGGGTTTCCTCCGGGTGCTCCGGTTTCCTCCCACAGTCCAAAGATGTGCGGGTTAGGTTGATTGGCCAGGTAAAAAATTGCCCCTTAGAGTCCTGGGATGCGTAGGTTAGAGGGATTAGCGGGTAAAATATGTGGGGGTAGGGCCTGGGTGGGATTGTGGTCGGTGCAGACTCGATGGGCCAAATGGCCTCCTTCTGCACTGTAGGGTTTCTATGATTTCCTCCCTAAGCCAGTGTTTGGTACAGTCGGCAGTACCATCCTGGAACCATGTTGGTAGATCTGGAGTTCTCCCCAGGGATGTATTGGTGCAGTCCAGGGTACTCCTCCCACCTTCCCCACACAGTTGTGGTGCAGTCTGAGGAATCCACCACATTGTTGGTCTGGTCTGGGGTAACCCCCTGACTCCCCACACTGTGTTGGTCCATCTGGGTAGCCCCGCTCACCGCACACTGTTATGGTCTGGTTTGTAGTGGGCCCCCACCACCTTGTCTTGATACAGTGCGGGGACCCCCCACACACTGTATTGTCTTGGCGTTTATTGGTAGGGGGATTGAATTTAGGAGTCGTAGCGTTATGTTGCAACTGTACACAACTCTGGTGCGGCCGCACTTGGAGTACTGTGTGCAGTTCTGGTCCCCACATTACAGGAAGGATGTGGAGGCTTTGGAGAGGGTGCAGAGGAGGTTTACCAGGATGTTGCCTGGTATGGAGGGGAGATCCTATGAGGAGAGGCTGAGGGATTTGGGATTGTTTTCGCTGGAAAGGCGGCGGCTAAGAGGGGATCTTATTGAAACATATAAGATGATTAGAGGTTTAGATAGGGTGGATAGTGATAGCCTTTTTCCTCTGATGGAGAAATCCAGCACGAGGGGGCATGGCTTTAAATTGAGGGGGGGTAGTTATAGAACCGATGTCAGGGGTAGGTTCTTTACCCAGAGGGTGGTGAGGGATTGGAATGCCCTGCCAGCATCAGTAGTAAATGCGCCTAGTTTGGGGGCGTTTAAGAGATCCGTAGATAGGTTCATGGACGAAAAGAAATTGGTTTAGGTTGGAGGGTCACAGTTTTTTTTTTAACTGGTCGGTGCAACATCGTGGGCCGAAGGGCCTGTTCTGCGCTGTAATGTTCTATGTTCTATGTTCTATGTTCTGGGGTAACCCCCCCCACACGCACTGACTTGGTACAGTCTGGGGTCTACCCCACACTGTGTTGGTCTGGTCTGGGGTAACCTTCCCCCCAAACATGCTGATTTGGTACAGTCTGGGGTCGCCCCACATTGTGTTGGTCTGGTCTGGGGTAACCCCCCACCTCCACACACACACACAGACACACTGATTTGGTACAGTCTGGTGTCCCCCCGCACTGTATTGGTCTGGTCTGGCCTGGTGTATGCGTCCCCCCTCCCTGCCCCCCGGACTGTTGGTCCAGTTTGGGGTATCCCTCCCCTGGACTGTGTTGGTAGATTAGGTGGATTGGCCGTGCTAAATTGTCCCTTAATGTCAGGGGGATTCGCAGGGTAAATACATGTGGCGATGGGATTAGGGCCTGGGTGGGTGCAGAATCGATGGGCCGAATGGCCTCCTTCTGTATTGCTGGGATTCTCTGATTCTAGGATTTTGGGGTGCTCTAACTCTGCTTCTGCGGTTTCAGGAATAAGATGTCGATCCCTGAGTCGAACAGCACCGACACACTGACAGAGGGTAACAAGGCAATCTTCACTCTGCTGTACTGTGTGATCATCGTGCTGGGGTTCTTCTTCAATGTGGTGGCCCTGTGGATATTCCAGTATCACATCCAGCAGCGATCGGGCAGCACTGTCTACATGAGGAACCTGGCCGTCACTGATCTCTTGCTGGTCTGCTTCTTACCCTTCCGCATCACTGACTATTTTTACCTCAACAGCAGGTTGTTCTGTGAGATCGCCATCATCATCTTCCTGGTCAACATGTACACCAGTATCTTCTTCCTCACCTGCATCAGCCTGGACCGCTGCGTGGCCATCGTGCTGCCCTTGAAGGTGCGCATATGGCACCTCCACAGGGCGGCCCCCTGGGTCAGCGGCGTGGTCTGGCTGTTGACCGTGAGCTGCAGTTTTCCCATGTACCTCAGGTGGAAGCTCAAGGGCTCAAATTCGACCAGCAGCCACTGCCTGCAGCCTGTCCTCCTCACAACCACTCTGCCCCTGACCTTCACCCTCTCCTTTGGCTACGGGCTCCCTTTCCTGGTCCTGCTGACCTGCTCCCTCCTGGTGCTGCTGAAGGTGAGGAAGGCACACAGCTCCCAGTTCCAGGATGCCCACAAGACCCAGAAAATGATCCTGGCCAACTTCCTGGTCTTCACCTTCTGCTTCCTGCCCTACCACCTGCTCCTGAGCATCTACAACACCCTGGAGTCGCAGCACACAGGCCAGCAGCTCTTCCAGGCCACCCAGCTCCTTGCCAGTAGTAACGCTGTCTTGGACCCCGTGGTCTACTACTTCACCACCGAAGCATTTCAGAAATCCGAAGTGATGCGCACAGTGCACAACATGGTCAACTGCAAGTGGAAGAGTGAGGAGCCAATGTTAGGGGAAAGTTGTACAGAACGTAAGGGAACTTACAAGAAAACATCGGAAGCAACCCTCTTTACGTAATGTCATTTTGTATAACATGAGTTAACCCCTTTTCCAAGGTGGCCTTTCGTAAATTTGTTCGTTGGCTCCTTCAAGTGTCTGAATGGAATCATTTCAACTTCAATCTCGAAACTCTCCCAGGGCAGGCACAGCACTGGGTTAGATACAGAGTAAAGCTCCCTCTACACTGTGCCCCATCAAACACTCCCAGGACAGGTACAGCACGGGGTTAGGTACAGAGTAAATCTCCCAGTACACTGTCCCCATCAAACACTCCCAGGACAGGTACAGCACGGGGTTAGACACAGAGTGAAGATCCCTCTACACTGTCCCCATCAAACACTCCCAGGACAGGTACAGCACGGGGTTAGATACAGAGTAAATCTCCCAGTACACTGTCCCCATCAAACACTCCCAGGACAGGTACAGCACAGGGTTAGATACAGAGTAAATCTCCCAGTACACTGTCCCCATCAAACACTCCCAGGACAGGTACAGCACAGGGTTAGATACAGAGTAAAGCTCCCTCTACACTGTCCCCCATCAAACACTCCCAGGACAGGTACAGCATCGGGTTAGACACAGAGTGAAGATCCCTCTACACTTTCCCGATCACTCTCACTGGATGGGGACCTGGGCTCAAGCTCTCTATGAAAAGCCGATGATGCATCATTGCCCTGGAGTGCGTTCTTGCCTGCTCCCACACCCCGCTCATTCCTCCACCAGTGGGCGGAGGGGGGGTGGTGGGAGCTGCGATTGACGATGTGATGCTGAGACTTTTCCAGTGGCCCATGGTGCTGTCTGTCACAAAGTCATACACTTCAGCACGTTTTTAGTCATTCAAATTCTAATTTGAGGCAACATATTTTCCTTCTATTAATTGGACAGTGCTGTAAGTGCTCCTGGAAATTCAACCCTTGCCAATAACCATCAATTGTGATCATGTGGACTTTAATTGGAAACATGCAACTTTGCAAGCTCTGATGGACCACTTCCCGAAACCAAATAAAAATCTCCATTTTTCAAAGGAATTGAATAACTGATCCACCAATGCTTGGTGCTGTTCTTTTATGCATGAGGATGATTTGTGCTGTGGGAGTGTGTAATAGATCACATTCAAAGCAGACCCTAGGCCACTGATAGGCAATCTAGGGTCGTGACTGGGCCGCATGAGGCCCTCCTTCATCTCACGAGGCCACAAGATCGAAACTGGGTTGACTAACCACAACCCCATGAACATAGAACATAGAACATTACAGCGCAGAACAGGCCCTTCGGCCCACGATGTTGCACCGACCAGTTAAAAAAAAAAACTGTGACCCTCCAACCTAAACCAATTTCTTTTCGTCCATGAACCTATCTACGGATCTCTTAAACGCCCCCAAACTAGGCGCATTTACTACTGATGCTGGCAGGGCATTCCAATCCCTCACCACCCTCTGGGTAAAGAACCTACCCCTGACATCGGTTCTATAACTACCCCCCCTCAATTTAAAGCCATGCCCCCTCGTGCTGGATTTCTCTATCAGAGGAAAAAGGCTATCACTATCCACCCTATCTAAACCTCTAATCATCTTATATGTTTCAATAAGATCCCCTCTTAGCCGCCGCCTTTCCAGCGAAAACAATCCCAAATCCCTCAGCCTCTCCTCATAGGATCTCCCCTCCATACCAGGCAACATCCTGGTAAACCTCCTCTGCACCCTCTCCAAAGCCTCCACATCCTTCCTGTAATGTGGGGACCAGAACTGCACACAGTACTCCAAGTGCGGCCGCACCAGAGTTGTGTACAGTTGCAACATAACGCTACGACTCCTAAATTCAATCCCCCTACCAATAAACGCCAAGACACCATATGCCTTCTTAACAACCTTATCTACTTGATTCCCAACTTTCAGGGATCTATGCACACATACACCTAGATCCCTCTGCTCCTCCACACTATTCAAAGTCCTCCCGTTAGCCCTATACTCAACACATCTGTTATTCCTACCAAAGTGAATTACCTCACACTTCTCCGCATTAAACTCCATCCGCCACCTCTCGGCCCAACTTTGCAACCTGTCTAAGTCTTCCTGCAAACTACGACACCCTTCCTCACTGTCTACCACACCACCGACTTTGGTGTCATCAGCAAATTTGTTAATCCACCCAACTATACCCTCATCCAGATCATTAATAAATATTACAAACAGCAGTGGCCCCAAAACAGATCCCTGAGGTACACCACTTGTAACCGCACTCCATGATGAATATTTACTATCAACCACCACCCTCTGTTTCCTATCCGCTAGCCAATTCCTGATCCAATTTCCTAGATCACCCCCAATCCCATACATCTGCATTTTCTGCAGAAGCCTACCATGGTGAACCTTATCAAACGCCTTACTAAAATCCATATATACCACGTCCACTGCCTTGCCCCCATCCACCTCCTTGGTCACTTTCTCAAAAAACTCAATAAGGTTAGTAAGGCACGACCTACCTGCCACAAAACCATGCTGACTATCACCTATCAATTCATTACTCTCCAAATAACTATAAATCCTATCCCTTATAATTTTTTCCAACATCTTGCCGACAACAGAAGTGAGACTCACCGGTCTATAATTCCCGGGGAAGTCTCTGTTCCCCTTCTTAAACAATGGGACAACATTCGCTAACCTCCAATCTTCTGGTACTATACCAGAGGCCAACGACGACCTGAAGATCAGAGCCAGAGGCTCTGCAATCACTTCTCTTGCCTCCCAGAGAATCCTTGGATAAATCCCATCCGGACCAGGGGATTTATCTATTTTCAGACCCTCCAGAATATCCTGCACATCCTCCTTATCAACTGTAATACTGTCTATTCTACTCCCTTGCAACCCAGTGTCCTCCTCAGCTATATTCATGTCCCCTTGCGTGAACACCGAAGAGAAATATTGGTTCAATGCTTCACCAATCTCCTCCGGTTCCACACATAACTTCCCTCTGCCATCTATAACTGGCCCTAAACTTGCCCTAACCAACCTTCTGTTCTTGACATACCTATAGAACGCCTTAGGATTCTCTTTAACCCTATCCGCCAAAGTCTTCTCATGTCCCCTTTTAGCCCTTCTAAGCTCGCTCTTCAACTCCCTCTTAGCCAATCTAAAGCTTTCTAGTGCACTACCCGAGTGCTCACGTCTCAGGTCAAATGAGTTGGGCCATTTGGCCCATCAGGTCTGCTCTACCTTTTGATCATGGTTGATATGATTCTCATCCCGCTTCTCCTGCCTTCTTCCCTTGATCCCCTTATTGATCCCCATCCTCAATGACCTGGTCTCCACTGCCCCTCGTGGAAATGAGTTCCACAGATTCACCACCCTCTGGCTGGAGAAATTTCTCATCTCAGTTTCAATGTGGAGATGCCGGCATTGGACTGGGGTGGTCACAGTAAGAAGTCTCACAACACCAGGTTAAAGTCCAAAAGGTTTATTTGGTATCACGAGCTTTCGGAGCGCTGCTCCTTCATCACCGGGTGAAAGTGAGACTGCTTACTGATCTCAGTTTTAAAGGAGCGTCCCTTCACTCTGAGGTTGTGCCCTCGATTTCTAGTCTCTCCCACTAGTGGAAGCATCCTCTCCATGTCCACTCTATCTCGGCCTCTCAGTATTCTGTAAGTTTCAATTAGATCCCCCCTCATCCTTCTAAACTCCATCGAGTATAGGCCCAGACTCCTCAACTGCTATTTGTATGACAAATCCTTCAATCCTGGGATCATTCCTGTGAATCTCCTCTGGAGGCGTTAGAGAGAGTGCAGAGAAGGTTTGCCAGGATGTTGCCTGGTATGGAGGGTCTTAGCTATGAGGAGAGATTGGGTAGACTGGGGTTGTTCTCCTTGGAAAGACGGAGAATGAGGGGAGATCTAATAGAGGTGTACAAGATTATGAAGGGTATAGATAGGGTGAACAGTGGGAAGCTTTTTCCCAGGTGGGAGGTGACGATCACGAGGGGTCACGGGCTCAAGCTGAGAGGGGCGAAGTATAACTCGGATATCAGAGGGACGTTTTTTACACAGAGGGTGGTGG
This sequence comes from Mustelus asterias, assembly GCF_964213995.1. Classification (NCBI taxonomy): domain Eukaryota; kingdom Metazoa; phylum Chordata; class Chondrichthyes; order Carcharhiniformes; family Triakidae; genus Mustelus; species Mustelus asterias. The sequence continues at coordinate 12,216,760 of NC_135831.1, read as the reverse complement.
GGGCCTGGAATGTGCTGCCAAGTAGGGTGGTGGAGGCAGGCACGCTGACATCATTTAAGACTTACCTGGATAGTCACATGAGCAGCCTGGGAATGGAGGGATACAAACGATTGGTCGAGTTGGACCAAGGAGCGGCACAGGCTTGGAGGGCCGAAGGGCCTGTTTCCTGTGCTGTACTGTTCTTTGTTCTTTGTTCTTTGGACCCTTTCCGAGGCCAGCCCATCCTTCCTTAGGTATGGGGCCCAAAACTGCTCACAATTTTCCAAATGGAGTCTGACCAGAGCCTTATACAGCCTCAGAAGTACATCCCTGCTCTTATATTCTAGCCCACTTGACATGAATGCTAACATTGAATTTGCTTTCCTAACTGCCAACTGAACCTGCACGTTAACCTGAAGAGAATCCTGAACCAGAGCTCCCAAGTCCCTTTGCGCTTCAGATTTCCGAAGCCTTTCCCCATTTAGAAAATAGTCCGTGCCTCTATTCCTCCTACCAATGTGCATAACCTCACACTTTTCCACATTGTATTCCATCTGCCACTTCTTTGCCCACTCTCCTAACCTGTCCAAGTCATTCTGCAGCCCCCCTGCTTCCTCAATTAATGTACACCAAATATTTCATAATAAGTTGCAGAAAATGCCTAATCATTCATATATTAATCGATCTATCAAATTCAACTGCTGAAAACAAAAGAGATATTACATTTTGGACACAAAGGAAGTGCACGGCTCTCACAGTCAATGTTGTTGGCATTCATCCTGCACGTGAGCTGCAAGGAGAATGCAGAGATGCTTCAGAGTGATTTGGACAGGATGAGTGTGTGGGCATAAGCATGGCAGATGCAGTATAGAGTCATGTAGGGATATGGGGGTAGGGCCTGGGTGGGATTGTGGTCGGTGCAGACTCGATGGGCCGAATGGCCTCTTTCTGTACTGTAGGGATTCTATGATTCATCGAGGTTTACAGTATGGAAACAGGCCCTTCGGCCCAACTTGTCAATGCCGCCCTTTTTTTTTAAACTCCGAAGCTAATCCCAATTGCCCGCATTTGGCTCATATCCCTCTATACCCATCATACCCATGTAACTATCTAAATGCTTTTTAAAAGATAAAATTGTACCCACCTCTACTACCACCTCTGGCAGCTTGTTCCAGACACTCACCACCCTCCGTGTGAAAAAATTGCCCCTCTCGACACTTTTGTATCTCTCCCCTCTCACCTTAAACCTATGCCCTCTAGTTTTAGACTCCCCTACCTTTGGGAAAAGATATTGACTATCTAGCTGATCTGTGCCCCTCATTATTTTATAGACCTCTACAAGATCACCCCTCAGCCTCCTACTCTCCAGAGAAAAAAGTCCCAGTCTATCCAGCTTCTCCTTATAACTCAATCCATCAAGTCCTGGTAGCATCTAGTAAATCTTTTCTGCACTCTTTCTAGTTTAATAATATCCTTTCTATAATAGGGTGACCAGAATTGCACGCAGTATTCCAAGTGTGGCCTTACCAATGTCTTGTACAACTTCAACAAGACGTCCCAACTCCTGTATTCAATGTTCTGACCGATGAAACCAAGCATGCCGAATGCCTTCTTCACCACTCTGTCCACCTGTGACTCCACTTTCAAGTATGATCATGTCCCCCTAGATCTCTTTGTTTTGCAACTCTCCCCAACGCCCTACCATTAACTGAGCAACTCCTGCCCTGGCTCAATCTACCAAAATGCATCACCTCGCATTTGTCTAAATTAAACTCCATCTGCCATTCGTCAGCCCACTGGCCCAATTGATCAAGATCCCGTTGCAATTGGAGATAACTTTCTTCACTGTCCACTATGCCACCAATGTTGGTGTCATCTGCAAGCTTATTAACCATGCCTCCTATATTCTCATCCAAATCATTAATATAAATGACAAATAACAGTGGACCCAGCACTGATCCCTGAGGCACACCGCTGGTCACAGGCCTCCAGTTTGAAAAACAACTCTCTACAACCACCTTCTGGTGGCTTCTGTCAAGAAGCCAATTTTGTATCCATTTAGATATCTCACCCTGGATCCCGTGAGATTTAACCTTATGCAACAACCTACCATGCGGTACCTTGTCAAAGGCCTTGCGAAAGTCCATGTAGACAACATCAACTGCACTGCCTCATCTTCCTTCTTGGTTACCCCTTCAAAAAACTCAATCAAATTTGTGAGACATGATTTTCCACTCACAAAGCCATGCTGACTGTCCCTAATCAGTCCTTGCATCTCTAAATGCCTGTATAATGTGGATAAATGTGAAGTTATCCACTTTGGTAGCAATAATAGGAAGACAGATTATTCCTAGAATGGGTGTAAATTGAGAGAAGTGGATACTCAGCGAGACTTTGGTGTCCTCATTCTGAAGGATCTCTACATCCTGGTCATAGGTCACCCTCCCACACAACTTGGTATCATCTACAAACTTTGAGATGTCACGTTTTGTTTCCTCATCCAAATCATCGTGAATAGCTGGGGCCCCAGCACCGATCCCTGTGGCACCTCACTAGTTACTGACTAGTGACTAGTGACTAGTGACCAGAAACACCAACACATTATAAACACCTGAACTCCCACCTAATCCCACTTGCCAGCACTTGGCCCATAGCCCTGAATGTTGTGACGTGCCAAGTGCTCATCCAGATAAGGATCTGAGGCAACCCGCCTCCACCACCCTCCCAGGCAGCGCATTCCAAACTGTCACCATCCTCTGGGTAAAAAAATGTTTTCCTCACATCCCCCCTGAACCGTCTGCCCCTCACCTTGAACCTGTGTCCCCTCGTAACTGACCCTTCAACTAAGGGGAACAGCTGCTCCTTATCCACTCTGTCCATATCCCTCATAATCTTGTACACCTCGATCAGGTCGCCCCTCAGTCTTCTCTGCTCCAGAGAAAACAACCCAAGCCTATTCAACCTCTCTCCATAACTTAAATCCGTCCCAGGCAGCATCCTTGTGAATCTCCTCTGCAACCCCTCCACTGCAATCACATCCTTCCTATATTGTGGCGACCAGAACTTCACACAATACTCCAGCTGTGGCCTCACCAAAGATCTATACAACTCCAACATGACTTCCCTGCTTTTGTAATCTATGCCTCGATTGATAAAGGCAAGTGTCCCATATGCCTTTCTCACCACCCTACTAAAATGCCCTTGCACCTTCAGAGATCTGTGGACAAACATGCCATAGAATCATAGAATCGTACAGTGCAGAAAGAGGCCATTCGGCCTATCGAGTCTGCACCGACCACAATCCCACCCAGGTTCCATCCCCACAAATCCCATGCATTTACCCTAGCTAGTTCCCCTGACAGTAAGGGGCAATTTAGCATGGCCAATCCACCTAACCCGCACACCTTTGGACTAAGAGAGGAAACTGGAGCACCCGGAGGAAACCCACGCGGACACGGGGAGAACGTGCAGACTCCACACAGACCGTGACCCAAGCCAAGAATCGAATCCAGGTCCTGGTGCTGTGAGGCAGCAGTGCTAACCACTGAGCCAGCGTGCTGCCCCAAATTCCCTTTATTCTTCGGAACTTCCCAGCGTCCTACCCTTCATTGAGTACTGCCTTGTCAAATTACTCCTTCCACAGCGTATCACCTCACACTTTTCAGGGTTAAATTCCATCTGCCTCTTATCTGTCCATTTGACCACCTCGTCTACATCTTCCTGTAACCCAAGACACTCAACTTCAGTGTTAACCACCCAGCCAATCTTTGCGTCATTGGCAAACTTACTGATCCTACCCCCCACGTAGTCATCTATGCCATTTATATAAATGATGAACAATAGGGGGCCCAGCACAGATCCCTGTGGTACACCACTGGTCACTGGCTTCCAGTGAAATCCAAGCCGGTTCCCTGGCACTGAGAGGCAGCAGTGCTGACCACTGTGCCACCGTGCCCTGATAAAGAGATAAATTGAAGGGGTAATTTGCAGAGAGATGGAGGGAAAGCAATAGAGAAAGAGAATGTGCAGCCGTGTTTGCTTTCAATTTCTGCAGCATACGAAATGTTGTCGCACGATACTAAATATACCAGAGCCTGGGTGTGACAGGTGCAAACATCTGGCAGCTGTGAACAGTAGGAGGCCTGAAATGAGTCACTTTCCACTGCCGCCCTCCTCTCAGATCTCGCAATGAGTCATTGCTACCAGCTCTGGGAGAGGGGGGGGGCGGTGATGGTTCGGCTTTTTGTCCTCGACACTGCTGACTCACTGAGGTATACCTCACCCTATAAATGACTCAGAAATAGGCAGCATTAGGACAGCACGGTGGCACAGTGGTTAGCACTGCTGCCTCACAGCGCCAGGGACCTGGGTTCAATTCCAGCCTTAGATCACTGTCTGTGTGGAGTCTGCACGTTCTCCCCGTGTCTGTGTGGGTTTCCTCCGGGTGCTCCAGTTTCCTCCCACACTCCGAAGATGCGCAGGTTAGGTGGATTGGTCATGCTAAATTGCCCCTCAGTTCAAAGATGTGTAGGTTAGGGGAATTAAGGGGGAAAATACTTGGAGTTATGGATTACCCTTTAGTGTCAGGGGTTTCAAGGAAAGGCCTGGGTGGGATTGTTGTCAGTGCAGACTCGATGGGCCAAACGGCCTCGTTCTGCACTGTAGGGATTCTATGATTCAATTCAATCATTCTATTGTCGATTGTCAGAAAAAAAAATCTGGTTCACTAATGTCCTTCAGGGAAGGAAATCTGCCGTCCTTACCCGGTCTGGCTTACATGTGACTCTGGAGCCACAGCAATGTGGTTGACTCTCAACTGCCCTCGGGCAACTAGGGATGGGCAATAAATGCTGGGCCAGCCAGCGACGCCCATGTCCCACGAATGAATTTTAAAAATCTCAATTTTCTTAAAGCTTTGTTTACACTATTTCCACCTCAGACCTCAATATCTCTGAACACAAACTGTTCTGTAACCTGCACCCTTTGAACCTCTTGACCTTCTGACCCTGACATCATGACTGAAGGACCATTCCCGTCAGTGTCCAATGAATATTTAGTCCACACTTCTGTGTGAACAGTAATTATGACAAGCTTGAGAACTGAGTACGTAGACAATGGTGAACGGTGACACAATGGTTAACACTGCTCCCTCACAGTGTCAGGACCCGGTTTCGATTCCTGCCTTGGGTGACTTTCTTGGCAGAGTTTGTACATTCTCCCCGTGTCTGCATGGGTTTCCTCCGGGTGTTCCGGTTTCCTCCCACACTCCAAAGATGTGCAGGTTAGGTGGATTGACCATGCTAAATTGCCCCTTAGTGTCCAAAAGTGTGCAGATTTAGGTGGATTGGCCATAATGAATTGCCCCTTAGTGTCCAAGGATGTGTAGGTTAAGTGGCTTGGCCATGCTAAATTACCCCTTAAGTGTCCCAAGAGGTGCAGGTTAAGTGGATTGGCCATGCTAAATTGCCCCTTAAGTGTCCCAAGAGGTGCAGGTTAGGTGGATTGGCCATGCTAAATTGCTCCTTAGTGTCCAAAGATATGCAGGTTAGGTGGATTGGCTATGCCAGTGTCCAAAGAGCGTAGGTTAGGGGAATTAGTGGGGTAAAAGATGTGCGGGTCCAAAGATGTGCGGGTTAGGTTGATTGGCCAGGTTAAAAATTGCCCCTTAGAGTCCGAAGATGCGTAAGTGAGAGGGATTAGCGGGTAAATATGTGGTGGTAGGGCCTGGGTGGGATTGTGGTCGGTGCAGACTCGATGGGCTGAATGGCCTCCTTCTGCACTGTAGGGTTTCTATGATTTCTATGAAATACGTGGGGTTACTGGGATGGGCCTGGGAAAAATGCTTCGTCAGAGATTCAGTGCAGATCCACGGTCAAATATCAATAGGCATGACATCTATTCTTTATGGGATATTGATCCCATGTGGGTATTGCTGGCAAGGTCATCGTTTGTTGCTCATATCTCATTGCCCCTTGAGAAGATGGTGGGGTGTGTCTCATTCTTGAACCCACTGCAGTCCATGTGATGTAGGTACACCCACAGTGCTGTTAGGGAGGGAGTTCCAGGCCTTTGACTCAGTGACAGTGAAGGAACGGCCGGTACATGTCTCCAATTCAGGACGGTGAGTGGTTTTTCCCCCATGTGCCTGCCACCCTTGTCTATCTACACGGTAGAGGTCACAGGTTTGGAAGGTGCTGTCGAAGGAGCCTTGGTGAGTTGCTGCAGTGCATCTTGTAGATGATATACACTGCTGCTACTGTGCATCAGTGGTGGAGGGAGTGAATGTTTAGGATGGTGGATGTAGTGCTATAATCAGCTGTGGCTCAGTGAGTTGGCCTCGTGCCTCTTACATGTCACAAATTTGACATTCGACTCCTACTCCAGGATACAAGTTCAGAGCTGAGACTCAGTGCAACACTGAGCAAGTGCTGCACTATTGTGGGTGCTGTCCATGGCACAGGATTATTTATTTTTTAATGTATTAGTCATAAGGAGGCTGACATTAACACTGCAATGGAGTTACTGTGAAAATCCCCCAGTCACCACACTCCGGCGCCTGTTCGGGTACACTGAGGGAGAATTTAGCACGGCCAATGCACCTAACCAGCACATCTTTAGACTGTGGGAGGAAACCGGAGCACCCGGAGGAAACCCACGCAGACATGGGGAGAACGTGCAGACTCCACACAGACAGTGACCCAAACCAGGAATCGAACCCGGGCCCCTGGCGCTGTGAGGCAGCTGTGTTAACCACTGTGCCAAGGATGGGTGGATGCATGATGTGGGAAGGCAATGGTCTAGTGGTATTATCACCAGGCTATTAATCCAGAAACACTGGGGACGCGGATTCGAATCCCACAGCAGATGGTGGAATTTGAATTCAATAAACAAAAGGAAATCTGCCATCCTTACCTGGTCTGGCCTACATGTGACTCCAGCCACAGCAATGTAGATGACTCACAACTGCCCTTGGGCTAGTCGGGATGGGCAATAAATGCTGGCCAGCCAGCGACGCCCATGTCCCATGATTGTCCCGTGGGGTGGCACAGTGGCACAGTGGTTAGCACTGCTGCCTCACAGTGCCAGGGACCCGGGTTCGATTCCCGGCTTGGGTCACTGTCTGCGTGGAGTTTGCACATTCTCCCCGTGTCTGCGTGGGTTTCCTCCGGCTGCTCCGGTGATATTGGATGTATTTCTATTTGTGGTTTTGGTCTGGTTGTCACAGTCTCATCTTGGGCAGCATAAGTTTTAGAGGAATTAGGAGGGAGACCATGAACACTCTGCAATGGCGCGGAAACTGACAGTTTAACCGTATCCCACTGCCCCCCCCCTCACCCCCCCCCCCGCTCACCACCTCCCCCCACCCCCCACAACCCCACCCCCCCACCGAGATAAAATCTACACAGTTTCTGCAATTGGATGTTTGGGGTCCATTGTAGCAAGAGCTGTTTTACTTCCAACAAGTGGATTAACAGGAGACATGATGTGGAGATGCCGGCGTTGGACTGGGGTAAACACAGTAAGAAGTTTAACAACACCAGGTTAAAGTCCAACAGGTTTATTTGGTAGCAAAAGCCACACAAGCTTTCGGAGCTGCAAGCCCCTTCTTCAGGTGAGTGGGAATTCTGTTCACAAACAGAGCTTATAAAGACACAGACTCAATTTACATGAATAATGGTTGGAATGCGAATACTTTCAACTAATCAAGTCTTTAAGAAACAAAACAACATGAAATCATAGAAACCCTACAGTGCAGAAGGAGGCCATTCGGCCCATCGAGTCTGCACCGACCACAATCCCACCCAAGCCCTACCCCCACATATTTACCCGCTAATCCCTCTAACCTACACATCCCAGGACTCTAAGGGGCAATTTTTAACCTGGCCAATCAACCTAACCCGCACATCTTTGGACTGTGGGAGGAAACCGGAGCACCCGGAGGAAACCCACGCAGACACGAGGAGAATGTGCAAACTCCACTCAGACAGTGACCCGAGCTGGGAATCGAACCCGGGACCCTGGAGCTGTGAAGCAGCAGTGCTAACCACTGTGCTACCGTGCCGCCCAAATGAGTGGAGAGAGCATCAAGATAGTCTAAAAAGATGTGTATTGTCTCCAGACAAGACAGCCAGTGAAACTCTGTGGGGGTTACAAATAGTGGGACATGAACCCAATATCCCGGTTGAGGCCGTTCCTCGTGTGTGCGGAACTTGGCTATCAGTTTCTGCTCAGCGACTCTGCGCTGTCGTGTGTCACGAAGGCCGCCTTGGAGAACGCTTACCCGAAGATCAGAGGCCGAATGCCCGTGACCGCTGAAGTGCTCCCCAACAGGAAGAGAACAGTCTTGCCTGGTGATGCTCGACAATGTTGGACTTTAACCTGGTGTTGTTAAACTTCTTACTGTGTTTAACAGGAGACAGCCAGGTTACACATCTCGCCTGATTGAACTGAGAACTTGGCTGCAGGTACCAGCAGCAACGTATATCGTAACTGAAGGGCCAGGCTGGTGGTGGGGGTGGGGGGGGCAACACGCATCATAGAAGAATCCCTACAGTGCAGAAGGAGGCCATTCAGCCCCTCGAGCCTACACCGACCACAATTCCACCCAGACCCTATCCCAGTCACTCCACGTATTTCCCCAGCTAATCCCCCTGGCACGAAGGGGCAATTTACCATGGCCAATCAACCTAACCCGCACATCTTTGTAGTGTGGGGGGAAACTAGAGCACCCGGAAGAAACCCACACAGAAACAGGGTGAACAGGCAAACTCCACACAGACAGTGACCGAAGGCTGGAATTGAACCTGGGTCCTTGGCGCTGTGAGGCAGCAGGGCTAACCACTGTGCCGCCATGGTTTAGCATGGCTAATCAAGCTAACCTGCTCATCTTTGGACAGTAAGGAGCAATTTAGCATGGCCAATCCACCTAACCTACACATCTTTCAGAATGTGGGAGGACACCAGAGCACCCGGAGCAAACACACGCAGACACAGGGAGAATGTGCAAACTCCACTCAGATAGTGACCCAAGCCGGGAATTGAACCTGGGTCCTTGGCGCTGTGAGGCAGCGGTGCTAACTACATTGCCACCGTGTTGGCACATAGGTGGTGGGAGAGGCGTGGTGTTGGGGAGAGATCTCAGTAAGTGCGGGAGTGAGCGAGAGAGAGGATTTGCGATGGCCAGGGAGGTGTTCCTGGAGTCTCTCTGCTCCTCAAGGTCCCCTGCAATAATTCGGCAATGACCTTTTCTTGGCATCTACTCCTCTTTCACCGGTGAATCTGGCGGGAGTGAGGGCAAAGAAAGATCCCAAAGAATATGGCCATTTGGATCCTATTTACATCACCAGACATGATTCCTGTGCTCAATGGGTCGATCGACAGAAATAGGTGCTTTCCAAGATGGCCGACATCACCAAGGCAACCCTGGGGAAGGGTTGTTACACGCACATCTGCAACCCCCTTCCACAGCATTGAATGTCAGGTAAAGGCAGCGAGAGATGCCTCCATCATACTTAATTTTCAGAGGGTTATCTTTCAGATGAGATTTTTAACCATTGCCATTTCTGTTGGCCTTCATAGCGAGTGGATTTGAGGATAGGAATAGGCATGTTTTGCTGCAATTGTTCAGGGTGTTGGTGAGGCCACATTGTATTGTGTGTAGTTTTGGTGTCCTCGTCTGAGGAAGGATGTCCTTGCTCTCGAGGGAGCAATGGGAAGGTTTACCAGGCTGATTCCTGGGATGGAAGGTCTGTCATATGAGGAACAACTTTATTTTAGTCATTCATTCATGGGACATGGGCATCGCTGGTTGGTCAGCATTTATTGCCCAGTCCTAGTTGCCCTTGGTGGGCAGTTGAGAGTCACCCACATTGCTGTGGCTCTGGAGTCACATGTAGGCCAGACCGGGTAAGGACGGCAGATTTCCTTCCCTAAAGGACATTAGTGAACCAGATGGGTTTTTCCGACAATCGACAATGGTTTCATGGTCATCAATAGATTCTTAATTCCAGATTTTTTAAATTGAATTTAAATTCCACCATCTGCCATGACGGGATTCGAAGACAGGTGCCCAGAAGATTAGGTGAGTTTCAGGATTAATAATCTAGCGATAATACCACTAGGCCATTGCTTTCCCCAATAAATTGGTTAGGATTATATTCACTGGAGTTCAGAAGTGTGAGAGGGGATCTCATAGAAATTTATAAAATTCTAGCAGGTTTAGACAGGGTAGATTCAGAAAGAATGTTTCCAATGGTGAGGGTGTCCAGAACTAGGGATCATAGTTTGAGGATAAGGGGGTAAACCTTTTAGAACTGAGGTGGGGGGACGTTTCTTCACCCAGAGGGTGGTGAATGTGTGGAATTCACTACCACAGAAAGTAGTTGAGGCCAAAACGTTGTCTGATTTCAAGATTTAATTAGATATAGTTCTTGGGGTTAAAGGGACCAAGGGACATGGAGGGGGGGGGGGGGGGGTGGTCAGGGGGGTGGGTGGTGGGAAGGGGGGATCAGGATATTGAATTTGATGATCAACCATGATCAAAATGAATGAGGATAAGATTTGTTTTGATTTGATTTATTATTGTCACGTATTAACATACAGTGAAAAGTATTGTTTCTTGCGCGTTATACAGGCAAAGCATACTGTTCATAAATGAGAGAGTGCAGAATGTAGTGTTACAGTCATAGTTGGGTGTAGAGAAAGATCAACTTAATATGGGGTAGGTCCATTCAAAAGTCTGTCAGCAGCAGGGAAGAAGCTGTTCTTGGGTCGGTTGTTACGTGACCTCAGACTTTCGTATCTTTTTCTCGGCGGAAGAAGGTAGAAGAGAGAATGTCCGGGGTGCATGGGGTCCTTAATTATGCTGGTTGCTTTGCCGAGGCAGCGGGAAGTGTAGACAGAGTCAATGGATGGGAGGCTGGTTTGCGTGATGGATTGGGCTACATTCATGACCTTTTGTAGTTCCTTGCGGTCTTGGGCAGAGCAGGAGCCATCCCAAGCTGTGATACAATCAAAAGAATGCTTTCTTGGTGCATCTGTAAAAGTTGGTGAGAGTCGTAGCTGACATACCAAATTTCCTTAGTCTTCTGAGAAAGTAAATGTGTTGGTGGGCTTTCTTAACTATAGTATCGGCATGGGGAGACCAGGACAGGTTGTTGGTGATCTGGACACCTAAAAACTTGAAGCTCTCGACCCTTTCTACTTCATCCCTGTTGATGTAGACAGGGGCATGTTGTCGTTTATGCTTCCTGAAGTTGATGACAATCTCCTTCATTTTGTTCACATTGACAGAGAGATTATTGTCACTGCACCAGTTCACTTGATTCTCTGTCTCATTCCTGTACTCTGTCTCGTCATTGTTTGAGATCCGACCCACTACGGTGGTGTCGTCAGCAAACTGGAAGATGGAATTGGAGGGGAATTTGGCCGCACAGTCAGAGGTGTATGAGGAGTATAGTAGGGGGCTGAGAACACAGCCTTGTGGGGCACCGGTGTTGAGGATGATCGTGGAGGAGGTGTTGTTGCCTATCCTTACTGATTGTGGTCTCTGGGTTAGGAAGTTCAGGATCCAGTCGCAGAGGGAGGAGCCGAGTAAACCTTTTATAACTGAGGTGAGGGGAAATTTCTTCATCCAGAGAGTGGGGAATGTGTGGAATTCACTAACACTGAAAGTACTTGTTAGGGGGCATAAAAGACTTTAAGGGTTAAGGGAGAGACATAAATTCTAATCGTGTGAGGAGACATAATTGCGTTGGGAGAGAGACCAGTCGTCCAATGTGACAATTCTACCCCATAATCAGGAAAAGATGCCAAAAATATGAACAATGTAGCCACAAAAATAGAATCTTGTATAGGGTCAGCCCGGGCAGTGGTTGGAACAAAGGAGGACTGGTTCGGTAAGCAGAGGGGAGGATGAGTATGCAACTTTTGTAAATGTATAAATGTAGCTGACAAACCCATGTACCTGGAGAAGTGCCTGAGAGCAGTCCTGAGTGCTTTCCCCCTGCTTGCAAGCTTGAATAAACCACCTTGTTCGAGAAATCATCCTGCATGGAGTCCATTGTCTTCTTGCCAGTAAACTGATCCGACTAACATCCTCCTTCAGCCGTTGAGGCCAAAACCTTGTCTGATTTCACGAAGAAATTAGATATAGCTCCTGGGGCTAAAGTGAGAAAGGGATGTGGCGGGCGGGCGGAATCAGGATATTGAATTCGATGATCAGCCATGATCAGAATGAATGTCAGAGCAGGGCTCGAAGGGCTGAATGGCCTACTCCTGCTTCTAGGATCATAGAATCCCCACAGTACAGAAGGAGGCCATTCAGCCCATCGAGTCTGCACTGACAACAATCCCACCCAGGCCCTATCCCCGTAACCCCACATATTTACCCTGCTAATCCCTTTAACCTACACATCCTGGGATACTCAGGGGCAATTTAGCACGGCCAATCCACCTAACGTACACATCTTTGGACATTATGGAACAAGTTAGCATGGCCAATCAACCTAACCTTCACATCCTGGGACACTCAGGGGCAAGTTAGCATGGCCAATCCACCTAACCTTCACATGTTTGGGCTGTGGAAGGAAACCGGAGCACCCGGAGGAAACCCACGCAGACACGGGGAGAATGTGCAGACTCCACACAGACAGAGACCTAAGCCGAGAATCGATCACAGGTCCCTGGCGCTGTGAGGCAGCAGTGCTAACCACAGTGCCACCGTGCCACTCCCATTCTAGTTTCTATGTTTCTATGTTTCCAAGTACAAGATCTCATGGCTAATATTTTGAATAAGAGCTCAGTGGAGGGGGGTTAGGGCCTATGCTGTGTGTGGGGGGGAGGGGGGGGGTTAGGGCCTATACTGTGTTTGGGGGGGAGGGGGGGGGTTAGGGCCTATACTGTGTGTGGGAGGGAGGGGGGGGTTAGGTCCTATAATGTGTGTGGGGGGGAGGGGGGGGGTTAGGGCCTATACTGTGTGTGAGGGGGGAGGGGGGGGTTAGGGCCTATAATGTGTGTGGGGGGGAGGGGGGGTTAGGGCCTATACTGTGTGTGGGGGGGAGGGGGGGGTTAGGGCCTATACTGTGTGTGTGGGGGAGGGGGGGGTTAGGGCCTATACTGTGTGTGGGGGGGAGGGGGGGTTAGGGCCTATACTGTGTGTGGGGGGGAGGGGGGGGGGGTTAGGGCCTATACTGTGTGTGGGGGGGGAGGGGGGGGTTAGGGCCTATGTTGTGTGTGGGGGGGAGGGGGGGGGTTAGGGCCTATGCTGTGTGTGGGGGGGAGGGGGGGGTTAGGGCCTATGCTGTCTGTGGGGGGGAGGGGGGGGGGTTAGGGCCTATGCTGTGTGTGGGGGGGAGGGGGGGGGGGGTTAGGGCCTATACTGTGTGTGGGGGGGAGGGGGGGGTTAGGGCCTATACTGTGTGTGGGGGGGAGGGGGGGGTTAGGGCCTATGCTGTGTGTGGGGGGGAGGGGGGGTTAGGGCCTATACTGTGTGTGGGGGGGAGGGGGGGTTAGGGCCTATGCTGTGTGTGTGTGGGGGGGGGGGGGGGTTAGGGCCTATGCTGTGTGTGGGGGGGAGGGGGGGCTATGGGCCTATGCTGTGTGTGGGGGGGAGGGGGGGGGTTAGGGCTTATGCTGTGTGTGGGGGGGGGGGGCTATGCTGTGTGTGGGGGGGACTATGCTGTGTGTGTGGGGGGGGGCTATGCTGTGTGTGGGGGGGGCTATGCTGTGTGTGGGGGGGCTATGCTGTGTGTGTGGGGGGGGCTATGCTGTGTGTGGGGGGGGGCTATGCTGTGTGTGTGGGGGGGCTATGCTGTGTGGAGGGGGGCTGTGCTGTATGTGTGGGGGGGGCTATGCTGTGTGTGTGTGGGGGGGGCTATGCTGTGTGTGTGGGGGGGCTATGCTGTGTGTGTGTGTGGGGGGGGCTATGCTGTGTGTGTGTGTGGGGGGGCCTATGCTGTGTGTGTGGGGGGGGCTATGCTGTGTGTGTGGGGGGGGGGCTATGCTGTGTGTGGGGGGGCTATGCTGTGTGGGGGGGGGCTATGCTGTATGTGGGGGGGGCTATGCTGTGTGTGGGGGGGGCTATGCTGTGTGTGTGTGGGGGCTTATGCTGTGTGTGTGTGGGGGGGGGGCTATGCTGTGTGTGGGGGGGGCTATGCTGTGTGGGGGGGGGGGCTATGCTGTATGTGGGGGGGCTATGCTGTGTGTGGGGGGGGGCTATGCTGTGGGTGTGGGGGGGGCTATGCTGTGTGTGTGGGGGGAGGCTATGCTGTGTGTGTGGGGGGGGGGCTATGCTGTGTATGTGTGGGGGGGGGCTATGCTGTGTGTGGGGGGGCTATGCTGTGTGTGGGGGGGGCTATGCTGTGTGTGTGTGTGGGGGGGCTATGCTGTGTGTGTGGGGGGGGCTATGCTGTGTGTGTGGGGGGGGCTATGCTGTGTGTGTGGGGGGGGGCTATGCTGTGTGTGTGGGGGGGGCTATGCTGTGTGGGGGGGGGCTATGCTGTGGGGGGGGCTGTGCTGTGGGGGGGGTGGGGGCTGTGCTGTGGGGGCTGGGGGCTGTGCTGTGGGGGGGGTGGGGGCTGTGCTGTGGGGGGGGTGGGGGCTGTGCTGTGGGGGGAGTGGGGGCTGTGCTGTGGGGGGGTTGGGGGCTGTGCTGTGGGGGGGGTGGGGGCTGTGCTGTGGGGGGGGGCTGTGCTGTGGGGGGCTGGGGGCTGTGCTGTGGGGTGGGTGGGGGCTGTGCTGTGGGGGGGGTGGGGGCTGTGCTGTGGGGGGAGTGGGGGCTGTGCTGTGGGGGGGGTGGGGGCTGTGCTGTGGGGGGGTGGGGGCTGTGCTGTGGGGGGTGTGGGGGCTGTGCTGTGGGGGGGGTGGGGGCTGTGCTGTGGGGGGGGTGGGGGCTGTGCTGTGGGGTGGGTGGGGGCTGTGCTGTGGGGGGGGTGGGGGCTGTGCTGTGGGGGGGGTGGGGACTGTGCTGTGGCGGGGGTGGGGGCTGTGCTGTGCGGGGTCTATCCTGTCGGTGGGGAGTCTATGTTGTGGACGCTGGGCGGGGGGTTTGTATTTTGCTGCTCAGTGAGACTCACAAAGAGCTTCTGTGTATTGCCCGGTTGAACATTAACTGTAACAGGTAACTAGGTATACACACACTGCCAGGCAGTGACCATCACCGATAGGAGACACTCTAACCACCGCCCCTTGACATTCAATACTGTAACCATCACTGAATCCCCCCACTGTCAACATCCTTGGGGTTACCATTGACCAGAAACTCAACTGGACTCATCGCATAAACACAGTGGCTACAAGAGCAGGTCAGAGACTGGGAATCCTGTGGCGAGTAACTCACCTCCTGACTCCCCAAAGCCTGTCCACCATCTACAAGGCACAAGTCAGGAGTGTGATGGAACACTCCCCATTTGCCTGGGTGGGTGCGGCTCCAACACTGAAGAAGCTCAACACCATCCAGGTCAAAGCAGCCCCGCTTGATTGGCACCATTTCTACAAACATCCACTCCCTCCACCACTGACGCTCAGTAGCAGCAGTGTGTACCATCTACAAGATTCACTGCAGCAAATCACCAAAGATCCTTAGGCAGCACCTTCTAAAGTCGCGACTGCTTCCATCTTGAAGGACAAGGGCAGCGGATAAATGGGAACACCACCTCCTCTGAGCCGCTCACCATCCTGACTTGGAAATACATTGCCGTTCCTTCGCAATCGCTGGGTCAAAATCCTGGAATTCTCTCCCTGACGGCATTGTGGGTCAACCCACAGAACATGGACTGCAGCGATTCAAGAAGGCAGCTCACCACCACCTTAGAACATAGAAAAAAACATAGAAAAAATACAAACAGGCCCTTTGGCCCACAAGTTGCGCCGGTCATGTCCCTACCTACCTCGGCTTATATATAGGCTAAGGAACATAGAAAAAATAGAAATCATCATCACCATTCGGCCCGTCGAGTCTGCACCGACCACAATCCCACCCAGGCCCTACCCCCACATATTTACCCGCTAATCCCTCTAACCTACACATCCCAGGACTCTAAGGGGCAATTTTTAACCTGGCCAATCAACCTAGCCCGCACATCTTTGGACTGTGGGAGGACACCGGAGCACCCGGAGGAAACCCACGCAGACACGAGGAGAATGTGCAAACTCCACACAGACAGTGACCCGAGCCGGGAATCGAACCCAGGACCCTGGAGCTGTGAAGCAGCAGTGCTAACCACTGCGCTACCGTGCCGTTCAACTCAGGATGGGCAATAAATGCTCGCCAGCCAGCGATGCCCATGCCCCACGAATGAATAAAAATAAAAGTGAATGATATTGATACCTTTCAGGGGAAGTTGGATGGACATTTGATGGAGAAGGGAATCAGGCTTTGATGAGACACTTCAATGAGGAAGGGAGTCAGCAATAGTGGTTGGGGCTGTTTCTGTGCTTCACTGAGCTAGGCATACCTTGCGGTTTTCTACAGCAGTGAACGTTCTCAGGAAGGAAGTTACGTCATCATGGAACTTATTTCCACATATCCTGGGGTGGTTTTGGTGAAGCGCCAGGTGTACATGTGACCCTAACGGCAATCCCACACTTGCAAACTCACTGCGTGACTGATTCTTTTCAACTCATTTATGCAGTGCAGCATGGTGGCACAGTGGTTAGCACTGCTGCCTCACAGCACCAAGGACCCGGGTTCGATTCCCGGCTTGGGTCACAGTCTGTGCAGAGTCTGCACGTTCTCCTGTGTCTGCGTGGGTTTCCTCCGGGTGCTCCGGTGTCCTCCCACAGTCTGAAAGATGTGTGGGTTAAGTGTGTTGGCTAAGTTCTCCCTCAGTGTAAAATTTTAACAGGTCTAGACAGGGTAGATGCAGGGAGAATGTCACATAAGAACATAAGAAATAGGAGCAGGAGTAGGCCATCTAGCCCCTCGAGCCTGCCCCGCCATTCAATAAGATCATGGCTGATCTGAAGTGGATCAGTTCCACTTACCCGCCTGATCCCTATAACCCCTAATTCCCTTACCGATCAGTGATTTAAATCCGTGATTTGAACATATTCAACGAGGCAGCCTCCACCACTTCAGTGGGCAGAGAATTCCAGAGATTCACCACCCTCTGAGAGAAGAAGTTCCTCCTCAACTCTGTCCTAAACTGACCCCCCTTTATTTTGAGGCTGTGCCCTCTAGTTCTCGCTTCCTTTCTAAGTGGAAAGAATCTCTCCACCTCTACCCTATCCAGCCCCTTCATTATCTTATAGGTCTCTTTAAGATCCCCCCTCAGCCTTCTAAATTCCAACGAGTACAAACCCAATCTGCTCAGTCTCTCCTCATAATCAACACCCCTCATCTCTGGTATCAACCTGGTGAACCTTCTCTGCACTCCCTCCAAGGCCAATATATCCTTCCGCAAATAAGGGGACCAATACTGCACACAGTATTCCAGCTGCGGCCTCACCAATGCCCTGTACAGATGCAGCAAGACATCTCTGCTTTTATATTCTATCCCCCTCGCGATATAGGCCAACATCCCATTTGCCTTCTTGATCACCTGTTGCACCTGCAGACTGGGTTTTTGCATCTCATGCACAAGGACCCCCAGGTCCCTCTGCACAGCAGCATGTTGTAATTTCTTTCCATTTAGATAATAATCCAATTTGCTATTATTTCCTCCAAAGTGAATAACCTCGCATTTGTCAACCATAGAACCATAGAAAATTACAGCTCAGAAATAGGCCTTTTGGCCCTTCTTGTCTGTGCCGAACCATTTTATGCCTAGTCCCACTGACCTGCACTTGGACCATATCCCTCCACACCCCTCTCATCCATGAACCCGTCCAAGTTTTTCTTAAATGTTAAATGTTAAAAGTGCATTTACCACTTTATCCGGCAGCTCATTCCACACTCCCACCACTCTCTGCGTGAAGAAGCCCCCCCTAATATTCCCTTTAAACTTTTCTCCTTTCACCCTTAACCCATGCCCTCTGGTTTTTTTCTCCCCTAGCCTCAGCGGAAAAAGCCTGCTTGCATTCACTCTATCTATACCCATCAAAATCTTATACACCTCTATCAAATCTCCCCTCAATCTTCTGCGCTCCAGGGAATAAAGTCCCAACCTATTCAATCTCTCTCTGGAACTCAGCTTCTCAAGTCCCGGCAACATCCCTGTGAACCTTCTGCACTCTTTCAACCTTATTTACATCCTTCCTGTAACGAGGTGACCAAAACTGTACACAATACTCCAAATTCGGCCTCACCAATGCCTTATATAACCTTACCATAACACTCCAACTTTTATACTCGATACTCCGATTTATAAAGGCCAATGTACCAAAGGCACTCTTTACGACCCTATCCACCTGTGACGTCACTTTTAGGGAATTCTGTACCTGTATTCCCAGATCCCTCTGTTCAACTGCACTCTTCAGAGTCCTACCATTTACCCTGTACGTTCTTCTTTGGTTTGTCCTTCCAAAGTGCAATATCTCACACTTGTCTGCGTTAAATTCCATTTGCCATTTTTCAGCCCATTTTTCTAGTTGGTCCAAATCCCTCTGCAAGCTTTGAAAACCTTCCTCACTGTCCACTACACCTCCAATCTTTGTATCATCAGCAAACTTGCTGACCCAATTGACCACATTATCATCCAGATCATTGATATAGATGACAAACAACAATGGACCCAACACCGATCCCTGCGGCACACCACTAGTCACAGGCCTCCACTCAGAGAAGCAATCCTCCACAACCACTCTCTGGCTTCTTCCATTGAGCCAGTGTCTAATCCAATTTCCTACCTCCCCATGTATACCTAGCGACTGAACCTTCCTAACTAACCTCCCATGAGGGACCTTGTCAAAGGCCTTGCTGAAATCCAGGTAGACAACATCCACCGCCTTCCCTTCATCCACTTTCCTGGTAACCTCCTCGAAAAACCCGAATAGATTGGTCAAACATGACCTACCACGCACAAAGCCATGTTGACTCTCCCTAATGAGTCCCTGTCTATCCAAATATTTGTAGATCCTATCCCTTATCACACCTTCCAATAACTTGCTCACCACCGACGTCAAACTTACTGGCCGATAATTTCCCGGATTTCTTTTGGAACCTTTTTTAAACAACGGAACAACATGAGCCACCCTCCAATCATCCGGCACCTCCCCCGTGAATACTGACATTTTAAATATGTCTGCCAGGGCCCCTGCAAGTTCAACACTAGCTTCCCTCAAGGTCCGTGGGAATACCCTGTCCGGTCCTGGGCATTTATCCACTCTGATTTGCCTCAAGACAGTGAGCACCTCCTCCCCTTTAATCTGTAAAGGTTCCATGGCCTCCCTACCAGTTTGCCCTATTTCCGGAGACTCCATGCCCGTTTCCTCAGTAAATACGGATGCAAAAAGACCATTTAGTATCTCCCCCATCTCTTTTGGTTCCATACACAGTCTACCACTCTGGTCTTCAAGAGGACCAATTTTATCCCTCACTATCCTTTTGCTCCTAACATACCTATAGAAGCTCTTTGGATTTTCCTTCACTCTGTCTGCCAAAGCAACCTCATGTCTTCTTTTAGCCCTCCTGATTTCCCTCTTAAGTAGCTTCTTGCACTTTTTATACTCCTCCAGCATCTGATCTGTTCCTTGCTGCCTGTACATTTCATACAACTCTCTCTTCCTCTTAATCAGTGTTACAGTCTCCCTTGAGAACCAAGGTTCCTCATTCCTATTAACTTTGCATTTAATCCTGACAGGAACATACAAACTCTGCACTCTCAAAATTTCTCCTTTGAAGGCCTCCCACTTTCCATTTACATCCTTACCAGAGAACAGCCTGTGCCAATCCACACTTCCCAGATCCCTTCTCATTTCATCAAATCTGGCCTTTTTCCAGTTCAGAACTTCAACCCGAGGACCAGATCTATCCTTATCCACGATCAGGTTGAAACTAATGGCATTATGATCACTGGATCCAAAGTGTTCCCTCACACTCACATCCATCACCTGCCCTAACTCATTTCCCAATAGGAGATCCAATATCGCATCCTCTCTAGTCGGCACCTCTATATACTGATGTAGAAAATTCTCCTGAACACATTTTACAAACTCTACCCCGTCTAAACCTTTAACAGTATGCGAGTCCCAATCTATATGTGGAAAATTAAAATCCCCTACTATCACAACTTTGTGTTTCTTGCAGTTGTCAGCTATCTCTCCGCTGATTTGCTCCTCCAATTCTCGCTGACTATTGGGTGGTCTATAATACAAGCCCATTAATGTGGTCATACCTTTCCTGTTTCTCAACTCCACCCATAGGGCCTCTGGAGACAAGCTCCCTAATCTATCCTGCCTGAGTACCGCTGTAACATTTCCCCTGACCAACAATGCCACCCCCCCACCTTTTATCCCTCTGCCTCTATCCCGCCTGAAACATTGGAACCCTGGAACATTGAGCTGCCAGTCCTGCCCCTCCTGTAGTCAAGTTTCAACGTTATACTCCATCTGCCAGATCCTCGCCCACTTACTCAGCCTGTCCAAATCTCTCTGCAGCCCTCCACATGATTCACTTTTCCACTTATCTTTGTGTCGTCTGCAAACTTTGTTACCCCACACTCAGTTCCCTCCTCCAGAGCGTCTATATAAGTGGTAAATAGTTGAGGCCCCAGTACCGATCCCTGCGGCACGCCACTAGTTACCATCTGCCAACCAGAAAAGCACCCAGTTATTCTGACTCTCTGCTTCCTGTCGGATAGCCAATCCCCAATCCATGCTAACACCCTACCGCCAACTCCGTGAGACCCAATCTTCTTCAGCAACCTTTTGTGAGGCACCTTATCAAACGCCTTTTGGAAATCCAAAAACACCGCATCCACCGGTTCCCCTCCGTCAACCGCACTGGTCACATCTTCATAAAAATCCAACAATTTCGTCAAGCACGACTTTCCCCTCATGAATCCATGCTGCGTCTGCTTAATCGAACCATTCTTATCCAGATGGCCTGCTATTTCTTCTTTAATGATGGATTCCAGCATTTTCCCAACTACAGACGTTAAGCTAAGCGGCCTGTAGTTACCCGCCTTTTGTCTATTTCCTTTTTTAAACAGCGGCGTAATATTAGCTGTTTTCCAATCCGCCGGCACTACCCCAGAATCCAACTCATATTGATAAATAACCACGAACGCATCCGCGATTACCTCTGACATTTCTTTCCCGATGGTGGGGGAGTCCAGAACCAGGGGTCACAGTTTGAGGATTCGGGGTAGACCATTTAGGACGGACGTGAGGAGATATTTCTGCACTCAAAGAGTGGTGAGTCTGTGGAATTCATTACCACAGGAAGTAGTTGATGCCAAAACATTGAATGTATTCAAGAGGCGGCTCGATATAGCACTAAGAGCGAATGGGATCAAAGGTTATGGGGAGAAAGCAGGATTAGACAATTGAGTTGGATGATTTTGTGAATGGGGGAGCAGGCTCGAAGGGCCAATGGCCTCCTCCTGCTCCTATCTTCTATGTTTCATCTTCTATGTACTTGAACAGATGCCGGAGTTTGGCGATTCGGGGATTTTCACAGTAACTTCATTGCAGTGTTAATGTAAGCCGACTTGTGACACAAATAAATAAATGTTTAACTCCAGTGCTGGGGATTTGACCTCACATCTCCTGATTATCTACCCCGACCAGTCCGTTAACATGCGCACTATCCTAGCCCCCAATCCCAAACCCGTCTGGCACAGTTGGAACATTTTTAAAGTTGATTTTGTCAGTGCCACGAGTATGTTTACATTAACACCGCAATGAAGTTACTGTGAAGATCCCCGAGTCACCACACTCCGGCGCCTGTTCGGGTACACTGAGGGAGAATTTAGCATGGCCAATGCACCCTAACCAGCACGTCTTTTGGAGTGTGGAAGGAAACCGAAGCACCTGGAGGAAACCCATGCAGACACGGAATTGAACCCGGGTCCCTGGCGCTGTGAGGCAGCAGTGCTAACACTGTGCCACCGAGCCGCCACACCTGGATTCACTTTTCAAAGCTGGTCTGCAGGAAAAGCAATCAGGATGTCATCTGGTTCACGAATGTCCCTTTAGGGAAGGAAATCTTCCATCCTTACCCGATCTGGCCTACACGTGACTCCAGTGCCACAGCAATGTGGCTGATTCTCAACTGTCCCTCTGAATCAGCAGTGTAATCTATTCTATCAAATTGCAGTTCCAGTCGCAACATCAGCATCCACCATCTCAAGGGAGATTAAGGATGGGTTACAAATGCTGGCCTGGCCCCACATTTCCCAGAACCCAGGAGTGAACTGGAACAGAATGCTCCCAAGGGCAGGGAAAGACTACGGGAGCCAAGCACTCTACTCGGAGGCGGCATTCTTGAGGTTACCTTTGTCACTAGAGGAATGCATCTTTATTTGAGTCCCCCGAACCAGGAGATACAAAGCCAGACAGTGTGGGCCTCAATTGGCAAAGGAGGATGTTGAATAGGAAGCAACCGGATCACCGTGTCGTGGTTTCACAATTAACTGGGAAGAGTTCTTTCAGACATCCCAGTGGCTCAGCAAAGGGTTTGAATCTATCTGGATCCAGCCAGCCAGCTGGGCTGGAGGGTGGCCTGATCACTGACCCAGAGTGAAACCTGGTCACTGGGTTGGAATGAGGCCTGGTGACTGGGCTTGAGTGAGGCCTGGTCACTGGGTTGGAATGAGGCCTGGTGACTGGGCTGGAGTGAGGTCTGATCACTAGGCTGGAGTGAGGCCTGGTCACTTAGCTGAATTGAGGCCTGGATCACTGGGCTGGAACAAGGCTGGTCACTGGTTGGAATGAGGCCTGGACCTGGGCTGGAGTGAGGCCTGGTCACTGTACCCAAGTAAGGCCTGGTCATTGGGCTGGAGGGATGTTTGGGTCATTGGGCTGGAGAAAGGCCTGATCACTGGGCTGGAGTGAGGCCTGGACATTGGGCTGGAATGAACCCTTGTCACTGGGCTCAAGAAAGGCCTGGGCATTGGGCTGGAGTGAGTCCTGGTCACTGGGCTGGAGTGAGAATTGAACATTGGGCTGGAGTGTGGCTTGGTCACTGGGCTGGAGTAGGCCAGGTCACTTGTCTTGAATGAGACCTACGTTACTGCTCTGGAACGAGACTTGGTCAGTGGGCTGGAGCGAGGCCTGGTTACTTTTCTAGAGTGAGGCCTTGTCACTGGGCTGGAGAAAGACATGGTCTCTTGACTGGAACAAGGCATGGTCATTGAGCTGGAGGGAGGCCTGGGTCACTGGGCTGGAGCAAGGCCTGGGGCACTGGGAGGCAGTGAGGCCTGGCCACTGGGCTTGAATGAGGCCTGGACTTTGGCCTGGAGTGAGGCCTGGTCAGTGGGCTGGAGCGCGGCCAATGAATTGGGCTGGAAGGAGACCTGGGTCACTGGGCTGGAGTGAGGCCTGTGTCACTGGGATGGAGTGAGGCCTGGCCACTGTACATGAATGAGGCCGGGTCACTGCGCTGCAGTGAGGCTGGGTCACTGGTCTGGAGTGAGGCCTGGTCATTGGGCTGGAGTGAGGCCTGGTGCTTGTGCTGGAGCAAGGCCTAGTCACTGGGCTGGAGTGAGGCCTGGTCACTGAACTGAATTGAGGCCTGGATCACTGGGCTGAAGCAAGGCCTGGTCACTGGACTCAAATAAGTCTGGTCATTGGGCTGGAGGGATGCTTGGTGCATTGGGCTGGAGAAAGGCCTGATCACTTGGCTGGAGTGAGGCCTGGACATTGGGCTGCAGTGAAGCCTTGTCACTGGGCTCTAGTAAGGCCTGGTCATTGGGCTGGAGTGAGGCCTGGTCATTGGGCTGGAGCAAGGCCTGGGTTAATGGGCTGGAGTGAGGCACAAACAGGCCCTTCGGCCCCACAAGTTGTGCCGAACATATCCCTACCTTTTAGGCCTACCTATAACCCTCCATCCTATTAAGTCCCATGTACTCATCCAGGAGTCTCTTAAAAGACCCGATTGAGTTTGCCTCCACCACCACTGGCAGCAGCCGATTCCACTCGCCCACCACCCTCTGTGTGAAAAACTTCCCCCAAACATTTCCCCTGTACCTACACCCCAGCACCTTAAACCTGTGTCCTCTCGTAGCAGCCATTTCCACCCTGGGAAAAAGCCTCTGAGAGTCCACCCGATCTATGCCTCTCAACATCTTATATAGCTCTATTAGGTCTCCTCTCATCCTTCGTCTCTCCAAGGAGGAAAGACCGAGCTCCCTCAGCCTATCCTCATAAGGCATGCCACTCAATCCAGGCAACATCCTTGTAAATCTCCTCTGCACCCTTTCAATCTTTTCCACATCCTTCCTGTAATGAGGTGACCAGAACTGAGCACAGTGCTCCAAGTGGGGTCTGACGAGGGTCTTATATAGCTGCATCATTATCCCCGGACTCCTAAACTCAATCCCTCAATTGATAAAGGCCAGCACACCATACGCCTTCTTAACCACCTCCACCTGCGGGGCCAATTTTAGAGTCCTATGGACCCGGACCCCAAGGTCCTTCTGATCCTCGACAGTACTAAGAGTCTTTCCCTTTATATTGTACTCCTTCATCCCATTTGACCTGCCAAAATGGACACTATGCATTTATCTGGGTTGATGTCCATCTGCCACTTCTCCACCCAGTCTTGCATCCTATCTACGTCCCTCTGTAACTTCTGACATCCCTCCAGACTATCCACAACCCCACCAACCTTCGTGTCATCGGCAAACTTACCAACCCATCCCTCCACTTCCTCATCCAGGTCATTTATGAAAATGACAAACAGCAAGGGTCCCAGAACAGATCCCTGGGTCACTCCACTGGTGACCGACCTCCATTTAGAAAAAGACCCATCTATACCCACTCTCTGCCTCCTTTGGGCAAGCCAGTTCTGGATCCACAGGGCAGCAGCCCCTTGGATCCCATGCCCCCTCACTTTTTCTAGAAGCCTTGCTTGGGGGACCTTATCGAACGCCTTGCTAAAATCCATATAAACCACATCTACCGCTTTCCCTTCGTCAATGTGTTTCGTCACATTTTTGAAGAACTCCACCAGGCTCGTAAGACACGATCTGCCTTTGACAAAGCCATGCTGAGTATTCTTGAGCATACTAAACCTCTCCAAATGCTCACAAATCTTATCCCTCAGGATGTTCTCCATCAGCTTATCAACCACTGAGGTTAGACTCACCGGTCGGTAATTTCCTGGGCTATCCCTATTCCCCTTCTTGAAAATAGGAACCGCATTGGCAATCCTCCAATCCTCCGGCACCTCCCCGGTCTCCATCGACGACGCAAAGACCATCGACAGAGGCTCTGCAATCTCTTCCTTCGCCTCCCACAGTAACCTGGGGTACATCCCATCCGATCCCAGCGAGTTATCTATCTTTGATTATGAAACTAAACTAGCACAAAGTATAAAAACTGACAGTAAAAGTTTTTACAAATATATAAAAAGGAAAAGAGAAGCTAAAATAAATGTTGGACCCTTAGAAGACAAGAAGGGGGATTTAATAATGGGAAACGAGGAAATGGCCGAGGCCTTAAACAAGATTTTTGTGTCGGTCTTCACGGTAGAGGACACAAATAGCTTACCAAAAATTGACGGTCGTGGGACTGGAGAGGGTGAGGTCCTTAAAACGATTACTATTACTAAAGAGGTAGTGCTTGGTAGGCTAATGGGACTAAAGGTAGACAAGTCCCCGGGCCCAGATGGAATGCATCCCAGGGTACTGAAAGAAATGGCAGAAATAATAGCAGATGCGTTGGTTGTAATTTATCAAAATTTGCTGGACTCTGGGGAAGTGCCGGCTGATTGGAAAACAGCTAATGTGACCCCACTGTTTAAAAAAGGAGGTAGACAAAAGGCGGGTAACTACAGGCCGGTTAGCTTAACGTCCGTAGTTGGGAAATTGCTGGAATCCATCATTAAAGAAGAAATAGCAGGACACCTGGAAAAAAATGGTTCGATCAAGCAGACGCAGCATGGATTCATGAAGGGAAAGTCGTGTTTGACGAATTTACTGGATTTTTATGAAGATGTAACGAATGCGGTTGACAGAGGGGAACCGGTGGATGTGGTGTTTTTAGATTTCCAGAAGGCATTCGATAAGGTGCCTCACAAAAGGTTGCTGCAGAAGATTGGGGTACACGGAGTTGGGGGTAAAGTGTTAGCGTGGATTGAGGATTGGCTATCTAACAGGAAGCAGAGAGTTGGAATAAATGGGTGCTTTTCTGGTTGGCAGTTGGTGACTAGTGGCGTGCCGCAGGGATCGGAGCTGGGGCCTCAATTGTTTACCATTTACATAGACGATCTGGAGGAGGGGACCGAGTGTAGGGCAACAAAGTTTGTGGATGACACAAAGATGAGTGGGAAAGCGAATTGCGTGGACGATGCAGAGTATCTGCAGAGAGATTTGGACAGGCTGAGTGAGTGGGCGAGGATCTGGCAGATGGAGTATAACATTGACAAGTGTGAGGTTACACTTTGGAAGGAATAATAGTAAAATGGACTATTATTTAAATGGTGAAAAATTACAACATGCTACTGTGCAGAGGGACCTGGGGGTCCTTGTGCATGAATCGCAAAAACTCAGTCTGCAGGTGCAGCAGGCGATCAAGAAGGCGAATGGAATGTTGGCCTTTATCGCGAAGGGGATGGAGTATAAAAGCAGGGAGGTCTTGCTGAAATTGTACAAGGTACTGGTGAGGCTGCAACTAGAGTACTGTGTGCAATTTTGCTCCCCTTATTTACGGAAGGATATATTGGCCTTGGAGGGAGTACAAAGAAGGTTCA
Source organism: Mustelus asterias (assembly GCF_964213995.1). Taxonomy (NCBI): domain Eukaryota; kingdom Metazoa; phylum Chordata; class Chondrichthyes; order Carcharhiniformes; family Triakidae; genus Mustelus; species Mustelus asterias. The sequence continues at coordinate 12,189,987 of NC_135831.1, read as the reverse complement.
CCAGGTTGATACCAGGGATGAGGGGTGTAGCTTATGAGGAGAGATTGAGTAGATTGGGCCTGTACTCATTGGAGTTTAGAAGGCTGAGGGGTGATCTTATAGAGACATATAAGATAATGAAGGGGCTGGATAGGGCAGAGGCAGAAAGATTCTTTCCACTTAGAAAGGAAACCAGAACGAGAGGGCACAGCCTCAAAATAAGGGGGAGTCAGTTTAGAACAGAGTTGTGGAGGAACTCCTTCTCTGAGGGTAGTGAATCTCTGGAATTCTCTGCCCATTGAAGCAGTGGAGGCTTCCTCGTTAAATATGTTTAAGTCACAGGTAGATAGATTTCTGATCAATAAGGGAATTAAGGGTTATGGGGAGCGGGCGGGTAAGTGGAACTGATCCACTTCAGATCAGCCATGATCTTATTGAATGGCGGGGCAGGCTCGAGGGGCTAGATGGCCTACTCCTGCTCCTATTTCTTATGTTCTTATGAAAGATATCAGCACAAGTCAGGCACAAATAATCCAACAATGTAAATTACCAATGCATATCTAAACCGGGGATAATAAGTCCAATCGATAGGACGGCACGGTAGCACAGTGGTGAGCACTGCTGCTTCACAGCTCCAGGGACCAGGGTTCGATTCCCGGCTCGGGTCACTGTCTGTGTGGAGTTTGCACATTCTCCTCGTGTCTGCGTGGGTTTCCTCCGGGTGCTCCGGTTTCCTCCCACAGTCCAAAGATGTGCGGGTTAGGTTGATTGGCCGTGCTAAAATTGCCGCTTAATGTCCTGAGATGCGCAGATTAGTGGGTGAATATGGGGGTAGGGCCTGGGTGGGATTGTGGTCGGTGCAGACTTGATGGGCCGAATGGCCTCTTTCTGCACTGTAGGGATTCTATGAAGATAAAGATGCCTTCAATAGAACCAGTTAAAGAAAATGCTGAATCATAAGATGCCATTTTTTTGGAAGAAACATCCATAGAATCACAGAAATCCTACAGTGCAGAAAGAGGCCATTCAGCCCATCGAGTCTGCACCAACCACAATCCCACCCAGGCCCTACCCCCATATCCCACACACTAATCCCTCTAACCCACACATCTCAGGACACTAAGGAGTACTCTTAGCATGGCCAATCAACCTTGTCCGCACATCTTTGGACTGTGGGAGGAAACCGGAGCACCCGGAGGAAACCCACGCAGACACGAGGAGAATGTGCAAACTCCACACAGACAGTGACCCAAGCTGAGAATTGAACCCAGGTCCCTGGAGCTGTGAAGCAGCAGTGCTAACCACTGTGCTACCGTGCCGCCCATAAAACAGACTAATGAATAACAGAGTTATATTTGAAGGTGTGAGAGAATTATTGATTGAAAGGGATGTCATCAGTAGATTGATAGATCAGTGAATGAATAAAATTGCTGTTAATTAAGCGCCTGGCTGATTAATGTGATCAAAAAAATAACTATTCTACTTTTTGGCATGAAATCTGGGATCTTTGTGAACAGCCTGCTCGCGCATCAGCTGCGTAAGTGGAACCATAGGTCTCCTATTAGAACATAGAACAGTACAGCACAGAACAGGCCCTTCGGCCCACGATGTTGTGCCGAGCTTTATCTGAAACCAAGATCAAGCTATCCCACTCCCTATCATCCTGGTGTGCTCCGTGTGCCTATCCAATAACCGCTTAAATGTTTCTAAAGTGTCTGACTCCACTATCACTGCAGGCAGTCCATTCCACACCCCAACCACTCTCTGCGTAAAGAACCTACCTCTGATATCCTTCCTGTATCTCCCACCACGAACCCTATAGTTAACCCTATTGTGGGCCAAAATGAGATTTGTCTTGTTTTAATTGTATATTTGTATTCATTTAATATCAAGTTGTTATTCAGACACTTCAATGTATTAATAAAGATTGTTTAATTGAATATTTTCCTTTGAATCAAATATTTTTTTATTATCTTTGTGAAAGTAAAATGTAAATGAAAAGATCTAGTTTTTAAATAAAGCAGGCCACCTTGGAAGAATTTCCCACATCAGTCACTGGGCTGGAGTGAGGCCTGGTCACTGGGCTGGAGTGAGGCCTGGTCACTGGGCTGGAGCGAGGCCTGGTCACTGGGCTGGAGCGAGGCCTGGTCACTGGGCTGGAGCGAGGCCTGGTCACTGGGCTGGAGTGAGGCCTGGTCACTGGGCTGGAGTGAGGCCTGGTCACTGGGCTGGAGTGAGGCCTGGTCACTGGGCTGGAGCGAGGCCTGGTCACTGGGCTGGAGCGAGGCCTGGTCACTGGGCTGGAGCGAGGCCTGGTCACTGGGCTGGAGCGAGGCCTGGTCACTGGGCTGGAGCGAGGCCTGGTCACCGGGATGGTTAATAGCCTCGTCACTGGACTGGTCACTGGACTGGAGCAAGGCCTGGTCTTTGGGCTGGAGTGAGGCTTGGTCAATGGGCTGGAGTGACGTCTGGTCACAGGGCTGGAGTGAGGCCTGGGTCAATGGGCTGGAGTGAGGCCCGGTCACTGGGCTGGGACAAGGCCTGGTCACTGGACTGGAGTGAGGCCAGATCAATGGGCTGGAGTGAGGCCTGGTCACTGGGCTGGGGCAAGGCTTGGTCACCGGGATGGTTAACAGCCTGGTCACTGGAGTGGAACAAGGCTTGGTCATTGGGCTGGAGTGAGGCCTGGTCATTGGGCGGGTGTGATGCCCAGTCACTGGGCTGGGACAAGGCCTGGTCACTGGACTGGAGCGTGGCCTGGTCACTGGGCTGGAGTGTGGCCTGGTCACTGGGCTAATGTGAGGCCTGGTCACTGGGCTTGAGTGAGGCCTGGTCACTGAGCTTGAGTGAGGCCTGGTCACTGGGCTGGAGCGTGGCCTGGTCATTGGGCTGGAGTGTGGCCTGGTCACTGGGCTAATGTGAGGCCTGGTCACTGGGCTTGAGTGAGGCCTGGTCACTGGGCTGAAGTGAGGCCTGGTCACTGGGCTGAAGTGAGGCCTGGTCACTGGGCTGGAGTGAGACCTGGTCACTGGGCTGAAGTGAGGCCTGGTCACTGGGCTGAAGTGAGGCCTGGTCACTGGGCTGGAGTGTGGCCTGGTCACTGGGCTGGAGTGTGGCCTGGTCACTGGGCTAATGTGAGGCCTGGTCACTGGGCTTGAGTGAGGCCTGGTCACTGAGCTTGAGTGAGGCCTGGTCACTGGGCTGGAGCGTGGCCTGGTCACTGGGCTGGAGTGTGGCCTGGTCACTGAGCTGGAGTGTGGCCTGGTCACTGGGCTGGAGTGTGGCCTGGTCACTGAGCTGGAGTGTGGCCTGGTCACTGGGCTGGAGTGTGGCCTGGTCACTGGGCTGGAGTGTGGCCTGGTCACTGGGCTGGAGTGTGGCCTGGTCACTGGGCTAATGTGAGACCTGGTCACTGGGCTGGAGTGTGGCCTGGTCACTGGGCTGGAGTGTGGCCTGGTCACTGGGCTAATGTGAGGCCTGGTCACTGGGCTGGAGTGTGGCCTGGTCACTGGGCTAATGTGAGGCCTGGTCACTGGGCTGGAGTGTGGCCTGGTCACTGGGCTAATGTGAGGCCTGGTCACTGGGCTGGAGTGTGGCCTGGTCACTGGGCTAATGTGAGGCCTGGTCACTCGGCTAGAGTGAGGCCTGGTCACTGGGCTGGAGGAACACGGGGCTGGAGGAACACTGGGCTGGCGGCACGGTAGCACAGTGGTGAGCACTGCTACTTCACAGCTCCAGGGACCTGGGTTCGATTCCCGGCTCGGGTCACTGTCTGTGTGGAGTTTGCACATTCTCCTCGTGTCTGCGTGGGTTTCCTCCGGGTGCTCTGGTTTCCTCCCACAGTCCAAAGATGTGCAGGTTAGGTTGATTCGTCATGCTAAAAATTGGCCTTAGTGTCTGAGATGTATAGGTTAGAGGGATTAGTGGGTAAATATATGGGGGTAGGGCCTGGGTGGGATTGTGCTCGGTGCAGACTCGATGGGCCGAATGGCCTCTTTCTGTACTGTAGGGTTTCTATGATCCTATGATTCTAACACCTGGGTCACTGGGCTGGAGTGAGACCTGGTCACTGGGCTGGAGTGAGGCCTGGTCACTGGGCTGGAGTGAGGCCTGGTCACTGGGCTGGAGAACGTCCTGGGTCACTGGGCTGGAGCGAGGCCTGGTCACTGGGCTGGAGTGAGACCTGGTCACTGGGCTGGAGCGAGGCCTGGTCACTGGGCTAGAGTGAGGCCTGGTCACGGGGCTGGAGTGAGGCCTGGTCACTGGGCTGGAGCGAGGCCTGGTCACTGGGCTAGAGTGAGGCCTGGTCACTGGGCTGGAGTGAGACCTGGTCACTGGGCTGGAGCGAGGCCTGGTCACTGGGCTAGAGTGAGGCCTGGTCACGGGGCTGGAGTGAGGCCTGGTCACTGGGCTGGAGCGAGGCCTGGTCACTGGGCTGGAGCGAGGCCTGGTCACGGGGCTGGAGTGAGGCCTGGTCACTGGGCTGGAGCGAGGCCTGGTCACTGGGCTAGAGTGAGGCCTGGTCACTGGGCTGGAGTGAGGCCTGGTCACTGGGCTGGAGCGAGGCCTGGTCACTGGGCTAGAGTGAGGCCTGGTCACGGGGCTGGAGCACGGACTGGACATCATGCTGGAGTGAGGCCTGGTCACTGGGCTGGAGTGAGGTCTGGTCACTGGGCTGGAGCAAGGACTGGACATCATCCTGGAGTGAGGCCTCGGTCAATGGGCTGCATTGAGGCCCTGTAACTGTATTGGAATGAGGTCTAGTCACAGGTCTTTGACGAGGCCTGTGTCACTGGGCTGGAGTGAGGCCTGGTCACTGGTCTTCTGTGACGTCTGGTCATTGGGCTGGAATAAATTCCGATCGCAGGGCTGGAGTGAGGACTGGGTAATTGGGCTGGAGTAATACCTGATCACTGGGCTGAAGTGAGGTCTGGGTCACTGGGCTGGAGTCAGGTCTGGGTCACTGGGCTGGAGTCAGGTCTGGGTCACTGGGCTAGAGTGAGGCCTCGTCACTGGGCTGAAGTGAGGCCTGGTCACTGGGCTGGAGTGAGGCCTGGTCACTTGGCTGGAGTGAGGCCTGGTCACTGGGCTGGAGTGAGGCCTGGTCACTGGGCTGGAGCGAGGCCTGGTCACTGGGCTGGAGTCAGGCCTGGTCACTGGGCTGGAGTGAGGTCTGGGTCACTGGGCTGGAGTGAGGTCTGGGTCACTGGGCTGGAGTGAGGTCTGGGTCACTGGGCTGGAGAAAAGCCTGGTCACTGGAGTGGAGCGAAGAATTGTCATTGGGCTTGAGCGAGACCTGGAAATTAAGCTGGAGTGAGGGCTGGTCGCTGGGCTGGAGTGAGAGGTGGTCACTGGGCTGGAGTGAGGTCTGGTCACCGGGCTGGAGTGAGAGGTGGTCACTGGGCTGGAGTGAGAGGTGGTCACTGGGCTGGAGTGAGGTCTGGTCACCGGGCTGGAGTGAGAGGTGGTCACTGGGCTGGAGTGAGAGGTGGTCACTGGGCTGGAGTGAGGTCTGGTCACCGGGCTGGAGTGAGAGGTGGTCACTGGGCTGGAGTGAGGTCTGGTCACCGGGCTGGAGTGAGAGGTGGTCACTGGGCTGGAGTGAGGGCTTTTTCACTGGGCTGGAGTGAGGCCTGTTCACTAGGCTGGAGCCAGCCTCATCACTGGGCTGGACAAGGCCTGGTTACTGGGCTAGAGTGATGCCTGGGTCACTGGGCTGGAGTGAGCCCTCTTCACTGGGCTGGTACGTGGCCTTGTCACTGGACTGGAGTAAGGCCTGGGTCACTTGTCTTGAGTGAGGCTTGGTCACTGGTCTGAAGTGAGGCCTAGTCACTGGGCTGGAGTGAGTCCTGGTCACTGGGCTGGAGCAAGGCCTGGTCACAGGTCTGGATTGAGGCCTCGTTACTGGGCTGGAACAAGGCCTGGTCACTGGGCTGGAGTGCGGACTGTTCCTGGACCAGAGAGAGGCCTCAGCACTGGGCTGGAGTGAGGCCTCTTGACTGTATTGGAGCGTTGCCTGGTCACTGGGCTGGAGCGAGGCCTGGTCACTGAGCTGGAGCGAGGCCTGGTCACTGGGCTGGAGTGAGGCCTGGTCACTGGGCTGGAGTGAGGCCTGGTCACTGGGCTGGAACGAGGCCTGGTCACTGGGCTGGAGCAAGACCTGGTCACAGGTCTGGAGTGAGGCCTCGTTACTGGACTGCAGTGAGGCCTGGGTGTCAATGGGCTGGAGTGAGGACTGTTCCCTGGACTGAAGAGAGGCCTTGTCACTGGGCTGGGGCAAGGCCTGGTCACTGGACTGGAGTGAGGCCTTGTCACTGGGCTGGGGCAAGGCCTGGTCACTGGACTGGAGTGAGGCCTTGTCACTGGGTTGGAGTGAGGGCAGGTCACTGGACTGGAGTGACCAGGGCTGAACAAGGCCTCATCGCTGGGCTGGAGTGAGTCCTGGACACTAGGCTGGAGTGAGGCCTGTAGATTGAGCTGGAGTGTGGTCTGGATTGTGTATTGGATTGAGCCTTGGTCACTGGGCTGGATTCTGGCCTGGTCACTGGGCTGGACTGAGGCACGCTCATTGCGATGGAGTGAAGCATGGACATTGGCCTAGAGTGAGGCCTGCTCACTAGGCTGGAGTGAGCCTTGTCATTGGCTTGGAGCGAGGCCTGGACATTGGAGCAAGGCCTGTGTCACTGGGCTGGAGTGAGGCCTGTTCAATGGGCAGAAGCGAGGCCTGGTCATTAGGCTGGAGTGAGGGCTGGTCACTGGGCTGGAGTGTTGCCTGGACATTGGGCTGGAGCAGGTGTGGGTCATTGGTCTGGAGTGAGGGCTCGTCACGGGGCTGGAGTGAGGCGGGGAGTACGTGGGATGAGAGCACGGAGGGTGCTCTGAAGGTCCGGATCAAAGGTTTTGATCAGAGTGTTGAGTTGACGGGTGTGTTCTTTGGTCAGATCTGTGGGTAACTGTCTGTAGTGTTCCTCGTTGTTGAGTTGTCGGTACACTTCTTTGCAGTAATCCGTTTTGTTCAGTATGACGATGGCCCCTCCTTTGTCTGCTGGTTTGATGACAATGTTGCGGTTGGTCTTGAGAGTGTGGATGGCGTTACGTTGTGCTTGGGTGATGTTCGGGGCTGTCTTGTGAGTGCGGCTGATGAAGTTGGTGTTGATGCACCTCCTGACGGCTTGGGCATACATGTCAAGTCGAGGGCAGCGGCCTTCCGGAGGAGTCCAATTCGACTCTTTCCTCTTCGGTTGCACTGCGGATCTCTCTGTCTGCTGTTCCGGTTCATTGGCTGTCTCATTGTGTTCGCTGTTGGCCTCTTGGGGTTTGTGGAAGAACCGCCGCAGCCTCATTCGCCTGATGAATTCCTCTGTGTCTGCTGTGAGACTGATGGGGTCTATTTTGGTGGTGAGGCAAAAATTGAGCCCTCGGCTGAGAACTTCGATTTCATCTGGTTGAAGTGTGTAGTCCGACAAGTTGACAATGGACTTCCCTGCAGTGGTACTGTTTTCTACTGTGGGACTGGGGGAGGCTTGGCTGCTGCTGGTGGTGATGCCGAGTTTCTCAAGTTTCCTGTTCTTGGTGTGCATGTAGATGGTGTAGTTCCTTTGTCTCGTCTGCTTGGCAGAGTTTCGCAGCTGGTCTGCGCGCAGGTTGAGACTATGGATTCTATCTTGGTTTCCAGGCTGCGGCGTTTGCTGTAGAGTTGGTGTATGAGGTGTTTGAGGAGGGTGAGAGAGGTGCGACGGCAAAGTCTCTCAGCGTAGTCTGTGTTAAAGGTTGACCTGAGTGGGTTCGTGATCCGTAGTCCTTTCGGTATCTTGTCTGCTTTCTTGCATGTTTGTAGAAACTTGATGTCTGTGTCGATATGCGCGATCTTCTTGGAGATCCTCTCCACTTGGAGCCGGCAGTTTGCGGTGTCGATGGTAGCCATGATGTGGAGATGCCGGCGTTGGACTGGGGTGAACACAGTAAGAGTTTTAACAACACCAGGTTAAAGTCCAACAGGTTTATTTGGTAGCAAATACCATTCGCTTTCGGAGCGCTGCTCCTTCGTCAGATGGAGTGGAAATCTGCTCTCAAACAGGGCACAGAGACACAAAATCAAGTTACAGAATACTGATTAGAATGCGAATCCCTACAGCCAGCCAGGTCTTAAAGATACAGACAATGTGGGTGGAGGGAGTATTAAGCACAGGTTAAAGAGATGTGTATTGTCTCCAGACAGGACAGCCTGCAAGTCCAGGAGGCAAGCTGTGGGGGTTACTGATAATGTGACATAAATCCAACATCCCGGTTTAGGCCGTCCTCATGTGTGCGGAACTTGGCTATCAGTTTCTGCTCAGTGACTCTGCGCTGTCGTGTGTCGTGAAGGCCGCCTTGGAGAACGCTTACCCGAAGATCAGAGGCTGAATACCCGTGACTGCTGAAGTGCTCCCCCACAGGAAGAGAACAGTCTTGCCTGGTGATTGTCGAGCGGTGTTCATTCATCCGTTGTCGTAGTGTCTGCATGATTTCCGCAATGCTTACCTGAAGATCAGAGGCTGAATGCCCGTGAATCCGCACCTCAATATGCCAACATCTTCATGCACAGGTTCGAACAAGACTTCTTCACCGCACAGGACCTTCAACCGATGCTATACACTAGATACATCGATGATATTTTCTTCCTTTGGACTCATGGTGAGCAATCACTGAAACAACTCTATGATGACATCAACAAGTTCCATCCCACCATCAGACTCACCATAGACTACTCTCCGGAATCGGTTGCATTCTTGGACACACGCATCTCCATTAAGGACGGTCACCTCAGCACCTCACTGTACCGCAAGCCCACGGATAACCTCACGATGCTCCACTTCTCCAGCTTCCACCCTAAACACGTTAAAGAAGCCATCGCCTACGGACAAGCCCTCCGAATACACAGGATCTGCTCGGATGAGGAGGATCGCAACAGACACCTCCAGACACTGAAAGATGCCCTCATAAGAACAGGATATGGCGCTCAACTGATCGATTAACAGTTCCGACGCGCCACAGCGAAAAACCACACCGACCTCCTCAGAAGACAAACACGGGACACGGTGGACAGAGTACCCTTCGTCGTCCAGTACTTCCCCGGAGCGCAGAAGCTACGGCATCTCCTCCGGAGCCTTCAACATGTCATTGATGAAGACGAACATCTCACTAAGGCCATCCCCACACCCCCACTTCTTGCCTTCAAACAACCGCACAACCTCAAACAGACCATTGTCCGCACCAAACTACCCAGCCTTCAGGAGAACAGTGACCACGACACCACACAACCCTGCCACAGCAACCTCTGCAAGACGTGCCGGATCATCGACACGGATGCCATCATCTCACGTGAGAACACCATCTACCAGGTACTCGGTACCTAATCTTGCAACTCGGCCAACTTTGTCTACCTGATACGCTGCAGGAAAGGATGTCCCGAGGCATGGTACATTGGGGAAACCATGCAGACGCTACGACAACGGATGAATGAACACCGCTCGACAATCACCAGGCAAGACTGTTCTTTTCCTGTGGGGGAGCACTTCAGCAGTCACGGGCATTCAGCCTTGGATCTTCAGGTAAGCGTTCTCCAAGGCGGCCTTCACGACACACGACAGCGCAGAGTCGCTGAGCAGAAACTGATAGCCAAGTTCCGCACACATGAGGACGGCCTAAACCGGGATGTTGGATTTATGTCACATTATCAGTAACCCCCACAGCTTGCCTCCTGGACTTGCAGAATTTCACTGGCTGTACTGTCTGGAGACAATACACATCTCTTTAACCTGTGCTTAATGCTCCCTCCACCCACATTGTCTGTATCTTTAAGATCTGGCTGGTTGTAGGGATTCGCATTCTAATCAGTATTCTGTAACTTGATTTTGTGTCTCTGTGCCCTGTTTGAGAGCAGATTTCCACTCCATCTGACGAAGGAGCAGCGCTCCGAAAGCTAATGGTATTTGCTACCAAATAAACCTGTTGGACTTTAACCTGGTGTTGTTAAAACTCTTACTGTGTTCACCCCAGTCCAACGCCGGCATCTCCACATCATCTCTACAAACCCACAGTGTTGGTAGGATTTGCAAGTTGCAACAACCTGTCCCGGTCCCTCTACGCCAACGCTATAGTTAAGAAAGCCCACAAACAACTCTATTTTCTCGGAAGACTAAGGAAATTTGGCATGCCGCAGCGACTCTCACCAACTTCTACAGATGCACCATAGAAAGCATCCTTTCTGGTTGTATCACAGCTTGGTATGGCTCCTGGTCTGTCCAAGATCGGAAAGAAATTACAAAAGGTCGTGAAAGTAGCCCAGTCCATCACTCAAACCAGCCTCCCATCCATTAACGAAAGAACAAAGAACAAAGAAAATTACAGCAGAAACGGGTCCTTCGGCCCTCCAAGCCTGCACCGACTTAACTAAAACCCCCAACCCTTCCGGGGACCGTATCCCTCCAATTCCATTTTATTCTTGTATTTGTCAAGATGCCCCTTAAAAGTCACTATCGTATCCGCTTCCACTACCTCCCCCGGCAGCGGGTTCCAGGCACCCGCCACCCTCTGTGCAAAAAAAACTTGCCTTGCACATCCCCTTTAAACCTTGCCCCTCGCACCTTAAACCTGTGCTCCCTAGTAATTGTCTCTTCCACCCTGGGAAAAAGCTTCTGACTATCCACTCTGTCCATGCCTCTCATAATCTTGTAGACTTCTATCAGGTCGCCCCTCAACCTTCGCCGCTCCAGTGAGAACAAACCAAGTTTCTCCAACCTCTCCTCATAGATAAAACCCTCCATACCAGGCAACATCCTGGTAAATCTTTTCTGTACCGTCTCCAAAGCCTCCACATCCTTCTGGTAGTGTGGCGACCAGAATTGAACACTGTATTCCAAGTATGGCCTAAGTAATGTTCTATAAAGCTGCAACATGACTTGCCAATTTTTAAACTCAGTGCCCCGGCCGATGAAGGCAAGCATGCCGTATGCCTTCTTGACTACCTTCTCCACCTGCGTTGCCACTTTCAGTGACCTGTGTACCTGTACACCCAGATCCCTCTGCCTATCAATACTCTTGAGGGTTCTGCCATTTACTGTATATTTCCTATCTTTATTAGACTTTCCAAAATGCATTACCTCACATTTGTCCGGATTAAACTCCATCTGCCATCTCTCCGCCCAAATCTCCAACTGATTTATATCCTGCTGTATCCTCTGATGGTCCTCATCGTTATCTGCAAATACACCAACCTTTGTGTTGTCCACAAACTTAATTAAACCAGTTACATTTTCCTCCAAATCATTTATATATATTAGATACAGCGAAGGTCCCAGCACTGATCCCGGAGGAACACCACTTGTCACAGCTCTCCACTCAGAAACACACCCTTCCACTGCTACCCTCTGTCTTCTTTGACCGAGCCAGTTTTGTATCCACCTTGCCAGCTCACTTCTGATCCCATGCGACTTCACCTTCTGCACCAGTCTGCCATGAGGGACCTTGTCAAAGGCCTTACTGAAGTCCATGTAGACAACATCCACTACCCTACCCTCATCCTGGATCCCTGGGGCTGGGATCCAGGATGTCGCTGGGCGAGTCCCAGAAATCCTGAGGTGGGAGGGAGAGGAGCCAGAGGTAGCGGTACATATTGGTACCGCTGAAGTGGGTAGGAAGGGGGAAGGAGTCATGAAAAGAGAGTATAGGGAATTAAGAAGACAGCTGAGAAGGAGGAAAGCAAAGGTAGTAATCTCAGGATTGCTGCCTGTGCCACGGGAAGGTGAGTACAGGAATGGAGTGAGGTGGAGGATGAATGTGTGGCTGAGGGACTGGTGCAGGGGGCAGGGATTCAGGTTCCTTGATCATTGGGAACTTTTCAGGGGCAGGTGTGACCTGTACACAAAAAACGGGTGGCACTTGAATCCCAGGGGGACCAATGTCCTGGCAAGAAGGTTGGCTAAGGCTACTGGGGAGAATTTAAACTAGATAGGTTGGGGGGAGGGGATTGAGACGAGGTGACTGGGAGCGAGGAAGTTAGCTCACAAACAGAGAAGGATTATAGACAGTGTAAGAGGGAGGAGGTTAATAACATTTCAACAATTCGGGTCCAGATAAAAGCTGGAATGAGGACACTTTGCCTGAATGCACGAAGCATTCGGAACAAAGTTAATGAGTTGATGGCACAAATCAGCACAAAGGGGTATGATCTAGTGGCCATTACAGAAACGTGGTTACAGGATGACCAGGACTGGGAAATGAATATCCAGGGGTATCAGGCATTTAGGAAGGATAGACAGGATGGAAAAGGTGGTGGGGTAGCTCTGTTAATAAAGGATAATATCAGGGTAGTAGTGAGGGATGACATAGGCTCTAAGGAACAAAACGTGGAATCATTATGGGTGGAGATAAGGAATAGTAGGGGGATAAAGACACTAGTAGGCGTGGTCTATAGGCCCCCAAATAATAATGTTGAGGTGGGGAGGGCTATAAACAAACAAATAATGGATGCGTGCAAAAACGGAACGGCAATAATCATGGGGGATTTTAACCTGCATATTGATTGGCTGACTCAAGTTGGAGGTGGTGGGATGGAGGAAGAGTTCTTAGAATGCTGTCGGGATAGTTTCCTTGAACAGTATGTTACAGAACCTACGAGGGAACGAGTTATCTTAGATCTGGTAATGTGTAACGAGACAGGTAGAATTAAGGATCTTCTTGTGAAGTTGACCTTGACCTCTTGGGTCGAGTGATCTCAATATGGTCGAATTTCTGGTGCAGATGGAGGGTGAGAAAGTAGGGTCCCAAACCAGTGTCCTCTGCTTGAACAGAGGGGAGTACGATAGGATGAGGGCTGAATTGGCTAAGGTGGACTGGGAGAGCAGACTGGTAGGTAGGACAGCTGAGGAACAATGGAGGATTTTTAAAGAGATCTTTTTCAGGACTCAGCAAAAATATATTCTGGTGATAAAGAAGGACTGTAAGAAAAGGGATAGCCAGCCGTGGATAACGAAGGAAATTAAGGAGAGTATTAAATTAAAAACCGATGCGTACAGAGTGGCCAAAAATAGTGGAGACTTAGAAGATTGGGAAAACTTTAAAAAACAACAAAGGATGACGAAGTAAGCGATAAAGAAAGGAAAGATAGATTATGAAACTAAACTAGCTCTAAACATAAAAATAATGGTAAAAGTTTTGACAAATATATAAAAAGGAATAGAGTGGCTAGAGTGAATGTTGGACCCTTGGAGGACGAGAGGGGGGATTTAATAGTGGAAAACGAGGAAATGGCTGAGACTTTAAATAGGTTTTTTGTGTCGGTCTTCACGGTGGAAGACACAAATAGTTTACCAAATGTTAACGATAGAGGGTTGGTAGGAGGAGAGGTACTCAATACAATTAATGTTACCAGAGAGGTAGTGCTTGGTAGACTAACGGGACTGAAGGTGGACAAGTCCCCAGGCCCGGATGGAATGCATCCCAAGGTACTGAAAGAAATGTCAGAGGTAATAGCGGATGCGTTAGTGGTGATTTACCAAAGTTCACTGGACTCTGGGGTAGTGCCAGCTGATTGGAAAACGGCTACTGTTACGCCACTGTTTAAAAAAGGAAGTAGACAAAAGGTGGGTAACTACAGGCCGGTTAGCTTAACGTCTGTAGTTGGGAAAATGCTGGAATCCATCATTAAAGAAGAAATAGCAGGCCATCTGGAAAAGAATGGTTCGATCAAGCAGACGCAGCATGGATTCATGAGGGGAAAGTCGTGTTTGACGAACTTACTGGATTTTTATGAAGATGTGACTAATGCGGTTGATGGAGGGGAACCGGTGGATGCGGTGTTTTTGGATTTCCAAAAGGCATTCGATAAGGTGCCTCACAAAAGGTTGCTGCAGAAGATTGGGGTACACGGAGTTGGGGGTAGGGTGTTAGCGTGGATTGGGGATTGGCAAAGATCTGGCAGATGGAGTATAACGTTGGCAAATGCGAGGTGATTCACTTTGGAAGAAATAATAGCAAATTGGATTATTATTTAAATGGAAAAAAATTATAACATGCTACTGTGCAAAGGAACCGGGGGTCCTTGTGCATGAGTCGCAAAAACTCAGTCTGCAAATACAACAGGTGATCAAGAAGGCAAATAGGATGTTGGCACTTATCGCAAGGGGGATAGAATATAAAAGCAGAGAAGTTTTGCTGCATCTGTACAAGTCATTGGTGAAGCCGCAGCTGGAGTACTGTGTGCAGTTTTGGTCCCCTTATTTGCGAAAGGATATATTGGCCTTGGAGGGAGTGCAGAGAAGGTTCACCAGGTTGATACCAGAGATGAGGGGTGTAGCTTATGAGGAGAGATTGAGCAGATTAGGTTTGTACTCGTTGGAGTTTAGAAGGCTGAGGGGGGATCTTATAGAGGCATATAAGATAATGAAGGGACTGGATAGGGTAGAAGTGGAGAGATTCTTTCCGCTTAGAAACGAAACCAGAACTCGAGGGCACAGCCTCAAAATAAAGGGGGGTCAGTTTAGGACAGAGTTGAGGAGGAACTTCTTCTCTCAGAGGGTGGTGAATCTCTGGAATTCTCTGCCCACTGAAGTGGTGGAGGCTACCTCGTTGAATATGTTTAAGTCACGGATAGATGGATTCCTGATCGGTAAGGGAATTAGGGGATATGGGGAGCAGGTGGGTAAGTGGAACTGATCCACTTCAGATCAGCCATGATCTTATTGAATGGCGGGGCAGGCTCGAGGGGCTAGATGGCCTACTCCTGCTCCTATTTCTTATGTTCTGATGTTCTTCTCAATCATCTTCATTACTTCTTCGAAAAACTCGATCGAGTTAGTGAGACGCGACCTCCCCTTCACAAAACCATGTTGTCTCCCCTGAGGGAAGCTAGTGTTGAACTTGCAGGGGCCCTGGCAGACATATTTAAAATGTCAGTATTCACGGGGGAGGTGCCGGATGATTGGAGGGTGGCTCATGTTGTTCCGTTGTTTAAAAAAGGTTCCAAAATAAATCCGGGAAATTATAGGCCAGTAAGTTTGACGTCGGTGGTGAGCAAGTTATTGGAAGGTGTGATAAGGGATAGGATCTACAAATATTTGGATAGACAGGGACTTATTAGGGAGAGTCAACATGGCTTTGTGCGTGGTAGGTCATGTTCGACCAATCTATTCGAGTTTTCCGAGGAGGTTACCAGGAAAGTGGATGAAGGGAAGGCGGTGGATGTTGTCTACCTGGATTTCAGCAAGGCCTTTGACAAGGTCCCTCATGGGAGGTTAGT
Organism: Mustelus asterias; assembly: GCF_964213995.1. Taxonomy (NCBI): domain Eukaryota; kingdom Metazoa; phylum Chordata; class Chondrichthyes; order Carcharhiniformes; family Triakidae; genus Mustelus; species Mustelus asterias. The sequence goes on along the minus strand of NC_135831.1, from coordinate 12,174,731 downwards.
TAGGAAGGTTCAGTCGCTAGGTATACATGGGGAGGTAGTAAATTGGATTAGACCCTGGCTCAATGGAAGAACAGTAAGAAGTCTCACAACACCAGGTTAAAGTCCAACAGGTTTATTTGGTAGCAAATACCATAAGCTTTCGGAGCGCTGCCCCTTCGTCAGATGGAGTGGTTATCTGTTCTCAAACAGTGCAAACAGACACAGAAATCAAATTACAGAATACTGATTAGAATGCAAATCTCTACAGCCAGCCAGGTCTTAAATGTACAGACAATGTGGGTAGAGGGAGCATTCAACACAGGTTAAAGAGATGTGTATTGTCTCCAGACAGAACAGCCAGTGACATTCTGCAAGCCAAGGAGGCAAGCTGTGGGGGTTACTGATAATGTGACACAAATCCAACATCCCGGTTTAGGCCGTCCTCATGTGTGCGGAACTTGGCTATCGGTTTCTGCTCAGCGACTCTGCGCTGTAGTGTGTCGTGAAGGCCGCCTTGGAGAACGCTTACCTGAAGATCCAAGGCTGAATGCCCGTGACTGCTGAAGTGCTCCCCCACAGGAAGAGAACAGTCTTGCCTGGTGATTGTCGAGCGGTGTTCATTCATCCGTTGTCGTAGCGTCTGCATGGTTTCCCCAATGTACCATGCCTCGGGACATCCTTTCCTGCAGCGTATCAGGTAGACAACGTTGGCCGAGTTGCAAGATTAGGTACCGTGTACCTGGTAGATGGTGTTCTCACGTGAGATAATGGCATCCGTGTCGATGATCCGGCCCAACTGCAGAGGTTGCTGTGGCAGGGTTGTGTGGTGTCGTGGTCACTGTTCTCCTGAAGGCTGGGTAGTTTGCTGCGGACAATGGTCTGTTTGAGGTTGCGTGGTTGTTTGAAGGCAAGAAGTGGGGGTGTGAGGATGGCCTTGGCGAGATGTTCGTCTTCATCAATGACATGTTGAAGGCACCGGAGGAGATGCCGTAGCTTCTCCGCTCCGGGGAAGTACTGGACGACGAAGGGTACTCTGTCCTCCGTGTCCCGTGTTTGTCTTCTGAGGAGGTCGGTGCGGTTTTTCGCTGTGGCGCGTCGGAACTGTTGATCGATGAGTCGAGCGCCATATCCTGTTCTTATGAGGGCATCTTTCAGCGTCTGGAGGTGTCTGTTGCGATCCTCCTCATCCGAGCAGATCCTGTGTATTCGGAGGGCTTGTCCGTAGGGGATGGCTTCTTTTACGTGTTTAGGGTGGAAGCTGGAGAAGTGGAGCATCGTGAGGTTATCCGTGGGCTTGCGGTACAGTGAGGTGCTGAGGTGACCGTCCTTAATGGAGATGCGTGTGTCCAAGAATGCAACCAATTCCGGAGAGTAGTCCATGGTGAGCCTGATGGTGGGATGGAACTTGTTGATGTCATCATATAGTTGTTTCAGTGATTGCTCACCATGACTCCAAAGGAAGAAAATGTCATCGATGTATCTAGTGTATAGCATCGGTTGAAGGTCCTGTGCGGTGAAGAAGTCTTGTTCGAACCTGTGCATGAAGATGTTGGCATATTGAGGTGCGGATTTTGTCCCCATGGCTGTTCCGTGTGTCTGGATGAAGAACTGGTTGTTGAAGGTGAAGACATTGTGGTCCAGGATGAAGCGGATGAGTTGTAAAATTGCATCTGGAAACTGGCAGTTGACGGCATTGAGTACTGAGGCCGTTGCAGCAATGCCATCATCGTGGGGGATGCTGGTGTAGAGTGCCGAGACATCCATTGTGACAAGGAGTGCTCCTGGTTCAACTGCTCCATGTGTGTTGAGTTTCTGTAGGAAGTCCGTAGTGTCGCGACAAAAGCTGGGGGTTCTTTGTACAATGGGTTTCAGGATGCCCTCGACATAGCCGGAGAGGTTCTCGCACAGGGTTCCGTTTCCTGAAACGATGGGAAGGCCGGGTGTGTTTGCCTTGTGTATTTTTGGGAGGCAGTAGAGATCTCCAACGCGTGGAGTACGTGGGATGAGAGCACGGAGGGTGCTCTGAAGGTCTGGATCAAAGGTTTTGATCAGAGTGTTGAGTTGTCGGGTGTGTTCTTTGGTCGGATCTGTGGGTAACTGTCTGTAGTGTTCCTCGTTGTTCAGTTGTCGGTACACTTCTTTGCAGTAATCCGTTCTGTTCAGGATGACGATGGCCCCTCCTTTGTCTGCTGGTTTGATGACAATGTTGCGGTTGGTCTTGAGAGCGTGGATGGCGTTGCGTTGTGCTTGGGTGATGTTCGGTGCTGTCTTGTGAGTGCGGCTAATGAATTTGGTGTTGACGTACCTCCTGATGCCTTGGGCATACATGTCAAGTCGAGGGCAGCGGCCTTCCGGAGGAGTCCAATTCGACTCTTTCCTCTTCGGTTGCACTGCGGGTCTCTCTGTCGGCTGTTCCGGTTCATTGGCTGTCTCATTGTGTTCGCTGTTGGCCTCTTGGGGTTTGTGGAAGAACTCCTGCAGCCTCATTCGCCTGATGAATTCCTCTGTGTCCGCTGCGAGACTGATGGGGTCTGTTTTGGTAGTGGGGCAAAAGTTGAGCCCACGGCTGAGAACTTCGATCAACATGTCATTGATGAAGACGAACATCTCGCCAAGGCCATCCCCACACCCCTACTTCTTGCCTTCAAACAACCACGCAACCTCAAACAGACCATTGTCCGCAGCAAACTACCCAGCCTTCAGGAGAACAGTGACCACGACACCACACAACCCTGCCACAGCAACCTCTGCAAGACGGGCCGGATCATCGACACGGATGCCATTATCTCACGTGAGAACACCATCTACCAGGTACACGGTACCTACTCTTGCAACTCGGCCAACGTTGTCTATCTGATACGCTGCAAGAAAGGATGTCCTGAGGCATGGTACATTGGGGAAATCATGCAGACGCTACGACAACGGATGAATGAACACCGCTCGACAATCACCAGGCAAGACTGTTCTCTTCCTGTGGGGGAGCACTTCAGCAGTCACGGGCATTCAGCCTTGGATCTTCAGGTAAGCGTTCTCCAAGGCGGCCTTCACGACACACGACAGCGCAGAGTCGCTGAGCAGAAACTGATAGCCAAGTTCCGCACACATGAGGACGGCCTAAACCGGGATGTTGGATTTGTGTCACATTATCAGTAACCCCCACAGCTTGCCTCCTTGGCTTGCAGAATTTCACTGGCTGTTCTGTCTGGAGACAATACACATCTCTTTAACCTGTGTTGAATGCTCCCTCCACCCACATTGTCTATACATTTAAGACCTGGCTGGCTGTAGAGATTTGCATTCTAATCAGTATTCTGTAATTTGATTTCTGTGTCTGTTTGCACTGTTTGAGAACAGATAACCACTCCATCTGATGAAGGGGCAGCGCTCCGAAAGCTTATGGTATTTCCTACCAAATAAAACTGTTGGACTTTAACCTGGTGTTGTGAGACTTCTTACTGTGCTTACCCCAGTCCAACGCCGGCATCTCCACATCAATGGAAGAAGCCAGAGAGTGGTTGTGGAGGATTGCTTCTCTGAGTGGAGGCCTGTGACTAGTGGTGTGCCGCAGGGATCGGTGTTGGGTCCATTGTTGTTTGTCATCTATATCAATGATCTGGATGATAATGTGGTCAATTGGATCAGCAAGTTTGCTGATGATACAAAGATTGGAGGTGTAGTGGACAGTGAGGAAGGTTTTCAAAGCTGGCAGAGGGATTTGGACCAACTAGAAAAATGGGCTGAAAAATGGCAAATGGAATTTAACGCAGACAAGTGTGAGATATTGCACTTTGGAAGGACAAACCAAAGTAGAACATACAGGGTAAATGGAAGGACTCTGAAGAGTGCAGTTGAACAGAGGGATCTGGGAATACAGGTACAGAATTCCCGAAAAGTGACGTCACAGGTGGATAGGGTCGTAAAGAGTGCCTTTGGTACATTGGCCTTTATAAATCGGAGTATCGAGTATAAAAGTTGGAGTGTTATAGTAAGGTTATATATAACCTTAATAACCTTATCTCCACATCAAGGTTATATAAGGCATTGGTGAGGCCGAATTTGGAGTATTGTGTACAGTTTTGGTCACCTAGTTATAGGAAGGATGTAAATAAGGTGAAAGAGTGCAGAGAAGGTTCACAAGGATGTTGCCGGGATTTGAGAGGCTGAGTTACAGAGAGAGATTGAATAGGTTGGGACTTTATTCCCTGGAGATTGAGGGGAGATTTGATAGAGGTGTATAAGATTTTGATGGGTATAGATAGAGTGAATGCAAGCAGGCTTTTTCCGCTGAGGCTCGGGGAGCAAAAAACCAGAGGGCATGGGTGAAGGGTGAAAGGAGAAAAGTTTAAAGGGAATATTAGGGGGGGCTTCTTCACGCAGAGAGTGGTGGGAGTGTGGAATGAGCTGCCGGATAAAGTGGTAAATACTTTTAACATTTAAGAAAAACTTGGAGAGGTTCATGGATGAGAGGGGTGTGGAGGGATATGGTCCAAGTGCAGGTCAGTGGGACTCGGCAAAAAATGGTTCGGCACAGACAAGAAGGGCCAAAAGGCCTGTTTCTCAGCTGTAATTTTCTATGGTTCGATGGTTCTAGCCAATGAGGATACAAAGATTTCTCTCAAGGCCCCAGCAATTTCCTCCCTTGCCTCTCTCAGTATTCTGGGGTATAGCTCATCAGACCCTGGGGACTTGTCCATCTTAATGTTTCTCAAGAACCCCAATACATAGAACATAGAACAGTACAGCGCAGAACAGGCCCTTCGGCCCACGATGTTGTGCCGAGCTTTATCTGAAACCAAGATCAAGCTATCCCACTCCCTATCATCCTGGTGTGCTCCATGTGCCTATCCAATAACCGCTTAAATGTTCCTAAAGTGTCTGACTCCACTATCACTGCAGGCAGTCCATTCCACACCCCAACCACTCTCTGCGTCAAGAACGTACCTCTGATATCCTTCCTATATCTCACACCATGAACCCTGTAGTTATGCCCCCTTGTAATAGCTCCATCCACACGAGGAAATAGTCTTTGAACGTTCACTCTATCTATCCCCTTCATCATTTTATAAACCTCTATTAAGTCTCCCCTCAGCCTCCTCTGCTCCAGAGAGAACAGCCCGAGCTCCCTCAACCTTTCCTCATAAGACCTACCCTCCAAACCAGGCAGCATCCTGGTAAATCTCCTCTGCACTCTTTCCAGCGCTTCCACATCCTTCTTATAGTGAGGTGACCAGAACTGCACACAATATTCCAAATGTGGTCTCACCAAGGTCCTGTACAGTTGCAGCATAACCCCACGGCTCTTAAACTCCAACCCCCTGTTAATAAAAGCTAACACACTATAGGCCTTCTTCACAGCTCTATCCACTTGAGTGGCAACCTTTAGAGATCTGTGGATATCGACCCCAAGATCTCTCTGTTCCTCCACAGTCTTCAGAACCCTACCTTTGACCCTGTAATCCACATTTAAATTAGTCCTACCAAAATGAATCACCTCACATTTATCAGGGTTAAACTCCATTTGCCATTTTTCAGCCCAGCTTTGCATCCTATCTCTGTCTCTTTGCAGCCTACAACAGCCCTCCACCTCATCCACTACTCCACCAATCTTGGTGTCATCAGCAAATTTACTGATCCACCCTTCAGCCCCCTCCTCTAAGTCATTAATAAAAATCACAAAGAGCAGAGGACCAAGCACTGATCCCTGCGGCACTCCGCTAGCAACCTGCCTCCAGTCCGAAAATTTTCCATCCACCACCCCCCTCTGTCTTCGATCAGACAGCCAGTTACCTATCCAATCGGTCAACTTTCCCTCTATCCCACACCTCCTCACTTTCATCATAAGCCGACCATGGGGGACCTTATCAAACGCCTTACTAAAATCCATGTATATGACATCAACTGCCCTACCTTCATCAACACACTTAGTTACCTCCTCAAAAATTCTATCAAATTTGTGAGGCACGACTTGCCCCTTACAAATCCGTGCTGACTATCCTGGATTAATCCGCATCTTTCTAAATGGTTGCAAATCCCATCCCTAAGGACCTTTTCCATCAAGTTACCAACCACCGAAGTAAGACTAACCGGTCTATAATTACCAGGGTCATTTCTATTCCCTTTCTTAAACAGAGGAACAACATTCGCCACTCTCCAGTCCTCTGGCACCATCCCCGCGGACAGCGAGGACCCAAAGATCAAAGCCAAAGGCTCTGCAATCTCATTCCTTGCCTCCCAAAGAATCCTAGGATATATTTCATCAGGCCCAGGGGACTTATCGACCTTCAGTTTATTCAAAACTGCCAGGACATCCTCCCTCCGAACATCTATTTCCTCCAGCCTATTAGCCTGTAACACCTTCTCTTCCTCAAAAACATGGTCCCTCTCCTTGGTGAACACTGAAGAAAAGTATTCATTCATCACCTCGCCTATCTCTACTGACTCCATACACAAGTTCCCACTACTGTCCTTGACCGGCCCTAACCTCACCCTGGTCATTCTTTTATTCCTCATATAAGAGTAAAAAGCCTTGGGGTTTTCCTTGATCCGACCCGCCAAGGACTTCTCATGTCCCCTCCTCGCTCTCCTAAGCCCCTTTTTCAGCTCATTCCTTGCTAATACCTCCCTTTTTTGATCTCAACATGACTCAAACTATCTTCACACTCTTTCCCAGACTCATCATCCACCAAGTCCTTCTCTTTGGTGAATGCTGACGCAAAACTTATTTAATACCTCGCCCATTTCCTCTGGCTCCACGCATAGGTTCCCTCCCCTGTCCTTGAGTGGGCCAACCCTCTCCCTGACTACCATCTTGCTCTTTATATATATATAAAAAGCCTTGGGATTTTCCTTAATCCTGCTGACCAAGGATTTTTTGTGGCCCCTTTTAGCCCTCCTTACTCCTTGCTTAAGTTTCTTTCTACTTTCCTTGAATTCCTCACTTGCTTCATGTGTTCCCATCCTCCTAGCCTTGACATCTCTGTCTACACTTCCCGCTGCCTCGGTAAAGCAGCCGGCATAATCAAGGACCCCACGCACCCTGGACATACTCACTTCCACCCTCTTCCGTCAGGAAAAATGTGCAAAAGTCAGAGGTCATGTCCAAACCGGCTCAAAAACAGCTTCTTCCCTGCTGCCATCAGGCTTTTGAATGGACCGACCTCGCATTAAATTGATCTTTCTCTACACCCTAGGTATGACTGTAACACTACATTCTGCACTCTCTCCTTTCCTTCTCTATGAATAGTATGCTTTGTCTGTGAAGCGCACAAGAAAAAACACTTTTCACTGTATACTAATACACGTGACAATAAAAAATCAAATCAAATCAAAGTTTAGGAAAGGTTTAATCGAGAGAGGTTGGGGCGGCCTTCTTGTGTTTGCCTCAGGGTGAAGATTTATTTGTAAACTGCACTGTGACTGTAGGAGGAGCTATTCAGCCACTGGGAGGTAGGGATTGAGAGGGCCCTCTGCAATGATCCAGCCTGTGGCAGACAGCAAACTGCCGCTATTCTCTCCTTTCTGGAGAATGGCCATGATTACAGAGTGTCTGGGGTCCCTTGGCATGTGCTCCTCTTCCCAAATTCAGGATATGAGGTTGTGCAATCGGATGTGTACCCCTGCTGTGTTACCAAAGGGGCCTTCGTGGACCGCCCCAAACAGGGACAGACCTGATCACGGCACTGTTACTCCAGCTCAGGAGCTTTATGACAATGAAACGGCACGGAGGCTTGATGGTCAGCACTGCTGCCTCACAGCTCCAGGGAGCCGGGTTCGAATCCGGCCTTGGGTGGCTGTGTGTATGCAGTTTGTACGTCCTCCCCGTGTCTGTGTGGGTTTCCTCCAGGTGCCAGTTTCCTCCCACAGTCCAAAGGTGTGCAGGTTGGGTAGATTGGCCATGCTAAATTGCACCTTACTGTCCAAAGATGTGCAGCATAGGTAGATTAGACAAAAGAACAAAGAACAAAGAAAATTACAGCACAGGAACAGGTTCGGCCCTCCAAGCCTGCACTGACCATGCTGCCTGACTGAACTAAAACCCCCAACCCTTCCAGGGACCATTTCCTTCCATTCCTTTCCTATTCATGCATTTGTCCAGATGCCCCTTATAAGTCACTATCGTATCCGCTTCCGCTACCTCCCCTGGCAGCGGGTTCCAGGCTCCCACCACCCTCTGTGTAAAAAACTTACTTCGTACATCTCCTTTAAACTTTACCCCTCGCACCTTAAACCTATATGCTCCCTAATAATTGGCTCACCCATCCTGGGAAAAAGCTTCTGACTATCCACTCTGTCCATGGCCCTCATAATCTTATAGACTTCTATCAGGTCGCCCCTCAACCTCTGTTGTTTCAGTGAGAACAAAGCAAGTTTCTCCAAGTTTCATTGTCAGAAAGCTCCTGAGCTGGAGTAACAGTGCCGTGATCAGGTCTGTCCCTGTTTGGGGCGGTCCACGAAGGCCCCTCTGGTAACACAGCAGGGGTACACATCCGATTGCACAACCTCATATCCTGAATTTGGGAAGAGGAGCACATGCCAAGGGACCCCAGACACTCTGTAATCATGGCCATTCTCCAGAAAGGAGAGAATAGCGGCAGTTTGCTGTCTGCCACAGGCTAGATCATTGCAGAGGGCCCTCTCAATCCCTACCTCCCAGTGGCTGAATAGCTCCTCCTACAGTCACAGTGCAGTTTACAAATAACCTCATTTCTAATACCCTCCAAACCAGGTAACATCCTGGTAAATCTTTTCTGTAGCCTCTCCAAAGCCTCCACCTCTTTCTGGTAGTGTGGCGAACAGAATTGAACACTATATTCCAAGTGCAGCCTGACTAAGGTTCTATAAAGCTGCAGCATGACTTGCCAATTTTTAAACTCAATGCCCCGGCCAATGAAAGCTAGCATGCCGTATGCCTTCTTGACTACCTTCTCCACCTGCACTGCCACTTTCAGTGACCTGTGTACCTGTACACCCAGATCCCTCTGCCTATCAATACCCTGAAGAGATCTGCCACTTACTGTATATTTCCCATCTGTATTAAACCTCACATTTGTCCGGATTAAACTCCATCTATCATCTCGCCGCCCAAGTCTCCAACCAAAGAACAACAAAGAACAAAGAACAATACAGCACAGGAACAGGCCCTTCGGCCCTCCAAGCCCGTGCGCTCCCTGGTCCAAACTAGACCATTATTTTGTATCCCTCCATTCCCACTCCGTTCATGTGGCTGTCGAGATAAGTCTTAAATGTTCCCAGTGTGTCCGCCTCCACCACCTTGCCCGGCAGCGCATTCCAGGCCCCCACCACCCTCTGTGTAAAATATGTCCTTCTGATATCTGTGTTAAACCTCCCCCCACCTCACCTTGAACCTATGACCCCTCGTGAACGTCACCACCGACCTGGGAAAAAGCTTCCCACCGTTCACCCTATCTGTGCCTTTCATAATTTTATACACCTCTATTAGGTCACCCCTCATCCTCCGTCTTTCCAGTGAGAACAACCCCAGTTTACCCAATCTCTCCTCATAACTAAGCCCCTCCATACCAGGTAACATCCTGGTAAACCTCCTCTGTACTCTCTCTAAAGCCTCCACGTCCTTCTGGTCGTGTGGCGACCAGAACTGGGCGCAGTATTCCAAGTGCGGCCGAACCAACGTTCTATACATCTGCAACATCAGACCCCAACTTTTATACTCTAAGCCCCATCCTATAAAGGCAAGCATGCCATATGCCTTATTCACTACCTTCTCCACCTGAGACGTTACCTTCAAGGATCTGTGGACTTGCACATCCAGGTCCCTCTGCGTATCTACACCCTTTATGGTTCTGCCATTTATCGTATAGCTCCCCCCAACATTAGTTCGACCAAAATGCATCACTTCGCATTTATCAGGATTGAACTCCATCTGCCATTTCTTTGCCCAAATTTCCAGCCTATCTATATCCTTCTGTAGCCTCTGACAATGTTCCCCACTATCTGCAAGTCCAGCCATTTTCGTGTCGTCCGCAAACATACTGATCATCCCAGCTACACCTTCTTCCAGATCGTTTATATAAATCACAAACAGCAGAGGTCCCAATACAGAGCCCTGCGGAACACCACTAGTCACAGGCCTCCAGCCAGAAAAAGACCCTTCCACTACCACCCTCTGTCTTCTGTGACCAAGCCAGTTCTCCACCCATCTAGCCACCTCCCCCTTTATCCCATGAGATCCAACCTTTTGCACCAACCTACCATAGAACATAGAACATAGAACATAGAACATTACAGCGCAGAACAGGCCCTTCGGCCCACGATGTTGCACCGACCAGTTAAAAAAAAAAAAACTGTGACCCTCCAACCTAAACCAATTTCTTTTCGTCCATGAACCTATCTACGGATCTCTTAAACGCCCCCAAACTAGGCGCATTTACTACTGATGCTGGCAGGGCATTCCAATCCCTCACCACCCTCTGGGTAAAGAACCTACCCCTGACATCGGTTCTATAACTACCCCCCCTCAATTTAAAGCCATGCCCCCTCGTGCTGGATTTCTCCATCAGAGGAAAAAGGCTATCACTATCCACCCTATCTAAACCTCTATGAGGGACTTTGTCAAACGCTTTACTAAAGTCCATATAGACGACTTTACTAAAGTCCATATAGACGACATCCACGGCCCTTCCCTCGTCAACCATTCTAGTCACTTCTTCAAAAAACTCCACCAGGTTAGTGAGGCATGACCTCCCTCTCACAAAACCATGCTGACTATCGTTAATGAGTTTATTCCTTTCTAAATGTGCATACATCCTATCTCTAAGAATCCTCTCCAACAACTTCCGATCTATATCCTGCTGTATCCTCTGATGGTCCTCATCGCTATCCGCAATTCCACTAACCTTTGTGTTGTCCGCAAACTTACTAATAAAATCAGTTACATTTTCCTCTGAATCATTTATATATATTACAAACTGCAAAGGTCCCGGCACTGATCCCTGAGGAACGCCACTTGTCACAGCCCTCCATTCAGAAACGCATGGAAAATGTGTGAAATTATGGGGATAGGGCAGGGGAGAGGGTCCAGATCAAATACTCTGTTGGAGAGTTGGTGCAGGCTTAACTGAATCATCGAATCCCTACAGTGCAGAAGGAGGCCATTCAGCCCATCGAGCCTGCACCGACCACAATCTATCCCCATAAACCTGTATATTTACCCTGCTAGTCCCCCTGACACTAACGGGCAACTTAGCATGTTCAATCAACCTAAAGTGCACGTCTTTCGGGCTGTGGGAGGAAACCGGAGCACCCGGAGGAAACCCACGCAGACACGGGGAGAATGTGCAGACTTCGCACAGACAGTGACCCAAGCCAGGATTCGAACCCCGGGTCCCTGCTGCTCTGAGGCAGCGGTGCGAACCACTGTGACACCATGCCGCCCCCAAATTGATGGTCTGACTGTCCTCTTTGACATTGTAGGGACTCCATGATTCAGTGCTGTCAGTGCTCCCAGCCGCTTCAGAGATGTGCCTCTGGGTGAGATTCGAGCCGGAATGTTCCAGCCGCGCACGCCAGCGGGATTCTCAGCTCCCGCTGCAGTGAACGGAAATTTTCGGAAAATTCTCTGTCCTCACTTGCAGCGGCGGCGGGAAGAGAACTTCCGGAAAATTCCACCCATGGCTGTACACCGCTTGCCACACAGTTCCAACATAGACTGTCTTCCACTTTGTGGCCAGGTCCGCTGTGTTACATACGTAAGGTGTGCAGTCAGGTGCAGGGACACACACTGATTGCCTCATCCACCCTTCACCTGCCCCCTAACCTCCCTGTTACGAAGCAGAAGTGGATCCCCCTCTGAGTACTAACACCTAACACTAAAGAGAGCAGTACCTCGCCTCATAATCTGTTAAAAATGAGTGTGAAGTGGTAATATCTGCTCTTCAGCAACTTTCGTGGTTAAATCAAAATAACTACCTCTAAAGTCAACAAGTAACAAGTTAACTAAACTATTAACAAACCCAATAAAACATGATTGTAATGGAATGATGTTCAAATAAATACAATTCTCACTCATTAACAGAAAAAATAGAATTTTAGTCACTCTCTAAACTACAACTGGGTTTGGTGTCTTCCAAAACATTCTGGGCTTTCTCTGTTGATTCTTCCGTCTGGAACTTCTGTCTTTTTTTGGTACCGAGATGAGGCTTTGAGCTGTGAGCTGTGGCAGGTGGCAGCTGATCTCCTCTGTCGCACTGGCCCCTTCCTTTTATACCTGTGATGGCGTATCAATATCCCCCACAATAGGATTGGTCCTGGGTCGCCAAAACCATTGGACTTAAATTTGATAAGGATCTTGGTATGAAAGTGCTCAATTCAAATAATTCAAATGTCTGAAAGCCTGTTGCCTTGGTAACGCTTCTGCTTGGCCTTTGGATACCAATGTTTCATTGTGGGCACTCTGTATGTACTTGCGAAAAAACACCACCTTTTAACAGATAATTTGACAAATAGCAACTTGGCAACACTCCCTCATTCTTCTCTGAATCCTTCTGAAACAAACACCTCACCCATGCTCAGGCCCAACTCACCTTTACTTATCTCACTTGCAGATTTTCTCTCCCTCTTGCTGATGCCTCCCAACTCAGCTCCCATCCCTCTCTCCTTGTAGGCTAGCTGCTTTCACTATTTAGAGCTATTGCGTTTTTCAAATTCAAACTGTAACTGCCTTTTTTTCCTTCTCTAAGCCTAGCTCCACCCACTCAGGATTGTCTTGTTGTCAATCAACCTAATCAAACCCTACTCTGAAAGCCCCAGGGGACAACGCAAACATCACAAAACTGCATTCGCCCAAATTAAAACAAGCAATCCCATGATAGGATTAATTGACTTTGAATTGATTTGATTTATTATTGTCACATGTATTAGGATACAGTAACAAGTATTGTTTCTTGCGCGCTATACAGACAAAGCATACCATTCATAGAGAAGGAAAGGAGAGGGTGCAGAATGTAGTGTTACAGTCATAGCTAGGGTGTAGAGAAAGATCAACTTAATGCAAGGTAGGTCCATTCAAAAGTCTGACAGCAGCAGGGAAGAAGCTGTTCTTGAATCGGTTGGTACGTGACCGCAGACTTTAGTATCTTTTCCCCTGTGGAAGAAGGTGGAAGAGAGAATGTCCGGGGTGTGTGGTGTCCTTAATTATGCTGGCTGCTTTTCCCGAGGCAGCGGGAAGTGTAGACAGAGTCAATGGATGGGAGGCTGGTTTGTGTGATGGATTGGGCTACATTCACGATCTTTGTAGCTCCTTGCAGACTTGGGCAGAGCAGGAGCCAGACCAAGCTGTGATATAACCAGAAAGAATGCTTTCTATGGTGCATCTGTAAAAGTTGGTGAGAGTCGTAGCGGACATGCCAAATTTCCTTAGTCTTCTGAGAAAGTAGAGGCATTGGTGGGGCTTTCTTAACTATGGTGTCGGCGTGGGGGGGACCAGGACAGGTTGCTGGTGATCTGGACACCTAAAAATCTGAAGCTCTCGACTATTTCTACTTCATCCCCGTCGATGTAGACAGGGGCATGTTGTCATTTACGCTTTCTGGAGTCGATGACAATCTCCTTCATTTTGTTGACATTGAGGGAGAGATTATTGTCACTGCACCAGTTCACCAGATTCTATATCTCTGTACAACTGAATCATAACCTTCCCTACTTTTCTCCCTCAAAATGGATGATAACATTCGATTCGCTTTCTGAATTACTTGACGTACCTACATACATATTCATGCACGAGGACACCCAGATCCCTCTGCACCTCAGAGCTCTGCAATATCTCAACAGGAAGATAATAAGTTTTTTTATTCTTCCTGCCAAAATGGACAGCATATGTTAATTGCCCATACTAACCACTGTGCCACCATGCTGACCTTGTTTAGCATGCACGCCTTGTGAAGTTATTTACACCCTTCTTGCCCATGCAGCCATGTAGTCAGGCACTATCTCGATAGCGTATTGACTTTCTGGATGAATATTTGCTCCTTTTCCACGACAGTACTTCAATGTTTCCATAACGGTGTCACAATGGTTAGCTCTGCTGCCCCACAACACCAGGGACACAGGTTCAATTCCGGCCTTGTGCGACTGTCTGTGCACTGTTTGCACATTCTCCCCATGTCTGCGTGGGTTTCCTCCGGGTGCTCTGGTTTCCTCCCACAGTTCAAAGATGTACAGGTTAGGTACATTGGCCGTGCTAACTTGCCCCTTAATGTCCAAAGATGTATTGGTTCGGTGATTGGCTTTGCTAAATAGTCCCGTAGTGTCCAAAGATGTGTAGGTTAAGTAGAATGGCTATGCGAAATTGTCCCTGAGAGACCAAAGATGTGTAGGTTAGGTGGATTGGCCATGCTAACTTGCCCCTTAGCATTCAAGGATGTGCAGGTTAGGTAGATTGGCCATGCCAAATTGCCCCGTGGTGTCTAAAGATGTGCGGGTTAGGTAGATTGGCCATGGTAAATCGCCCCTTAGTGTCCAAAGATGAGCAGGTTGGATGCCAGCTGGAGTGAAGTTGGAGGGTGGTGGGTATAGGGGGAAGATGAAAGGATGGCAATCGACAGTTACAAGACAAAGCAATTGGCGATGTTACAGAATTAACTGATCAAATTAACTGCTAGCCTCTCATGAGCCAATTTCCTGCAGACATGACACTGACTTCCCGACATTTCCTGTTTCAGCACTCGCTGGCACCCTGCCCTGTTGTTGCACAATTGAAACATTGATCTGAGCTAACCACCGCCCCAGGGATTGCTGCCATCTCAGCCTCTACCGCAGTCCCAGCGACCCCAGGGGCTCGCTTCACTGTTAAAATCTAGCTCACAGTGGCACAGTGGTTAGCACTGCAGCCTCAGCACCGGGGACCCGGGTTCGATTCCTGGCTTGGGGCACTGTCTGTGTGGATTCTGCACATTCTCCCCATGTCTGTATGGGTTTCCTCCGGGTACTAACATTTCCTCCCACATTCCAAAGTTAGAACATAGAACATTACAGCGCCGTACAGGCCCTTCGGCCCTCGATGTTGCGCCGACCAGTGA
Organism: Mustelus asterias; assembly: GCF_964213995.1. Taxonomy (NCBI): domain Eukaryota; kingdom Metazoa; phylum Chordata; class Chondrichthyes; order Carcharhiniformes; family Triakidae; genus Mustelus; species Mustelus asterias. The sequence continues at coordinate 12,159,699 of NC_135831.1, read as the reverse complement.
AACCAATCTAAAGCCCATCTAACCTACACTATTCCAATATCATCCATATGTTTATCCAATGACCCTTTAAATGCTCTTAATGTTGACGAGTCCACTACTGCTGCAGGCAGGGCATTCCATGCCCTTACTACTCTCTGAGTAAAGAACCTACCTCTTACATCTGTCCTATATCTCTCACCCCTCAATTTAAAGCTATGTCCCCTCGTGCTAGCCATCACCATCCGAGGAAAAAGGCTCTCACTATCCACCCTATCTAATCCTCTGATCATCTTGTATGCCTCTATTAAGTCACCTCTTAACCTTCTTCTCTCTAACGAAAACAACCTCAAGCCCCTCAGCCTTTCCTCATATGATTTTTCCACCATACCAGGCAACATCCTGGTAAATCTCCTCTGCACCCTTTCCAACACTCCCACATCTTTCCTATAATACGGCAACCAGAACTGTACGCAATACTCCAAGTGCGGCCGCACCAGAGTTTTGTACAGTTGCAACATGACCTCCTGGCTCCGAAACTCAATCCCTCTACCAATAAAAGCTAACACACCGTACACCTTCTTAACAACCCTATCAACCTGGGTGCCAACTTTCAGGGATCTATGCACATGGACACCCAGATCCCTCTGTTCATCCACACTACCAAGTATCTTACCATTCGCCCAGTACTCTGTATTCTTGTTACTCCTTCCAAAGTGAATCACCTCACACTTTTCCGCATTAAACTCCATTTGCCACCTCTCAGCCCAGCACTGCAGCTTATCTATGTCCCTCTGCAACCTACCACTTCCCTCCGCACTGTCTACAACTCCACCGACTTTAGTGTCATCCGCAATTTTACTAACCCATCCTTCCACGCCCTCATCCAGGTCATTAATAAAAATGACAAACAGCAGTGGCCCTAAAACAGATCCTTGCGGTACACCACTAGTTGTCCAGTTAGTTGTCCAGGTTAGGCAGATTGGCCAAGCTAAATTGCCCCTCAGTGTCATAGAAATCATAGAAACCCTACAGTGCAGAAGGAGGCCATTCGGCCCATCGAGTCTGCATCGACCACAATCCCACCCAGGCCCTACCCCCACATATTTACCCACTAATCCCTCTAACATACGCATCCCAGGACTCTAAGGGGCAATTTTTAACCTGGCCAATCAACCTAACCCGCACATCTTTGGACTGTGGGAGGAAACCGGAGCACCCGGAGTAAACCCACGCAGACACGAGGAGAATGTGCAAACTCCACACAGACAGTGTGGGGATTAGAAGGTTAAATAAGTGAGGTTATAGGGATAGGGCCTGGGTGGGATTGTGGTCGGTGCAGACTCATTGGGCTGAATGGGCTCCTTCATCACTGTAGGGATTCTACGATTGTATGATTCTAAAGAAATAGGAACAGGAGTAGACCATTTGGCCCCTTGAGCCTGCTCTGTCATTCAATCGGATCATGGCTGATCCGACCCACATTCCTTACATCCACTTTCCTGCCCTTTCCCTGTAACTCTTGATTCCCTTACTGATCAGAAATCTATCTCTCTCAGCCTGAAGTATGCACAAGGACTCTGCCCCCTGCTCTCTGTGGCAAGGAGATCCAAATTCTCACAGCTCTCTGAGAGAAGAAATTCCTCCTCATCTCAGTTGGTGCTCCGTTATTCTGAGACTGTTCCCTCTGGTCCTAGATTCTCCCGTGAGGAAAAACATCCTCTCAGCATTTACCCTGTCAAGCCCCTTATGAATCTGACGTGAGATCACCTCTCATTCTTCTAAATTCCAATGAGTAGAGTCCCAACCTGTTTACCCGTTGCTTCATAAGGTAATCCCTCCATCACCAGGCATCATCCTGGTGAACCTTCTCTGAACTGCCTCCAATCTTTCCTTAAATAAGGGGACCAAAACTGCTCACGGTGCTCCAGATGTGGTCTCTCCAGTACTCAGTACACTTACAGCAAGACTTCCCGACTCCTATACTACAACCCTCTTCAAAAAAGGGCTAAACAATTAGTGTAGTATTGTGGTTAGTGTCCAAATACACGAGGGATCAGCCACAGTCGTGTTCGTTATCTCCTTTTCTCTCATCTCTGTGGGTGCAGCTTTGATACTAAGTGAGCTTTTTGTTTATTTGATTTAGAAACATAGAAAAACTACAGCACAATACAGGCCCTTCAGCCCACAAAGTTGTGCCGAACATGTCCCTACCTTAGCGATTACCAGGCTTTCCTATAACCCTCTATCTTACTAAGTTCCACGTACTTATCTAAAAGTCTCTTAAAAGACCCTACACGAATCCGCCTCCACCACCGTTGCTGGCAGCCCATTCCACGCACCCACCACCCTCTGGGTGAAAAACTTACCCCTGAACATCTCCTCTGTAGCTACTCCCCAGCACCTTAAACCTGTGTCCTCTTGTGGCAACCATTTCAGCCCTAGGAAAAAGCCTAGGAAACTGTCCACTCGATCAATACCTCTCAACGTCTTATACACCTCCATCAGGTCACCCCTCATCCTTCGTCTCTCCAAGGAGAACAGGCCGAGCTCCCTCAACCTATCCTCATAAGGCATGCCCCCCAACCCAGGCAACATCCTTGTAAATCTCCTCTGCACCCTTTCTATGGCTTCCACATCCTTCCTGTAATGAGGCGACCAGAACTGAGCACAGTACTCCAAGTGGGGTCTGACCAGGGTCCTATACAGCTGCAACATTATCTCATGACTCCTAAACTCAATTCCTCGATTGATGAAGGCCAGTACACCATACGCCTTCTTAACCACAGCCTCAACCTGCGCAGCTGCTTTGAGCGTCCTATGAACTCGGACCCCAAGATCCTTCTGATCTTCCACTCTGCCAAGAGTCCTACCATTAATATTATAATCCACCATCCTATTTGACCTGCCAAAATGAACCACCTCACACTTATCTGGGTTGAACTCCATCTGCCACTTCTCCACCCAGTCTTGCATCCTATCAATGTCTCGCTGCAACTTCTGACATCCCTCGACACTATCCACAACACCTCCAACCTTTGTGTCATCAGCAAACTTACCAACCCATCCCTCCACTTCCTCATCCAGGTCATTTATAAAAATCACAAAGAGTAAGGGTCCCAGAACAGATCCCTGGGGCACTCCACTGGTGACCGACCTCCATGCAGAATATGACCCATCTATGACCACTCTTTGCCTTCTGTGGGCAAGCCAGTTCTGGATCCACAAAGCAATGTCCCCTTGGATCTCATGCCCCTCACTTTCGCAATAAGCCTTGCATGGGGCACCTTATCAAATGCCTTGCTGAAGTCCATATATACTACATCTACTGATCTTCCTTCATCAATGTGTTTAGTCACATCCTCAAAAAATTCAATCAGGCTCGTAAGGCATGATCTGCCTTTGACAAAGCCATGCTGACGATTCTTAATAATGTTATACCTCTCCAAATGTTCATAAATCCTGCCTCTCAGGATCTTCTCCATCAACTTACCAACCACTGAGGTTAGACTCACTGGTCTATAATTTCCAGGGCTATCTCTACTCCCTTTCTTGAATAAAGGAACCACATCCGCAATCCTCCAACCCTCCGGAACCTCTCCCGTCTCCATTGATGATGCAAAGATCATCGCCAGAGGCTCAGCAATCTCCTCCCTCACCTCCCACAGAACAAAGAACAAAGAACAATACAGCACAGGAACAGGCCCTTCGGCCCTCCAAGCCCACGCCACTCCCTGGTCCAAACTAGACCATTCTTTTGTAACCCTCCATTCCCACTCTGTTCATGTGGCTATCGAGATAAGTCTCAAACGTTCCCAGTGTGTCCGCCTCCACCACCTTGCCCAGCCGCGCATTCCAGGCCCCCACCACTCTCTGTGTAAAATACGTCCTTCTGATATCCGTGTAAAACCTCCCCTCCCTCAACTTCAACCTATGAGCCCTCGTGAACGTCACCACCGATCTGGGAAAAAGCTTCCCACCGTTCACCCTATCTATGCCTTTCATAATTTTATACACCTCTAATAGGTCACCCCTCATCCTCCGTCTTTCCAGTGAGAACAACCCCAGTTTACCCAATCTCTCCTCATAACTAAGCCCTTCCATACTTGGCAACATCCTGGTAAACCTCCTCAGCACTCTCTCTAAAGCCTCCACGTCCTTCCGGTAGTGTGACGACCAGAACTGGGCGCAGTATTCCAAATGCGGCCGAACCAACGTTCTATACAACTGCAACATCAGATCCCAACTTTTATACTCTATGCCCCGTCCTATAAAGGCAAGCATGCCATATGCCTTATTCACTACCTTCTCCACCTGAGACGTCACCTTCAAGGGTCTGTGGACTTGCACACCCAGGTCCCTCTGCGTATCTACACCCTTTATGGTTCTGCCATTTATCGTATAGCTCCCCCCTACGTTAGTTCTACCAAAATGCATCACTTCGCATTGATCTGGATTGAACTCCATCTGCCATTTCTTTGCCCAAATTTCCAGCCTATCAATATCCTTCCGTAGCCTCTGACAATGTTCCTCACTATCTGCAAGTCCAGCCATTTTCATGTCATCCGCAAACTTACTGATCACCCCAGTTACACCTTCTTCCAGATCGTTTATATAAATCACAAACAGCAGAGGTCCCAATACAGAGCTCTGCGGAACACCACTCGTCACAGGCATCCAGCCGGAAAAAGACCCTTCCACTACCACCCTCTGTCTTCTGTGACCAAGCCAGTTCTCCACCCATCTAGCCACCTCCCCCTTTATCCCATGAGATCCAACCTTTTGCACCAACCTACCATGAGGGACTTTGTCAAACGCTTTACTAAAGTCCATATAGACGACATCCACGGTCCTTCCCTCGTCAACCATTCTAGTCACTTCTTCAAAAAACTCCACCAGGTTAGTGAGGCATGACCTCCCTCTCACAAAACCATGCTGACTATCGTTAATGAGTTTATTCCTTTCTAAATGCGCATACATCCTATCTCTAAGAATCCTCTCCAACAACTTCCCGACCACGGACATCAAGCTCACCGGCCTACAATTTCCCGGGTTATCCTTCCTACCCTTCTTAAATAATGGGACCACCTTAGCTATCCTCCAGTCCTCTGGGACCTCACCTGTGTCCAGTGACGAGGCAAAGATTTGCGTCAGAGGCCCAGCGATTTCATCTCTCGTCTCCCTGAACAGCCTGGGATAGATTCCATCAGGCCCTGGGGATTTGTCAGTCTTTATATTCCCTAAAAAACCTAACACTTCCTTCCTTGTAATGGAGATTTTCTCTAACGGGTCAACACTCCCCTCTGAGACACTCCCAGTCAACACATCCCTCTCCTTTGTGAATACTGACGCAAAGTATTCATTTAGGATCTCCCCTACTTCTTTGGGCTCTCAGCATAATTCCCCACTTTTGTCCCTGAGAGGTCCGATTTTTTCCCTGACAAACCTTTTGTTCCTAACGTATGAATAAAATGCCTTGGGATTCTCCTTAATCCTGTCTGCCAAGGACATTTCGTGACCCCTTTTTGCCCTTCTAATTCCTTGTTTGAGTTCTTTCCTACTTTCTTTGTATTCCTCCAGAGCTCCCTCCGTTTTTAGCTGCCTGGACCTAACGTACGCCTCTCTTTTCTTTTTGACCAATCCCTCAATTTCCCTGGTTATCCACGGTTCTCGAATCCTACCCTTCCTATCCTTCATTTTTACAGGCACATGCCTATCCTGCAGCCCTAACAACTGTTCCTTAAAAGACTCCCACATGCCAGATGTGGATTTACCTTCAAACAGCCTCTCCCAATCAACAGCTGCCAATTTCTGCCGAATCCCATTAAAGTTAGCCTTCCCTAAATCCAACACCTTACCCTTGCGACACCACTCACCCTTTTCCATCACTATCCTAAAGCTAACAGAATTGCCACATGTTCCCCTACCGAAACTTTGATGACCTGACCGGGCTCATTCCCCAGTACTCGGTCCAGTATAGCCCCCTCTCTAGTCGGGATATCTACATATTGTTCCAAAGAACCTTCCTGTACGCATTTGACAAATGCCTCCCCATTCAGACTCCCAGCCCTACGCGATTTCCAGTCTATACCAGGGAAATTGAAGTCTCCCACTCCAACAACTCTATTTTTCCTGCACCTATCCATTATCTCCTGACATATCCGTTCTTCCACTTCCCTTGGGCTGTTGGGGGGCCTGTAGTATACCCCCAACATAGTGACTGCGCCCTTCCTGTTTCTGAGCTCCACCCACAGTGACTTGTTACACGACCCCTCTGAATTGTCCTCCCTCTGCACCGCTGTAATATGCTCTCTAACTAATGCTGCTACTCCCCCACCTCTTTTGGCCCCTCCTCTGTCTCGCCTAAAACACTTGTACCCCAGAATATTCAGCTGCCAGTCCTGTCCCTCTTTCAACCAAGTCTCTGTCACCGCAACCACATCCAAATTCCTCGTAAGCATTAAGGCCCTATGTTCGTCTGTCTTACCTGCTACGCACAGTAGCTTCCGGTCCCGGGGACTTATCTAACTTGATGCTTTTAAAAGTTCCGACACATCCTCTTTCTTAATATCTACATGCTCAAGCTTTTCAGTCCGCTGCAAGTCTGCACTACAACCACCAAGATCCTTTACCATAGTGAATACTGAACTAAAATATTCATTAAGTACCTCTGCTATTTCTTCCGGTTCCATACAAACTTTCCCACCGTCACACTTGATAGGTCCTCTTCTTTCACGTCTTATCCTCTTGCTCTTCACATACTTGCAGAATGCCTTGGGGTTTTCCTTAATCCTGCCTGCCAAGGCCTTCTCATGACCCCTTCTGGTTCTCCGAATCGCCCCTCAGTCTTCTCTGCTCCAGAGAAAACAGCCCAAGCCTATTCAACCTCTCTCCATAACTTAAATGTTCCATCCCAGGCACCATCCTTGTGAATCTCCTCTGCAACCCCTCCAGTGCAATCACATCCTTCCTATATTGTGGCGACCAGAACTTCACACAAAACTCCCGCTATGGCCTCACCAAAGATTAGAACATAGAACATAGAACAGTACAGCACAGAACAGGCCCTTCGGCCCACGATGTTGTGCCGAGCTTTATCAGAAACCAAGATCAAGCTATCCCACTCCCTATCATCCTGGTGTGCTCCATGTGCCTATCCAATAACCGCTGAAATGTTCCTAAAGTGTCTGACTCCACTATCACTGCAGGCAGTCCATTCCACACCCCAACCACTCTCTGCGTAAAGAACCTACCTCTGATATCTTTCCTATATCTCACACCATGAACCCTGTAGTTATGCCCCCTTGTAATAGCTCCATCCACACGAGGAAATAGTCTTTGAACGTTCACTCTATCTATCCCCTTCATCATTTTATAAACCTCTATTAAGTCTCCCCTCAGCCTCCTCTGCTCCAGAGAGAACAGCCCGAGCTCCCTCAACCTTTCCTCATAAGACCTACCCTCCAAACCAGGCAGCATCCTGGTAAATCTCCTCTGCACTCTTTCCAGCGCTTCCACATCCTTCTTATAGTGAGGTGACCAGAACTGCACACAATATTCCAAATGTGGTCTCACCAAGGTCCTGTACAGTTGCAGCATAACCCCACGGCTCTTAAACTCCAACCCCCTGTTAATAAAAGCTAACACACTATAGGCCTTCTTCACAGCTCTATCCACTTGAGTGGCAACCTTTAGAGATCTGTGGATATCGACCCCAAGATCTCTCTGTTCCTCCACAGTCTTCAGAACCCTACCTTTGACCCTGTAATCCACATTTAAATTAGTCCTACCAAAATGAATCACCTCACATTTATCAGGGTTAAACTCCATTTGCCATTTTTCAGCCCAGCTTTGCATCCTATCTATGTCTCTTTGCAGCCTACAACAGCCCTCCACCTCATCCACTACTCCACCAATCTTGGTGTCATCAGCAAATTTACTGATCCACCCTTCAGCCCCCTCCTCTAAGTCATTAATAAAAATTACAAAGAGCAGAGGACCAAGCACTGATCCCTGCGGCACTCCGCGAGCAACCTGCCTCCAATCCAAAAATTTTCCATCGACCACCACCCTCTGTCTTCGATCAGACAGCCAGTTACCTATCCAATCGGTCAACTTTCCCTCTATCCCACACCTCCTCACTTTCATCATAAGCCGACCATGCGGGACCTTATCAAACGCCTTACTAAAATCCATGTATATGACATCAACGCCCTACCTTCATCAACACACTTAGTTACCTCCTCAAAAGATTCTATCAAATTTGTGAGGCACGACTTGCCCTTCACGAATCCGTGCTGACGATCCCGGATTAATCCGCATCTTTCTAAATGGTCGTAAATCCCATCTCTAAGGACCTTTTCCATCAATTTACCAACCACCGAAGTAAGACTAGCCGGTCTATAATTACCAGGGTCATTTCTATTCCCTTTCTTAAACAGAGGAACAACATTCGCCACTCTCCAGTCCTCTGGCACCATCCACGTGGACAGCGAGGACCCAAAGATCAAAGCCAAAGGCTCTGCAATCTCATCCCTTGCCTCCCAAAGAATCCAAGGATACATTTCATCAGGCCCAGGGAACTTATCGACCTTCAGTTTATTCAAAACTGCCAGGACATCCTCCTTCCGAACATCTATTTCCTCCAGCCTATTAGCCTGTAACACCTTCTCTTCCTCAAAAACATGGCCCCTCTCCTTGGTGAACACTGAAGAAAAGTATTCATTCATCACCTCGCCTATCTCTACTGACTCCATACACAAGTTCCCACTACTGTCCTTGACCGGCCCTAACCTCACCCTGGTCATTCTTTTATTCCTCACATAAGAGTAAAAAGCCTTTTGTAAGCTTTTGAGAACCTTTTGTAAGCTTTTCTTTTCTTCTTGACTAGATTCATTACAGCCTTTGTACACCACGGTTCCTGTAACCTACCATAACTTCCCTGTCTCATTGGAATGTTGCTATGCAGAACACCAGACAAATATTCCCTGAAAATTTGCCACATTTCTTCCATACATTTCCCTGAGAAAACCTCTTTCCAATTTAAGCCTCCAATTTCCTGCCTGATAACCTCATAATTCCCCTTACTCCAATTGAACACTTTTCTAACTTGTCTGATCCTATCTCTCTCCAATGCTATTGTAAAGGAGATAGAATTATGATCACTATCTCCAAAATGCTCTCCCACAGAGATCTGACACCTGACCAGGTTCATTTCCCAATACCAAATCAAGTACAGTCTCTCCTCTTGTAGGCTTATCTACATACTGTGTCAAGAAACCCTCCTGAACACACCTAACAAACTCCTCCCCATCTACACCCCTTACTCTAGGGAGATTCCAATCAATATTTGGGAAATTAAAATCTCCCATCACGACAATTCTGTTATTATTACACCTTTCCAGGATCTGTTTCCCTACCTGCTCCTCAACATCCCTGTTACTATTGGGCGGCCTATAGAAAACACCCAGTAAAGTTATTGACCCCTTCCTGTTCCTAACCTCCACCCACAGAGACTCCGTAGACAATCCCTCCATGGTGTCCATCTTTTCTGCAGCCGTGACACTATCTCTGATCAACAGTGCCACTCCCCCACCTCTTTTGCCTCCCTCCCTGTCCCTTCTGAAACATCTGAAACCCGGCACTTGAAGTAACCAGTCCTGTCCCTGAGTCATCCAAGTCTCTGTAATGGCCACCACATCATATTTCCAAGGAGTGATCCACGCTCTAAGCTCATCCACTTTGTTCACAACACTCCTTGCGTTAAAATAGACACATCTCAAACCTTCGGTATGAGCGCTCCCCTTCTCTATCGCCTGCCTATCCTTCCTCTCACACTGTCGACAAGCTTTCTCTATTTGTGAGCTGACCTCCTCTCTCCCAGTCACTTCAATTTGATTCCCACCCCCCAACCATTCTAGTTTAAACTCTCCCCAGTAGCCTTAGCAAACCTCCCCGCCAGGATATTGGTCCCCCTGGGATTCAAGTGCAACCCGTCCTTATTGTACAGGTCACACCTGCCCCAAAAGAGGTCCCAATGATCCAGTGGACTCTCAGAGGCTTTTTCCCAGGGTGGAAATGTCTGCTACGAGAGGACACAGGTTTAGGGTGCTGGGGGGTCGGTACAGGGGAGATGTTAGGGGTCAGTTTTTCACACAGAGGGTGGTGGGCGAGTGGAATCGGCTGCCGTCAGTGGTGGTGGAGGCAAACTCAATAGGGTCTTTTAAGAGACTCCTGGATGAGTACAAGGAGCGTAATAGGATGGAGGGTTATAGGTAGGTCTCGAAGGTAGGGATGTGTTCGGCACAACTTGTGGGCCGAAGGGCCTGTTTTGTGCTGTAGTTTTTCTATGTTCTATGTTTCTAAACCTGAATCCCTCCCCCTGCTCCAATCCCTCAGCCACGCATTTATCCTCCACCTCATTCCATTCCTACCCTCACTGTCTCGTGGCACAGGCAGCAATCCCGAGATTACTACCTTTGCAGTCCTTCTTCTCAACTCCCTTCCCAACTCCCTATATTCTCCTTTCAGGATCTCTTCCCTTTTCCTACCTATGTCATTGGTACCAATATGTACCACGACCTCTGGCTCTTCTCCCTCCCACTTCAGGATATCTTGGTCGCGATCAGAAACATCCCGGATCCTGGCACCAGGGAGGCAAACTACCATCCGAGTATCTTGTCTGCATCCACAGAATCGCCTGTCCGACCCCCTCACTATAGAGTCCCCCATTACTACTGCCTTCCCCCTCCTTTCCCTACCCTTCTGAGCTGCCGGGCCGGACTCTGTGCCAGAGGCACGGCCACTGTTGCTTCCCCCAGGTAGCCTGTCCCCCCCAACAGCACTCAAACAGGAGTACTTATTGTTAAGGGGCACAGCCACTGGGGTCCTCTCTAGTACCTGACCTTTCCCTTTCCTCTTCCCCTTCCTAACCGTGACCCACTTGTCTGCCTCCCGTGGCCCCGGTGTGACCACCTGCCAGTAACTCCTCTCTGTCACCCCCTCACTCTCCCTGACCAGACGAAGGTCATCGAGCTGTAGCTCCAGTTCCCCAACGCGGTCCCTTAGGAGCTGCAGCTCGACGCACCTGGCGCAGATATGGACGTCCGGGAGGCTAGGAGACTCCAGGACCTCCCACATCCGACACCGAAAACAACAAACTTGCCTCACATTCATAATTCCCTCTTTCTTCAAATAACACAGGAAACAACTAAGAACTAAACCTACCCTGCCCCGCCCGTTTCCGCCTCAGCCCGTTGAGCCAAAGCCCTTCAGCCTTCACTCTGCTCCCTCTCACTCCGCCGCCCACGCACAACGCTTCCCGCTGGATCGAGCGGCCTGCTTTTTATACCTTCCGCGCTAGTAAGCAACTTTTTAAAAAAAAGAACAAACCTTCTCAGGCCTCCCCGCGGCCTACTAAGTGGCTGTGCCCCTTAACAATAAGTACTCCTGTTTGAGTGCTGTTGGGGGGACAGCCTACCTGGGGGAAGCAACAGTGGCCGAGCCTTCGGCACAGAGTCCGGCCCTGTTGCTCAGAAGGGTAGGGAAAGGAGGGGGAAGGCAGTTTAACTGAAAAACAAACTCCACTAAAAATTAAGGTAAAAATAAAACCACTTTTACCCTCAGCCACTCCCGACACGAATCGCTCCCTCTCTACTTTGCTCTCGTTGAACAATGAGCTGCTTCGGTGGAACAATGGAACAATTTATTATTGTCACATGTATTAACATACAGTGAAAAGTATTGTTTCTTGCGCGCTGTACAGACAAAGCATACCGTTCATAGAGAAGGAAAGGAGAGGGTGCAGAATGTAGTGTTACAGTCATAGCTACGGTGTAGAGAAAGATCAACTTAATGCGAGGTAAGTCCATTCAAAAGTCTGACGGCAGCAGGGAAGAAGCTGTTCTTGAGTCAGTTGGTACGTGACCTCAGACTTCTGTATCTTTTTCCCAATGGAAGAGAGAATGTCCGGGATGCTTTTCCCCGGGGCAGCGGGAAGTGTAGACAGAGTCAATGGATGGGAGGCTGGTTTGCGTGGTGGACTGGGCTTCGTTCACGACCCTTTGTAGTTTCTTGCGGTCTTGGGCAGAGCAGGAGCCAGACCAAGCTGTGATACAACCAGAAAGAATGCTTTCTGTGGTGCATCTGTAAATGTTGGTGAGAGTTATAGCTGACATACTGAATTCCCTTAGCCTCCTGAGAAAGTAGAGGCGTTGGTGGGCTTTCTTAACTATAGTGTCGGCATGGAGGGACCAGGACAGGTTTTTGGTGATCTGGACACCTAGAACCCTGAAGCTCTCAACCATTTCCACTCCATCTCCTTCTCTAGAAAGGGCAGGGTGAAGGGCATTACGAGGCCTGTTGGTTGTGTGTGGCATCGTACTGGGGCCCGATATTTGTGCTTGTGTCCGTCTGCACGCATTCTCACCTCCCAAATCTCATCCAATTCCCCTCTCCCCAGCCCTGGTCCTCCTCAGGGACTGGTCGGCCAGCAGAGGCTGCAGCCATTGTTCCACAGGAGCAGGCTGAGGGTAAGGGAGCTTGTTTGTGCACTAATTTATTTAATTATTTTTCAGTTAAATTCGTGAAAAAAATCGGAGGTTTTTTTTCTAAACAGGAAATAGGCCCAGCAGCAGCCTGGGAAGATTTTGGAGGGTTTAAAAGTAGGCCGCACCTTTGAGCGGGCAGCGGAGTGAGCAGGGGACAGAGTGAGAGCTATAAGGGCTTTGGCTCACAGGGCTTCGGCGCAGGCGAGGAAGGTTGTTTGTTTGTTTTTCTTCGGTTACACCCCCTTTTTGTTTTATCCCAAAAACCAAAAAGGACATGGCTGGAATGAGTGGGAGGCCAGTATACTGCATTCGGTGTGGGATGTGGGAGTTCCTGGAGACAACTTGCCTCCCGGAGGGAGCTGGAGCTGAGGCTCGATGAACTCAGTTTAGTTAGGGAAAATGAGAGAGTAATAGATAAAAGTTATAGTCAGGTAGTGACACCAGGGTCTCGGAAGGAAGACACGTGGGTCACGGTTAGGAGGTGTAATAGTCAGAAGGGTGATGTGCCAGAAAGTACCCCAGTGGCAGTCTCCCATAAAAGAAAGGGATGGGCAACAGATGGGAGAAGGGAAGGGAGTGAGCAGTCTGTGGAGGGATCCCCTGTGGTTGTCCCCCTCCAAAATAGGTATATTGTTTTGGATTCTGTGGAGGGGGATGACCCTCCAGGGGTAAGCCACGAGGACCAGATCACCTCCACGGAGACAGGCTCAGGGGTCCGGAAGGGAAAGAAGGGGTTTAGGAGAGCGATAGTTGTGGGGGACGCAATGGTTTGAGGCACGGACAGGCGCTTCTGTGGGACTGAACGAGAATCCAGGATGGTAGTCTGCCTCCCTGGTGCCGGGGTACTGGATGTCTCCGAGAGGGTAGGAAGCATATTTTAAAAAGGAAGGTAGTCAAACTGATGTGATTGTACACATTGGTGGAAATGATGTAGGTAGGAAGAGCAGGGGGGTCATACGAGAGAAATTCAGGGAGTTGGGTGCTAGGCTAAAAAGTAAGGCCTCCAGGGTAGCAATCTCTGGACTGCTCCCGGTGTCTAGTGCAAGTGAGGCTCGGAACAGGGAGATTCTACAGTTGAACGCGTGGCTAAAGGACTGGTGCAAGAGGGAGGGTTTTAAATTCATAGGTAACTGGGAAATCTTCAAGTCAGGATGGCAACTGTACAGAAAGGATGGGTTACACCTTAACTGGAAGGGAGCAAATATCCTGGCTGGGAGTTTTGCTAGAGTGTTTCGGCAGGATTTAAACTAGTGTGGCAGGGGGGTGGGGAACAAAACAGGAGGTCAGTAAATACTGAGGCTGGGGTTGAGCTGGGGGCCAGGGCAAGGCTAGCTAAGAAGAGGAGCACTCTGGAGGAGGAGGACCTGAGTGGGCCTGGAGGTCTGGAGTGCATCTGCTTCAATGCGAGGAGCGTAACGGGTAAAACAGACGAACTAAAAGCCTTAATGCTTATGCGGAATTTGGATGTGGTTGCGGTGACGGAAACTTGGTTAAAAGAAGGACAGGACTGGCAGCTGAATATTCCGGGGTATCAGTGTTTTAGGCGAGACAGAGGAGGGGCTAAAAAAGGTGGGGGAGTAGCGATATTAGTTAAGGAGCATATTACCGCGGTGCAGAGGGGAGACAACTTAGAGGGGTCATGTACTGAGTCGCTGTGGGTGGAACTCAGAAACAGGAAGGGTGCAGTCACTATGCTGGGGGTATACTACAGACCACCCAACAGCCCACGGGAAGTGGAGGAAAGGATATGTCAGGAGATTCTGGATAGGTGCAGAAAACATAGGGTTGTTGTCGTGGGGGACTTTAATTTCCCTGGCACAGACTGGAAAGTGCTTAGAGCTGGGGGTCCGGACGGGGAGGAATTTGTAAAATGCGTACTGGAAGGTTCTTTGGAACAGTATGTAGATAGCCCGACTAGAGAGGGGGCTATACTGTACCTAGTTCTGGGAAATGAGCCCGGTCAGGTCGTCAAAGTTTCGGTAGGGGAACATGTGGCAAATAGTGACCACAACTCTGTTAACTTTAGGATAGTAATGGACAAGGATGAGTGCTGTCCTACGGGCAGGGTGCTAAATTGGGGGAAGGCTGACTATAGCCGGATTAGGCAGGAATTGGTGGATGTTGATTGGGAGAGGATGTTCGAGGGTAAGTCCGCGTCTGGCATGTGGGAGTCTTTTAAGGAACTATTGATAAGGCTGCAGGATAGGCATGTGCCTGTAAAAAGGAAAGATAGGAAAGGTAGGATTCGAGAGCCGTGGATAACCAGGGAAATTGAGGATCTGATTAAAATGAAAAGGGACGCGTACGTTAAGTCCAGGCAACTGAAAACAGATGGAGCTCTGGAGGAATACAGAGAGAGTAGGAAAGATCTCAAACGGGGAGTTAGGAGGGCAAAAAGAGGTCACGAGATGTTCTTGGCAGGCAGGATTAAGGAGAATCCTAAGGCATTCTATTCATACGTTTGGAAAAAAAAGAATTGTCAGGGAGAAAATCGGACCTCTCAGGGACAAAGGAGGGGAATTATGCTTAGAACCCAAGGGAATAGGGGAGATCCTAAATGAATACTTTGCATCGGTATTCACGAAGGAGAGGGGCGTGTTAACCGGGAGTGTCTCGGAGGGAGGTGTTGACCCGTTAGAGAAAATCTCCATTACAAGAGAGGAAGTGTTAGGTTTTTTAGGGAACATTAAAACTGACAAAGCCCCAGGGCCTGATGGCATCTATCCTCGACTGCTCAGGGAGACGAGAGGTGAAATTGCTGGGCCTCTGACGGAAATCTTTGTCGCTTCTTTGGACACGGGTGAGGTCCCTGAGGATTGGAGGATAGCGAATGTGGTCCCGTTGTTTAAGAAGGATAGCAGGGATAACCCAGGAAATTATAGGCCGGTGAGCTTGACGTCCGTGGTAGGGAAATTGTTGGAGAGGATTCTTAGAGACAGGATGTATGTGCATTTAGAACGAAACAATCTCATTAGTGACAGACAGCATGGTTTTGTAAGAGGGAGGTCGTGCCTTACAAATTTGGTGGAGTTTTTTCAGGAAGTGACAAAAACGGTTGATGAAGGAAGGGCCGTGGATGTCGTCTATATGGATTTCAGTAAGGCATTTGACAAAGTCCCACATGGCAGGTTGGTTAAGAAGGTTAAGGCTCATGGGATACAAGGAGAAGTGGCTAGATGGGTGGAGAACTGGCTTGGCCATAGGAGACAGAGGGTAGTGGTCGAAGGGTCTTTTTCCGGCTGGAGGTCTGTGACCAGTGGTGTTTAACAACACCAGGTTAAAGTCCAACAGGTTTATTTGGTAGCAAAAGCCACACAAGCTTTCGAGGCTCTGAGCCCCTTCTCCTGAAGAAGGGGCTCAGAGCCTCGAAAGCTTGTGTGGCTTTTGCTACCAAATAAACCTGTTGGACTTTAACCTGGTGTTGTTAAACTTCTTACTGTGTTTACCCCAGTCCAACGCCGGCATCTCCACATCATGACCAGTGGTGTTCCGCAGGGCTCTGTACTGGGACCTCTGCTATTTGTGATATATATAAATGATTTGGAAGAAGGTGTAACTGGTGTAATCAGCAAGTTTGCGGATGACACGAAGATGGCTGGACTTGCGGATAGCGAAGAGCATTGTCGGGCAATACAGCAGGATATAGATAGGCTGGAAAATTGGGCGGAGAGGTGGCAGATGGAGTTTAATCCGGATAAATGCGAAGTGATGCATTTTGGAAGAAATAATGTAGGGAGGAGTTATACAATAAATGGCAGAGTCATCAGGAGTATAGAAACACAGAGGGACCTAGGTGTGCAAGTCCACAAATCCTTGAAGGTGGCAACACAGGTGGAGAAGGTGGTGAAGAAGGCATATGGTATGCTTGCCTTTATAGGACGGGGTATAGAGTATAAAAGCTGGAGTCTGATGATGCAGCTGTATAGAACGCTGGTTAGGCCACATTTGGAGTACTGCGTCCAGTTCTGGTCGCCGCACTACCAGAAGGACGTGGAGGCGTTAGAGAGAGTGCAGAGAAGGTTTACCAGGATGTTGCCTGGTATGGAGGGTCTTAGCTATGAGGAGAGATTGGGTAGACTGGGGTTGTTCTCCTTGGAAAGACGGAGAATGAGGGGAGATCTAATAGAGGTATACAAGATTATGAAGGGTATAGATAGGGTGAACAGTGGGAAGCTTTTTCCCAGGTCGGAGGTGACGATCACGAGGGGGCACGAGCTCAAGGTGAGAGGGGCGAAGTATAACTCAGATATCAGAGGGACGTTTTTTACACAGAGGGTGGTGGGGGCCTGGAATGCGCTGCCAAGTAGGGTGGTGGAGGCAGGCACGCTGACATCGTTTAAGACTTACCTGGATAGTCACATGAGCAGCCTGGGAATGGAGGGATACAAACGATTGGTCTAGTTGGACCAAGGAGCGGCACAGGCTTGGAGGGCCGAAGGGCCTGTTTCCTGTGCTGTACTGTTCTTTGTTCTTTGTTCTCTTTGGATGTGGACAAGTAGAGTTCAAAGCACCTCGTATTCCTTTGATATAGATCTCTTTTCCTGAGTAAGTCCCCCCCACCCCCCACCCCCTCCCTCAACCTCCATATCTGTATCCTGACTGACACATATCGGGGTGACATTTACACACAAAATCACAATTCCTTTCTCCTCTTTACCTTTTGCCTGTTTATCCCAGCATTCCTTACGGTTGTCCGGGGTTCCAAGATGGATCCTAGCCTATCTTAAGTCATCCCTACTTGTAGGGCAGAATTTTCCCATCCTGCTCGCCACGGGAATCGTAGCGGGGCCATGCAAAGGTCCACTGACCTCAGGCGGGATTTTCCGGTCATGAGGCGCAGCTGGAAAATCCCCCGCATAATCTTCTTTGTCAACTCTTCATAGAATCATAGAATCCTACAGTGCAGAAGGAGGCCATTTGGCCCATCAAGCCTGCACCAATACAATCCCATCCAGGCCCTAGCCCCGTCACCCCACACATTTACCCTGCTAATCCCTGACACTCATGGGCAATTTAGCATGGCCAATCCACCTAACCCGCACATCTTTGGACACTAAGGGGCAATTTAGCATGGCCAATCCACCTAACCTACGCATCTTTGGACACTAAGAGGCAATTTAGCATGGCCAATCCCCTAACCTGCCCATCTTTGGACACTAAGGGGCAATTTAGCATGGCCAATCCACCAAACCTACACATCTTTGGACACTAAGGGCAATTTAGCATGGCCAATCCACCAAACCTACACATCTTTGGACACTAAGAGGCAATTTAGCATGGCCAATCCACCAAACCTACACATCTTTGGACACTAAGGGGCAATTTAGCATGGCCAATCCACCTAACCTACACATCTTTGGACACTAAGGGCAATTTAGCATGGCCAATCCACCTAACCTACACATCTTTGGACACTAAGGGCAATTTAGCATGGCCAATCCACCAAACCTACACATCTTTGGACACTAAGGGCAATTTAGCATGGCCAATCCACCAAACCTACACATCTTTGGACACTAAGGGCAATTTAGCATGGCCAATCCACCAAACTTACACATCTTTGGACACTAAGGGCAATTTAGCATGGCCAATCCACCAAACCTACACATCTTTGGACACTAAGAGGCAATTTAGCATGGCCAATCCACCAAACCTACACATCTTTGGACACTAAGGGCAATTTAGCATGGCCAATCCACCAAACCTACACATCTTTGGACATAGGAGGAAACCGGAGCACCCGGAGGAAACCCACGCCGACACGGGGAGAACGTGCAGACTCCGCACAGACAGTGACCCAAGCCAGGAATTGAACCTGCGTCCCTGGAGCTGTGAGGCAGCAATGCTAACCACTGTGCTTCTGAATGAATGACCCTTTGGGTGCCCAATTGAAATATTTCTCTGTCAAGGCCTGATGTTATGTTTTTAACCTGATTACGAGTGGTTAGGAAATGGTCATCTCCTGCTGGCTCTTTAAGAATGATCCTATCATTTTACCCTGCTGGTTAGGAAGCAGTTTGAACCACTTTATCTTGTCGGTTCTTGCTAGTCAACAAGTACAATAACCCTTCCCTCCTGTTCATCCAACGAACCAGACCATGCTTGTGGAACAAAGCTATCTTTAGCTACTGCTCTCACAGTCTCGCCTGGAGGTTCAGATCCACAAACCGATCCATGGGCTTCCTGTTTCAATCACTGACTGCTCTGTCGAATGGGTGATCAAAGAATGTATCAACCTGTCTTCTGCTGTCAGTGCTCGGACCAGCGGTCGACACGGTCGCACAGTGGTTAACACTACTGCCTCACAGCACCAGGGACCTGGGTTCAATTCCCAGCTTGGGTCACTGTCTGTGCGGAGTCTGCACGTTCTCCCCGTGTCTGCGTGGGTTTCCTCCGGGTGCTCCAGTTTCCTCTCACAGTCTGAAAGACGTGCTGGTTCGGGCGCATTGACCATGCTACATTCTCCCTCAGTGTTACCCGAACAAGCACCGGAGTGTGGCGACTGGGGGATTTTCACAGTAACTTCATTGCAGTGTTAATGTAAGCCTACTTGTGACACTAATAAACTTTTAAACTTTCCATCACAAGTGTCCCACACCCACAACTGTCTGAAACCACCCCACCTGTCTGATGCCCCAAGATTGTTCTTTTTCACCCTGACTTTACCTCCCCTCTTGACTGCCTGCCCCCCAAGGGTACAAGGGTATGGCAATCCCCAAATGTCTGATACCCCTGTCTATCTGATCTTCTCCCCTCCAACATTCCAACCACCCCAAACTGTCCAATCCCACCCTACCATTGTCCACACCCCCCCCTCTCCCTGACTGCTAAACCCCTGACAAATCTGCCCCCCCCCTCCCCCCAGCAGTATGACCGCCCCTCCTCCCCCTCAAAATTATCTGAAATCTGATTCGTTGAATCCTCCTCAACTCTAGAATCATTGAATCCTATAGTGCAGAAGGAGGCCGTTCGACCCATCGAGTCTGCACCGACCACAATCCCAGCCAGGCCCTATCCCCGTAACCCCATGCATTTACTCTGCTAGTCCCCCTGACTCTTGGGTTAATTTATCACGGCCAATCCACCTAACCCACACATCTTTGGAGTGTGGGCGGAGACCGGAGCACCCGCAGGAAACCCACGCCGACACGGGGAGAACATGCAAACTCTACACAGACAGTGACCCAAGCCGGGAATCGAACCCGGGTCCCTGGCGCTGTGAGGCAGCAGTGCTAACCACCATGCCACCATGCCGCCCCCACTGTCCAAATCTCCCTAGTGTCTGTCGCATCCACTCCTCACCCAAATCCCTTCCGACTATCCAACTCTCCTGGCTGTCCAACTCCCTTTCCGACTGTCTGGATTCTCTCCAACCGTCCAATTCCCCTGACTGTCTGAATCCACTCGGAATGTCCACCTCGCTGCACCCCCCCCTCCCCCCCTCCCCCACCGCCAATTGTTGACCCTCCCTGAATGCCCAAACCCTCCGGCTGATGGACACCCTCAGGACTGTCCACTCCACGATCGTCAGACGACCCACAGTCTTGACCTTGTGAATCCCCCTCTTTCTGCTCTGTAAGGATTCTACCATTCTGGAGTCGTTATCAACAGGTTTGAATCCCACTATGGCAGATGATGGAATTTAAATTCAATAAAAATCTGGAATTAACAATCTACGGATGACCATGAAACCATTGCCGATTGTCGGAAAAACCCATCTGGTTCACTGATGCCCTTTAGGGAAGGAAATCTGCCATCCTTACCCGGTCTGGCCTACATGTGACTCCAGAGCCACAGCAATGTGGTTGACTCTCAACAACCCTCGGGTAACTAGGGATGGGCAATAAACGCTGCCCACCTCTTGTAGTCAAAGCAAACTTGCCTGTTGTTTCCTTACTTTCAAACCAAGGGAGTACAGCAAAGGTTTACCAGGATGATCCCTGGGATGGCAGGTCTGTCACATGAGGAGAGATAAAGTGGGTTAGGATTATATTCACTGGAGTTCAGCAGAGTAAGAAGTCTCACAACACCAGGTTAAAGTCCAACAGGTTTATTTGGTAGCAAATACCATAAGCTTTCGGAGCAATGCTCCTTCGTCAGATGGAGTGGTCTCTGTTCTCAAACAGGGCACAGACACAGAAATCAAATTACAGAATACTGATTAGAATGCAAATCTCTACAGCCAGCCAGGCTTAAATGCACAGACAATGTGGGTGGAGGGAGCATTCAACACAGGTTAAAGAGATGTGTATTGTCTCCAGACAGTACAGCTTGTGAAATTGTGCAAGTCCAGGAGTCAAGCTGTGGGGGTTACTGATAATGTGACATAAATCCAACATCCCGGTTTAGACCGTCCTCATGTGTGCGAAACTTGGCTATCAGTTTCTGCTCAGTGACTCTGCGCTGTCATGTGTCGTGAAGGCCGCCTTGGAGAACGCTTACCTGAAGATCCAAGGCTGAATGCCCGTGACTGCTGAAGTGCTCCCCCACAGGAAGAGAACAGTCTTGCCTGGTGATTGTCGAGCGGTGTTCATTCATCCGTTGTCGTAGCGTCTGCATGGTTTCCCCAATGTACCATGCCTCGGGACATCCTTTCTTGCAGCGTATCAGGTAGACAACGTTGGCCGAGTTGCAAGAGTAGGTACCGTGTACCTGGTAGATGGTGTTCTCACGTGAGATGATGGCATCCGTGTTGATGATCCGGCACGTCTTGCAGAGGTTGCTGTGGCAGGGTTGTGTGGTGTCGTGGTCACTGTTCTCGTGAAGGCTGGGTAGTTTGCTGCGGACAATGGTCTGTTTGAGGTTGTGTGGTTGTTTGAAGGCAAGAAGTGGGGGTGTGGGGATGGCCTTGGCGAGATGTTCGTCTTCATCAATGACATGTTGAAGGCTCCGGAGGAGATGCCGTAGCTTCTCCGCTCCGGGGAAGTACTGGACGACGAAGGGTACTCTGTCCACCGTGTCCTGTGTTTGTCTTCTGAGGAGGTCGGTGCGGTTTTTCGCTGTGGCACGTCGGAACTGTTGATCGATGAGTTGAGCGCCATATCCTGTTCTTATGAGGGCATCTTTCAGCGTCTGGAGGTGTCTGTTGCGATCCTCCTCATCCGAGCAGATCCTGTGTATTCGGAGGGCTTGTCCGTAGGGGATGGCTTCTTTAACGTGTTTAGGGTGGAAGCTGGAGAAGTGGAGCATCGTGAGGTTATCCGTGGGCTTGCGGTACAGTGAGGTGCTGAGGTGACCGTCCTTAATGGAGATGCGTGTGTCCAAGAATGCAACCGATTCCGGAGAGTAGTCTATGGTGAGCCTGATGGTGGGATGGAACTTGTTGATGTCATCATATAGTTGTTTCAGTGATTGCTCCACTTCTCCAGCTTCCACCCTAAACACGTTAAAGAAGCCATCCCCTACGGACAAGCCCTCCGAATACACAGGATCTGCTCGGATGAGGAGGATCGCAACAGACACCTCCAGACGCTGAAAGATGCCCTCATAAGAACAGGATATGCGCTCGACTCATCGATCAACAGTTCCGACGCGCCACAGCGAAAAACCGCACCGACCTCCTCAGAAGACAAACACGGGACACGGAGGACAGAGTACCCTTCGTCGTCCTGTACTTCCCCGGAGCGGAGAAGCTACGGCATCTCCTCCGGAGCCTTCAACATGTCATTGATGAAGACGAACATCTCGCCAAGGCCATCCCCACACCCCCACTTCTTGCCTTCAAACAACCACACAACCTCAAACAGACCATTGTCCGCAGCAAACTACCCAGCCTTCACGAGAACAGTGACCACGACACCACACAACCCTGCCACAGCAACCTCTGCAAGACGTGCCGGATCATCAACACGGATGCCATCATCTCACGTGAGAACACCATCTACCAGGTACACGGTACCTACTCTTGCAACTCGGCCAACGTTGTCTACCTGATACGCTGCAAGAAAGGATGTCCCGAGGCATGGTACATTGGGGAAACCATGCAGACGCTACGACAACGGATGAATGAACACCGCTCGACAATCACCAGGCAAGACTGTTCTCTTCCTGTGGGGGAGCACTTCAGCAGTCACGGGCATTCAGCCTTGGATCTTCAGGTAAGCGTTCTCCAAGGCGGCCTTCACGACACACGACAGCGCAGAGTCACTGAGCAGAAACTGATAGCCAAGTTTCGCACACATGAGGACGGTCTAAACCGGGATGTTGGATTTATGTCACATTATCAGTAACCCCCACAGCTTGACTCCTGGACTTGCACAATTTCACAAGCTGTACTGTCTGGAGACAATACACATCTCTTTAACCTGTGTTAAATGCTCCCTCCATCCACATTGTCTGTGCATTTAAGACCTGGCTGGCTGTAGAGATTTGCATTCTAATCAGTATTCTGTAATTTGATTTCTGTGTCTGTGCCCTGTTTGAGAACAGAGACCACTCCATCTGACGAAGGAGCATTGCTCCGAAAGCTTATGGTATTTGCTACCAAATAAACCTGTTGGACTTTAACCTGGTGTTGTGAGACTTCTTACTGTGCTTACCCCAGTCCAACGCCGGCATCTCCACATCATGTTCAGCAGAGTGACAGGGGATCTCATAGAAACTTATAAAACTCTAACAGCATTAGACAGGTAGATTCAGAAAGAATGTTTCCGAATTGGCGGGGCGGGGGGGGTGGGGGGGGTGTCCAGAACTAGGGCTCATAGGTAAACCTTTTAGGACTGAGGTGTGGGGAATTTCTTCACCCAGAGGATGGCGAATGTGAATTCACTCCCACAGAAAGTAACTGAGGCCAAAATGTTATCTGATTTCAAGAAGAAATTAGATATCGCTCTTGGGGCTGAAGGGATCAAGGGATATTATGAGGGGAAGGAGGGGAATCAGGATATTGAATTCGATGATCAGCCATGATCAAAATGAATGGCGGATCAGGCTCAAATGGCCTTCTCCTGCTTCTAGTTTAGATGTTTCCAAAGACATGCGGGTTCGGTTGATTGCCTAAATTGCTCCTTCGTGTCAGGGGGATGAGCAGGGGAAATACGGGGATTACGAGATAGGGCCTGGGTGGGATTGTGGTCGGTGCAGACTCGATGGGTCGAATGGTCTCCTTCTGCACTGTACGGATTCTATTCTATGAGTTTCTATGCATTTAAAAAGTGTTGTTCTTGGAAGGCTATTTATAATCCTGGTGCAGCTGCACTCTAGCCTGTTCTGTCTGTCGGCTTTATTTATAGCCAGCCATCTTGGAGTCCTTTGAGTGTTTCAACTGTCAGGTTGGTGTTCCAGTTTAATTATTGAATCGTGGGGAACCTCAGCTTTTCCAGGCTGCCATTACGGCTGGACATACCTCCTTTACAAGTTCCCAAAATAGCAATAGTTACTATCCGGTGACACTGGAATTGCCTGCTTGGCACTCATCATGCAATATTATACCAGCAAGAGGCCCTTCAGCCCATCATGCCTGCACTGGCCATCAAGCATCTAGAATCATAGAACCCTGACAGCGCAGAAAGAGGCCATTCGGCCCATCGAGTCTGCACCGATCACAATCCCACCCAGGCCCTATCCCTATAACCCCACGGGCGGCAGGGTGACACAGTGGTTAGCACTGCTGCCTCACAGCGCCAGGGACCCAGGTACAATTCCAGCCTCCGGTCTCTGTCTGTGTGGAGTTTGCACGTTCTCCCTGTGTCTGCGTGGGTTTCCTCCGGGTGCTCCAGTTTCCTCCCACAGTCCAAAGATGCGCAGGTTAGGTAAATATGTGGGATTGTAGGAATCGGGCCTGGGTGGGATTGTGGTCAGTGCAGGCTTGAAGGGCTGAATGGCCTCCTTCTGCACTGTAGGGATTTTATGATTCTATTTACTAACCCCTTGACACTAAGGGGAAACTTAGCATGGCCAATTCACCTAATCCACAGATCTTGGGACAGGAAAGGGGAATTTAGCATGGCCAATCCGCCCAACCTGCACATCTTTGTATTGTGGGAGGAAACCGGAGCACCCGGAGGAAACCCACGCAGACACGGGGAGAACGTGCAGACTCCACACAGACAGTGACTCAAGCCGGCAATTGAACCCGCGTCCCTGGCACTGTGAGGCAGCAGGGCTGAACACTGTGCCACATTTCATAGAATCATAGAAACCCTACAGTGCAGAAACAGGCCATTCGGCCCATCGAGTCTGCACCGAGCACAATCCCACCCAGGCCCTACCCCCATATCCCGACACATTTACCCGATAATCCCTCTAACCTACACATCTCAGGACACTAAGGGGCAATTTTTAGCATGACCAATCAACCTAACCCGCACATCTTTGGACTGTGGGAGGAAACCGGAGCACCCGGAGGAAACCCACGCAGACATGGGGAGAATGTGCAAACTCCACACAGACAGCGACCCGAGCCGGGAATTGACCCCAGGTCCCTGGAGGTGTGAAGCAGCAGTGCTAACCACTGTGCCGCCGTGCCACATTTATCTTTTCTAATCCCATTTTCCAGCTCTTGATCCTTATATCACAAATGTGAGGTGAATCATTTTGGTCGGACAAATTTAAATGTGGGTTACAGGGTCAAAGGTAGGGTTCTGAAGAATGTGGAGGAACAGAGAGATCTTGGGGTTCATATCCATAGATCTCTGAAGGTTGCCACTCAAGTGGATAGAGCCGTGAAGAAAGCCTATAGTGTGTTGGCGTTCATTAACAGGGGGTTGGAGTTTAAGAGCCGTGGGATTATGCTGCAACTGTACAGGACCTTAGTGAGACCACATTTGGAATATTGTGTGCAGTTCTGGTCACCTCACTATAAGAAGGATGTGGAGACACTGGAAAGAGTGCGGAGGAGATTTACCAGGATGCTGCCTGGTTTGGAGGGTAGGTCTTATGAGGAAAGGTTGAGGGAACTTGGGTTTTTCTCTTCGGAGCGGAGGAGGTTGAGAGGAGACTTGATAGCGGTTTATAAGATGATGAGGGGGATAGATAGAGTGAACGTTCAAAGACTATTTCCTCGGGTGAATGGAGTGGTAACTAGGGGGCATAACTATAGGGTTCATGGTGGGAGATATAGGAAGGATGTCCAAGGTAGGTTTTTTACTCAGAAAGTGGTTGGGGTGTGGAATGGACTGCCTGGAGGGATAGTGGAGTCAGACACTTTAGGAACATTTAAGAAGCTATTGGATAGGCACATGGAGCACACCAGGATGATAGGGAGGAAATAGCTTGATTTGGGTTTCAGACAAAGCTCGGCACAACATCGTGGGCCGAAGGGCCTGTTCTGTGCTGTACTGTTCTATGTTCTATGTTCTATATGCTGTGACATTTCAAGTGCTCATCTAAATGTTTTATAAATATTGTGAGCTTCCCTGCCTCTACCTCCCTTCCAGGCAGGAAGTTCCAGATTCCCAACACCCTCTGGGTGAAAAGATTTTTCCTCAAGTCCTCTCTAAATCTCCTGCCCCTGACCTTGAATCTCTGCCCCCTGGTTACTGACCTCACTAACAAAGGGAAAAGTTCCTTCCTGTCTACCCTATCCATGTCCCTCATAATTGTGTACATTTCAATGAGGTTCCCCGTCCCCACCCCATCACTCAGCCTTCTCTGCTCCAAGGAAAACAACCCCAGAGTAACCAGCCTCTCTTCATAGCTGAAATGCTCGATCCCAGGCAGCATCCTGGTGAATCTCCTCCGCACTCCCTCCAGTGCAATCACATCCTTCCGATAATGTGGTGACCAGAACTGCACACAGTGCTCCAGCTGTGGCTTAACAAGTGTTTTATACAGTGTAACCTCCCTGCCCTTATACTCTATGCCTTGGCCAGTAAAAGCAAAATATTCCATTTGCCTTCATTGTGAATTTGGTGTTTGTAAAATTGTCAGTTAAAAAGGTGGGTTTTTTTCCTGCTTCGAGTTGAGTTTTTAAAAAATGCAAGTACACAGAGAGCCCAGACTAAAACATCGTATCAAAGGTCAAACAGTCGTGTTGCAAAGACAACAGGCTGTTTTGAGTTTTGCCCAATCAGTTTAAGTTAAACACTTAGATACCAGCAACCTATCTGATTTAAATTTGATGTTTTGGCAACCTGAGAACCAATCCTATTGTGGGGATGTTGTTCCGGCGGATGATAACACAGTGGTTAGCACTGCTGCCTCACAGCGTCAGGAACGCGGGTTCGATTCCCGGCTTGGGTCACTGTCTGTGCGGAGTCTGCACGTTCTCCCCATGTCTGCGTGGGTTTCCTCCGGGTGCTCCGGTTTCCTCCCACAGTCTGAAAGACGTGCTGGTTAGGGTGCATTGGCCGCGCTAAATTGACCCAAGTGTCAAGGACATCAGCAGGGTAAATATTTAGGGTTATGGAAATAGGACCTGGGTGGGATTGTTGTCAGTGTGACTCGATGGGCTGAATGGCCTCCTTCTGCACTGTCGGGATTCTACATCAGCAAGTGTATAAGAGACGGGGGGGGGGGGGGGGCAGTGGCACAAACTGAGGAAGAGCACCTGCCACAGCTCACAGCTTTAGAGAGAGAGAGAGGCAGCTCTTAGCTCCAGAGAGACACAGCAACTGCTCTCTGTCACAGCTAAAAGCTTTTAGCTCAAAGCCTCATCTGAATAGCAAAGGTACCAAATGTAGACAGAGATTCCAGACAGAAGAAAGAACAGAGAAGACCAGAAGATTCCGGAAGATGCCAAACCTGGGAGTGACTAATTTTGGGAGCGACTAAAATTCTATTTTTTTTTTGTTAATAAGTGGGAATTGTATTTATCGATACAACATTCCATTAGAATAATGTATTATTCAGTTGTTAATAGTTTAGTTAACCTGTTCCTCTTTGAGGTTCCCCTTTAGAACACCTTCTTAATCACCTTATCTATTTGTCCTGCTGCCTTCAGGAATTTTGGCCTTTTTTTCCATTTATGAGATGTGGGCAACATTGACTGGGCCAACATTCATTGACCATCCCGAATTGTCCGTGAACTGAGTGGCTGAAAGTTAAGACACTTTCAGGGTTAACCACATTGCTGTGGCTCTAGAGTCACATGTCAGCCAGACCAGGTAATATAGAAACATAGAAGATAGGAGCTGGAGGAGGCCATTTGGCCCTTCACGTAAGGAAGGTAAGGACGGCCCATTTTCTTTCCTAAAGGACATTAGTGAACCAGATGGGTTTTTCTGACAATCGACACTGGTCATCAGTAGATTCTTAATTCCAGATATTATTAATTGAATTCAAATTCCACCATCTGCCGTGACGGGATTTGAACCCGGGTTCTGAAAACATTAGCTGAATTTATGGATTAATAGTCAAGCGATAATACTACTAGGCCATCGCCTCCCCAAGGACCCTCTGATCCTCTGGACTTCCCAGTGTCTGGCCGTGTTCCCTTGCCTTGTTAGTCCTCCCAAAATGCACCATCTACATTTTCAAGATTAAATTCCATTTGTCACTGTTCTGCCCATCTGACCAGCCCATTTATAGGTGTGTGCCTAAGCTCACCTGTTACAAGGTACCAGCTCCCGCCTGCAGGTCTGGATCGTGTTTGCTAGGCCTCACAGGGACAATCGCTATGAAACTCTGAATGTGACGTCAGTGTATGAGACCCGCCTTCTCCACTCACGCTCTGTCAGAATGAAAATGTGAAGGGTGTTGATAGTGAAGTTCCTGAGTGTACAGTAAGAATAGGCAACAACACCTCCTCCGCACCGGTGCCCCAAAAGACTGTGTCCTCAGCCCGTTATCATACTCCTTATACACCTTTGACCGTGAGACCAAATTCCCCTCGAATTCAATTTTCAGGTTTGCCGATGACACCACTGTAGTGAGTCGGATCTCAAACAATGATGAGAAGGGGTATAGGAAAGCGATAGAGAATCTGGTGAACTGGTGCAGCGGCAATAATCTCTCCCTCAATGTCAACAAAACGAAGGAGATTGTCATCGACTTCAGGAAGCGGAGTGGAGGACAGCACTTTTTGGTTTGCACTGCCGTCTCACAGAGCCAGGGACCCAGGTTCAATTCCAGCCTCAGGTCACTGTCTGTGTGGAGTTTTCATTTTCTCCCCATGTCTGCATGGGCTTCCTCCGGGTGTTCCAGTTTCCTCCTACACTCCAAAGATGTGTGGGTTAGGTTCATTGGCCATGCTAAATTGACCCTAGTGACTTTGAGATTAGCAGGGTAAATGTGAGGGGTTACGAGATTAGGGCCTGGGTGGGATTGTGGTCGGTACAGACTCGATGGGCCAAATGGCCTCCTTCTGTACTGTAAGGCGTCTATGATCACGAGGAGTCACGGGCTCAAGCTGAGAGGGGCGAAGTATAACTCAGATATCAGAGGGACGTTTTTTACACAGAGGGTGGTGGGGGCCTGGAATGCGCTGCCAAGTAGGGTGGTGGAGGCAGGCACGCTGACATCGTTTAAGACTTACCTGGATCGTCACATGAGCAGCCTGGGAATGGAGGGATACAAATGATTGGTCTAGTTGGACCAAGGAGCGGCACAGGCTTGGAGGACCGAAGGGCCTGTTTCCTGTGCTGTACTGTTCTTTGTTCTTTGTTCTTTGATTTTATGATATAACCCTCTCTACATCAACGGGGATGAAGTGGAAATGGTCACGAGCTTCAGGTTTCTAGGTGTCCAGGTCACCAGCAACCTGTCTTGGTCTCTCCATGCCGACATCATCGTTAAGAAGGCCCACCGCCTCTAACTCTGACAGGAGACTAAGGGAATTTGGCATGTCAGCTACGACTCCCACCAACTTGTCCAGATACTCCATAGAAAGCATTCTTTCTGGTTGTATCACAGCTTGGTATGGCTCCTGCTCTGCCCAAGACCGCAAGAAACTACAAAGGGTCCTGAACGAAGCCAAGTCCATCACTCAAACCAGCCTCCCATCCATTGACACTGTCTACACATCCCACTGCCTCAGAAAAGCAGCCAGCATAGAGTCAGAGAGGTTTACAGCATGGAAACAGGCCCTTCAGCCCAACTTGTCCATGCCGCCCTTTTTTTAAAAAAAACCTCTAAGTTAGTCCCAATTGCCCGCATTTGGCCCATATCCCTCTATACCCATCGTGCCCATGTAACTATCTAAATGCTTTTTAAAAGACAAAGTTGTACCCGCCTCTACCACTACCTTTGACAGCTTGGTCCAGACACTCACCACCCTCTGTGTGAAAAAATTGCCCCTCTGGACACTTTTGTATCTCTCCCCTCTCACCGTAAACCTATGCCCTCTAGTTTTAGACTCCCCTACCTTTGGGAAAAGATATTGACGATCTAGCTGATCTGTGCCCATCATTATTTTATAGACCTCTATAAGGTCACCCCTCAGCCTCCTACGCTCCAGAGAAAAAAGTCCCAGTCTATTCAGCCTCTCCTATAACTCAATCCATCAAGTCCCGGTAGCATCCGAGTAAATCTTTTCTGCACTCCTTCTAGTTTAATAATATCCTTTCTATAATAGGGTGACCAGAATTACACACAGTATTCCAAGTGTGGCCTTACCAATGTCTTGTACAACTTCAACAAGACGTCCCAACTCCTGTATTTAATGTTCTGACCGATGAAACCAAGCATGCTGGATGCCTTCTTCACCACTCTGTCCACCTGTGACTCCACTTTCAAGGCACTTTCAGACCTGAACGTGGGGAGCACCCCAAGAAGGGAGGGTCATGGGCGCTCATCGATTATCAGATGGTGGTCTTTCCTGCGCACTTCCTCTACGCACGAAGGTAACTGGACTTGTAGACTCCCTTCCACAGAGTTAAAGGGCGATGCGATCCTGGGACCGAGCCATTAAAAATATAACCATCGTACAGAAGGAGATCACTCAGCCCATCGAGTCTTCACCGACCCTCTGACAGAGTATCTTAACCTGTCCCTTTCCGCGCCCTATCCCCATAAACCCACACATTTCCCGTGCCCAATCTACCTAACCTGCACTGTCTTTGGAGACTAAGGGGAAATTTAGCACGGCCAATCCACCTAACATGGACATTATCCAGGCTTGAGCTGACAAATTGCAAGTAACATTTGCAAGTAACACAAATGCCAAGTAATGACCATCACCAATGAGACACTCTAACCACCGCACCTTGGCATTCATTGAGTCGTAGAGTCATAGAGTTTTACAGCATAGAAACAGGCACTTTGGCCCAACTTATCCATGCCATCCTTTTTCTTAACCACTAGGCTAGTCCCAGTTGCCCGCCTTTGGCCCGTATCCCTCTGTACCCATCTTACCCATGGTATCAATACTGTAACCATCACTGAATCCCCTGTCAACATCCTTGGGGTTACCATTGACCAGAAACTCAACTGGACTCATCGCATAAACACAGTGG
The DNA here is from genome assembly GCF_964213995.1 of Mustelus asterias. Lineage (NCBI taxonomy): Eukaryota > Metazoa > Chordata > Chondrichthyes > Carcharhiniformes > Triakidae > Mustelus > Mustelus asterias. The sequence continues at coordinate 12,128,843 of NC_135831.1, read as the reverse complement.
CTACAAGAGCAGGTCAGAGACTGGGAATACTGCGGCGAGTAACTCACCTCCTGACTCCCCAAAGCCTGTCCACCATCTACAAGGCACAAGTCAGGAGTGCGATGGAATACTCCCCACTTGCCTGGATGGGTGCAGTTCCAACAACACTCAAGAAGCTCGACACCATCCAGGACAAAGCAACCCCGCTTGATTGGCACCACATCCACAAACATCCACTCCCTCCACCACCGACGCTCAGTAGCAGCAGTGTGTAGTATCTACAATATTCACTGCAGCAATTCACCAAAGATCCTTAGGCAGCACCTTCCAAACCCATGACTGCTTCCACCTAGAAGGACAAGGGCAGCAGATACATGGGAACACCACCGCCTGCAAGTTCCCCTCCACTCACCATCCCCGACTTGGAAATATATAAGGTACAAGTGAGTCCGACAGCAGCTCCAGTGAGGGTGGTCGAACGTCCTGGCCTGATCCCGCTACCCAAACCAAGTCTCACACCTGTAGAGCAGATTAGGCTGGACAATCGATCTCCAGAGTTTTGATTTGGTGGGCAGATTTACACCTCTCCATTCTCAGTCTCGTGTTCACAGTATGCCGAGGTACACTCGCTTGGCCGATTCTATAATGTCCCTTCGCGTCGATAGTAGCACCTTGAGAGCAGGCTTACATCTCATCTGAGCAACACCTAATTCTAAGCGTTATATTTATCTCTTGTTAACCACAGTGGAACCACATTTTCTACGTGTTATGAGCTGTAAAGGAATGGATATTTGTTGCAAAGTTCACACCCACTGTTCAGACAATAGCCATTGCTCATCTGCTCAGGTAGTTTCCAAATCTGCTTGGCTAAAGATGTCCAAAGATGTGCGGGTTAGGTTGATTGGCCAGGTTAAAAATTGCCCCTTAGAGTCCTGAGATGTGTAGGTTAGAGGGATTAGCGGGTAAATATGTGGGGGTAGGGCCTGGGTGGGATTGTGGACGGTGCAGACTCGATTGGGCCGAATGGCCTCCTTCTGCACTGCACCCAGCTAGTTGCAGCAATTGTGTTGTGCCTAGTGGAATTGGAGACAGAGTGTACTTCTCCAATCTCAGTGCCCACTAATTTCAAACGGAAATTGGATGGAAATAAACTCTCAGCGCGATGGGGATACAGCAGGTTTTTCACTATTTTATTGGACGTGGGTAACAACCAGCTGGGCCAGCATTTATTGCCCATCCCTAGTTGCCCTTGGAGGGCAGTTGAGAGTCAACCACATTGCTGTGGCTCTGGAGTCAAATGTAGGCCAGACCGGGTAAGGACGGCAGATTTCCTTCCCTAAAGGACATCAGTGAACCAGATGGGTTTTCCTGACAATTGACAATGATCGTCATTCGATTTTTTAATCTGCCGTGGTGGGATTCGAACCCAGGTCCTCAGAACATTACCCTGGGTTACTAGTCCAGTGACAATACCATGAGGCCACTCTCTCCAATGAACGTGTGATCGGGTTGCTTCAAGATGAGCTGGTTTGGGCTTAATGTGTCAAATGGCCTCGAAAGGCTCTGATTTCAACCCAGTTGAGAACAGTTGGGTGGCATGGAGGCACAGTGGTTAACACTGCTGCCTCACAGCGCCTGGGACCCAGATTCGATTCTCGGCTTTGGGCGACTGTCTGTGTGAAGTTTGCACAATCTCCCCGTGTCTGCGTGTGTTTCCTCCGGGTGCTCCGGTTTCCTCCCACAGTCCAAAGATGTGTAGGTTGGATGGATTAGCCATGATAAATTGTCACTTAGTGTCCAAAGATGTGTAGATTAGGTGGATTGGCCATGGTAAATTGCCCCTTAGTGTCCAAAGATGTGTAGATTAGGTGGATTGGCCATGGTAAATTGCCCCTTAGTGTCCAAAGATGCGCAGGTTAGGTGGATTGGCCATGCTAAATTTCCCCTTAGTGTCCAAAGATGTGTAGATTAGGTGGATTGGCCATGCTAAATTGCCCCTTAGTGCCAGGGGGATTAGCAGGGTAAATATGTGGTGTTACGGGGATAGGGGCTGGGTGGGATTGTAGTCAGTGCAGGCTCAATGGGCCAAATGGCCTCGTTCTGCACTGCAGGGATTCTATGATTCTTTGAACGTTGCACATCAACAAATGGTTTCCTGAAACTGACTCGCTTTTTGAAATCTGATTTCAGGCACTTCCTGTTGTTCTACGCAGGTCGGAGCTGACTCATATCTGTTGATAGCTCGGGTCCCGTCTCCATGCGAACAGCAGCGCCCGCTGAATGGTCTGGGAGTGCAGCGAATGCAGAGCGGAGGGACAGATGGACACCTGAAGACAGAGTCAGGGTGAGACAGGTAAGAACAAATCCTTAAAACAGTTAGCAGCCTGGGTTAGCCAAGCTGAGGCAACGCCACACTGATGAGGAACAGGATTCTGACTGCTCGGATTGGGACACCAATCTGCTCTTTTCGAGATTCCTTCCCGAGGGAGTGCAACATCTCAGAACCTTTTTTTCTGACCATTTTGCCAGCAGAACGGATTGCTGGAAACGCATCTTATTTTGCAATGTCGGGTTTCTGAGGTAAATTGTATCTGTACCAAGGCAGTCTCGACTGAGGCTGTCGATTCCCATCCATAATCTGCCACTTGCCCTCCATTGCCTCATCCATAAGAAGAGAATTCCCCAAAATTGGACATGATTCCCTGCCTTAAGATGCTGGCCGGGCAGCACAGTGGTACAGTGGTTAGCATCGCTGCCTCACAGCGCCAGGGACCCGGGTTCAATCCTTGGCTTTGGTCACTGTCTGTGCGGAGTCTGCACATTCTCCCCGTGTCTGCATGGGTTTCATCAAGGTGCTCCAGTTTCCTCCCACAGTCCAAAGGTGGTAGGTTAGGTGGATTGGCCATGCTAAATTGCCCCTTAGTGTCCAAAGATGCGCAGGTTAGAAGGATTAGTTGGGTAAATGTGTGGGATTCAGGGAATGGGATAGGGATGGGCCGAGGTAAGATTCCCTGTTGGAGACTCAGTGCGGATGCGATGGGCTGAATGGTCTCCTTCTGCACTGTCGGGATTCTATAATTTTATGAAAGGGATGTTGGGCAGGATCCTCCGGCCTCACTCGCCCCAAAACCGGAAAATCCCCCCCAAGATCAACGGGCCTTTGCATGGGTCCGGCCTCCGACACGGACGGGATGGGAAAATTCCACCCCTTGTCTGCCAGCAAAAAATTCACCAGCTTGTCTCGGTTGGTGCTGCATATCTTGCGCTCATGGTGCCGGGAAGTTGCAGCAATGAGCAACAGGAGAGAGAAAAAAACCGACTGGCCAGCCGAGCTCAGGGGAAGCTGACAGGGCCAGATGAGAGAGAGAGTCCTTTCAGATGGTGTTCGTCAACAGGGGTGGTGGATGTGATGTACATGGACCGTGAACAAGGCCTAAAAGGTTTGATCCACCTGGCGCTCATGCTGGCTTTCCAATGTCACAGGACATCAGCCGTGGTGTCACAGATGGCTGCTTTTCTGGTATAAAATATCTTCAACTTAGCACATCAGTGAAAGGGCTAAATGCAAGGTCCAAAAAAACCAGAACATACTGAAAGAGGAAGCAGAATGAATAATGCTGCAGACTAAATCCCTGCACAGAACCATAGAATCCCTACAGTGCAGAAGGAGGCCATTTGGCCCATCGAGCCTGCACTGACCACAATCCCACCCAGGCCCTATCCCCATAACCCCACACATTTACCCAGCTAATCTCCCTGACACTCGGGGGCAATTTAGCATGGCCAATTTACCTAACCTGCACATCTTGGGACGCCAAGGGGCAATTTAGCGCAGCCAATCCACTTAACCTGCATATCTTTGGACTGTGGGAGGAAACCGGAGCACTCGGAGGAATCCCGCGCAGACACGGGGAGAACGTGCAGACTCCACACAGACAGTGACCTGAGGTCGGAATTGAAAATGGGTCCCTGGCGCTGTGAGGCAGCAGTGCTAACCACTGTGCAAACACACTGCCCCAGTGCAGAGGGGGCCACTCAACCCATTGTATCTGCACCGACTCTCTGACAGGGCATCAGGCCCTATCCCCAACACCCTATGTGTTTACCCTGCTAATTCCCCTCAACCCACACATCTTAGGACATCAAGGGACAATTTACTATGGCCAATCCACCTTTATATTCGCTTTTTTTTATTCATTTGTGGGTGTCGCTGGCTGGGCCCAGCATTTATTGCCCATCCCTAGTTGCCCTTGGAGGGCAGTTGAGAGTCAACCACATTGCTGTGGCTCTGGAGTCACATGTAGGCCAGACCAGGTAAGGATGGCAAATTTCCTTCCCTAAAGGACATTAGTGAACCAGGTGGGTTTTTCCGACTATCGACAATGGTTTCATAGTCATCAATAGACACTTAATTCCAGATATTTTTTATTTTATTCAAATTCTACCATCTGCCGGGCTTCGAACCCGGCTCCCCGGAACATTCGCGGAATTTCTGGATGAATAGTCTAGCAATAATACCACTTGCAGCAGTGCGAATGGAAGAGGTGTGAATGGGGGCATTTTTAACATGGAATCACAGACAAGTCAAGTAGCAAATTGAATTCACTGCTAAACAGTGTGGAATGACATGTGTGGGCAGCACGGTGGTACAGTAGTTAGCACTGATGCCTCACAGTGCCAGGGACCCGGGTTCCATTCCCGGTTTGGGTCACTGTCTGTGCAGAGTTTGCACTTTCTCCCCATGTCCGCATGGGTTTCGTCCGGGTGCTCCAGTTTCCTCCCACACTCGAAAGATGCGTGGGTTAAGTGCATTGGCCATGCTAAATTACCCCTTCGTGTCCTGGGATGCATAGGTTAGAGGGGCGGCACAGTGGCACAGTGGTTAGCACTGCTGCCTCACAGCGCCAGGGACCCGGGTTTGATTCCTGACTTGGGTCACTGTCTTTGTGGAGTCTGCATGTTGTCCCTGTGTCTGCATGGGTTTCCTCTGAGTGCTCCCGTTTCTTCCCATAATCCAAAGATCTGTAGGTTAGGTGGATTGGCCATGCTAAATTGCCCCCCAGTGTTAGTAGGGGATTAGTAGGGTAAATATGTGGGGTGACGGGAATAGGGTCTGGGTGGGATTGTGGTCGGTGCAGACTCCATGGGTCAAACGGCCTCCTTCTGCACTGTAGGATTCTATGATTCTATGATACATTTAGGTTAAGAGTAATAATTATATATCAATGCCCAAACTGGCTGATGTATATCAGCTGAAGGATTTGGCTCTTCAGATGAACAGAATGTAACAGTTTTTTTTGTTCATTCACACGATTGTCTGGCCAGCACTTATTGCCCATCCCTAATTGTCCTTGAGAAGATTGTGTGAACCGCCTTCTTGATTCGCTGCATTTCAAGTGGTGTGGTTATAGCCACAGTGCTGTTCGGGAGGGAGATCCAGGATCCTGACTCAGTGACAGTGGAGGAACAGACAATGGAGTTCCAAGGTGCATGGATTGGAGGGGAACTTGCAGGTCGTGGTGTTCCCATGTATCTGCTGCCCTTGTCCTTCTAGATTTAATATTTATTCATGAGTGTCACAAGTAGGCTTACATTAACATTGCATTGAAGTTACTGTGAAGATCCCCTAGTTGCCACACTTTGGCGTCTGTTTGGGTACACCAAGGGAGAATTTAGCACGGTCCATGCACCTAACCAGCACATCTTTCAGACTGTGGGAGGAAACCGGAGGAAACCCATGCAGACACGGTGAGAACATGCAGACTCCGCACAGACAGTGACACAAGCTGGGAATCAAACCCGGGTCCCTGGCGCTATGAGGCAGCAGTGCTAACCACTATGCCACCGTGCCACCTGTATGGTAATTGTTGTGGGTTTGGAAGGTTCGAAGGATCTTTGGTGAATTGTTGCAGTGCATCTTGTAGATAGTACACAGTGCTGCTACTGAGCATCAGTGGTGGACGGAGTGGATGTTTGTGGATGGGGTGCAAATCAAGCGGGGCTGCTTTGTCCTGGATTGTGTCAAGCTTCTTGAGTGTTGTTGGAGCCGCACCATCCAGGCAAGTGGGGAGTATTCCATCGCACTCCTAATTGTGCCTTGTAGATGGTGGATAGGCTTTGGGGAGTCAGGAACAAAGAACAAAGAACAAAGAACAATACAGCACAGGAACAGGCCCTTCGGCCCTCCAAGACCGCGCCGCTCCCCGGTCCAGGATTGAATCCTGAATCCAGGATCCCCGCCCAATTTTCCAGCCTATCTACATACCAATATCCTATCCACCGAGCTGTCCCTCACAGCTACGATGCTTTGTTCATTACAACCTATTAACTCACCCCCACCCCCCTATTCCAGACCATGTGATCCCCAGGGAGAGGCGAAAACCCAGAGTGAAAAACCCCAGGGCCAATATGGGGAAAAAAAAAAATCTGGGAAATTCCTCTCCGACCCCCTGAGGCGATCGAAACGAGTCCAGGAGATCACAATGGCCCTGATCGGAAAATGCTTCCCAACCCTAGTCATTTCCACTTCCATGAACACCATATGAATTCCTTGCCCCTGAGACAGGTTCCCAACTATCCGCAGTCTCGCTCTGTACTGGCACCAGCAAGATGATCATAGAATGAAGCCTTGAAACGAGAAACAAGGAACAATTAGCCCGCGCCGCTCCCTGGTCCAAACTAGACCACTCTTTTGTATCCCTCCATTCCCACTCCGGTCATATAGCTGTCTAGATAAGTCTTAAACGTTCCCAGTGTGTCCGCCTCCACCACCTTGCCCGGCAACACATTCCAGGCCCCCACGACCCTCTGTGTGAAATATGTCCTTCTGATATCTGTGTTAAACCTCCCCCCCTTCAAAGAACAAAGAACAAAGAACAGTACAGCACAGGAAACAGGCCTTCGGCCCTCCAATCCTGTGCCGCTCCTTGGTCCAACTAGACCAATCGTTTGTATCCCTCCATTCCCAGGCTGCTCTGTGACTATCCAGGTAAGTCTTAAACGATGTCAGCGTGCCTGCCTCCACCACCCTACTTGGCAGCGCATTCCAGGCCCCCACCACCCTCTGTGTAAAAAACGTCCCTCTGATGTCTGAGTTATACTTCGCCCCTCTCAGCTTGAGCCCGTGACCCCTCGTGATCGTCACCTCCGACCTGGGAAAAAGCTTCCCACTGTTCACCCTATCTATACCCTTCATAATCTTGTATACCTCTATTAGATCTCCCCTCATTCTCCGTCTTTCCAAGGAGAACAACCCCAGTCTACCCAATCTCTCCTCATAGCTAAGACCCTCCATACCAGGCAACATCCTGGTAAACCTTCTCTGCACTCTCTCCAATGCCTCCACGTCCTTCTGGTAGTGCGGCGACCAGAACTGGACGCAGTACTCCAAATGCGGCCTAACCAGCGTTCTATACAGCTGCATCATCAGACTCCAGCTTTTATACTCTATACCCCGTCCTATAAAGGCAAGCATACCATATGCCTTCTTCACCACCTTCTCCACCTGTGTTGCCACCTTCAAGGATTTGTGGACTTGCACACCTAGGTCCCTCTGTGTTTCTATACTCCTGATGACTCTGCCATTTATTGCATAACTCCTCCCTACATTATTTCTTCCAAAATGCATCACTTCGCATTTATCCGGATTAAATTCCATCTGCCACCTCTCCGCCCAATTTTCCAGCCTATCTATATCCTGCTGTATTGCCCGACAATGCTCTTCGCTATCCGCAATTCCAGCCATCTTTGTGTCATCTGCAAACTTGCTGATTACACCAGTTACACCTTCTTCCAAATCATTTATATATATCACAAATAGCAGAGGTCCCAGTACAGAGCCCTGCGGAACACCACTGGTCACAGACCTCCAGCCGGAAAAAGACCCTTCGACCACTACCCTCTGTCTCCTATGGCCAAGCCAGTTCTCCACCCATCGAGCCACTTCTCCTTGTATCCCATGAGCCTTAACCTTCTTAACCAACCTGCCATGTGGGACTTTGTCAAATGCCTTACTGAAATCCATATAGACGACATCCACGGCCCTTCCTTCATCAACCGTTTTTGTCACTTCCTCAAAAAATGTACCTGGTGGATGGTGTTCTCACGTGAGATGATGGCATCCGTGTCGATGATCCGGCACGTCTTGCAGAGGTTGCTGTGGCAGGGTTGTGTGGTGTCGTGGTCACTGTTCTCCTGAAGGCTGGGTAGTTTGCTGCGGACAATGGTCTGTTTGAGGTTGTGCGGTTGTTTGAAGGCAAGAAGTGGGGGTGTGGGGATGGCCTTGGCGAGATGTTCGTCTTCATCAATGACATGTTGAAGGCTCCGGAGAAGATGCCGTAGCTTCTCCACTCCATGCCGGATCACCGACATGGATGCCATCATCTCACGTGAGAACACCATCCACCAGGTACACGGTACCTACTCTTGCAACTCGGCCAACGTTGTCTACCTGATACGCTGCAGGAAAGGATGTCCCGAGGCATGGTACATTGGGGAAACCATGCAGACGCTACGACAACGGATGAATGAACACCGCTCGACAATCACCAGGCAAGACTGTTCTCATCCTGTTGGGGAGCACTTCAGCAGTCACGGGCATTCGGCCTCTGATATTCGGGTAAGCGTTCTCCAAGGCGGCCTTCACGACACACGACAGCGCAGAGTCGCTGAGCAGAAACTGATAGCCAAGTTCCGCACACATGAGGACGGCCTCAACCGGGATGTTGGATTCATGTCACACTATCAGTAACCCCCACAGCTTACCTCCTGGACTTGCAGAATCTCACTGGCTGTCCTGTCTGGAGACAATACACATCTCTTTAACCTGTGCTTAATGCTCCCTCCACCCACATTGTCTGTATCTTTAAGACCTGGTTGGCTGTAGGGATTCGCATTCTAACCAGTATTCTGTAACTTGATTTTGTGTCTCTGTGCCCTGTTTGAGAGCAGATTTCCACTCCATCTGACGAAGGAGCAGCGCTCCGAAAGCTAATGGCATTTGGTACCAAATAAACCTGTTGGACTTTAACCTGGTGTTGTTAAAACTCTTCGTGTCTCTCTTATAGCCACAGTGTATACATGTTGAGTCCAGTTGAGTTTCTGGTCAATGGTCACCCCAAGGATGTTGACAGTGGGGGAATCAGTGATGGTTACACCATTGAATGTCAAGAGGCGATGGTTAGATTCTCTCCAGTTGACGATGGCCTTTGCCTGGCACTTGTGTGGTATGCATGTAAAGTTTATTTATCAGTTGCACAAGTAGGCTGACAGTATCACTGCAATGAAGTTACTGTGAAAATCTCCTAGTCGCCATACTCTCGCGCCAGTTTGGGTACACTGAGGGAGAATTTAGCATGGCCAATGCACCTAACCAGCACGTCTTTCGCACTGTGGGAGGAAACTAGAGGAAACCCATTCAGACTCGGGGAGAACGTGCAGACTCCGCACAGTGACCCAAGCCAGGAACCGAACCCGGGTCCCTGGCGCTGTGAGACAGCAGTGATAACCACTGTGCCACCCATGCCGATGTGAGTAGTCCATCCAAGCCTGGACATTGCCCAGGTTTGCTCCATTTGGACATGAACTGCTTCAAGTCGATTAAAAGGAAAGGTGATGGGATCATGGGTACTATGACAAGAGATGCAGAAGATAAAAGTGCGGAAGGAATAACTTATCCACAGCTCTGCAAAATAAGGCACCAGTTGTGCTCGGGCTTCGCAATATAGGAAGGATGTTGAAGCAATCGAGAGAGGATGACGGGACAGAGTGTTGAAATACGGGATATGAAGCAAGACTCAAAAATGGGGACTGATTCTGTTGAGATAACAAGTTCTTACAGCACAGAGGAGGCTATTCAGCCCATCTAGAACTGTCCAATCAGTTCCATGTCCCTGAAGATCCCCCGCCCCCCCCCCCCCACCCACCCTTCCGGCCCCCCATAGACTTTCATTTCCAAGTTTACACCCTTTTTTGAAATGTTTTATGAAATCTGCTTCCAAGTCAGAGGCTTTTTCCCAGGATGGATGTGGCAATTACAAGGGGGCACAGGTTCAAGGTGAAGAGGAGGGAAGTTTAAGGGTGATGTGCGGGGGCATGTTTTCAGTGGAGAGTGGTGGGTGCCTGGAACGCGCTGCCAGAGGAGGTGGAAGCTTTGAAGAGAGCGCAAAGAAGGTTCACCAGGATGTTGGTCTGGTCCCGAGGGTGTTGGCTGTGAGGAGAGGTTGAATAAACTAGGATTGTTTTCACTGGAAAGACGGAGGCTGAGGGGAAACCTGATAGAGATCTACAAAATGATGAGAGGCACAGACTGGGTGGTTAGTCAGAGGCTTTTTCCCCAGGGTGGAAGTGTCAATTACAAGGGGGCACAGGTTCAGGATGAGAGGGGGAAAGTTTAAGGGAGATGTGCGGTGGAAACAGGCACATTAGCAGCATTTAAGAGGCATCTGGATGGGTACAGGAATAGGGAGGGAGTAGAGGGATACGTACTAAGGGCAGAAGGTTTTTTTTAAAGTTTAGTTCGGGCATCGTGATCGGCGCAGGCTTGGAGGGCCTTTTTTTTCCCCCATTCAGGCAGCGCCTTCCAGATCCCAACTCACTGTGTGGAAAGGAAAAAAAAATCTCCTCATCTCCCCTTTTATTATTTAACCCATCACTCCCAAAATCCAGCATAATCACCTGAGCTGAACCTTCTCTGCCCTAAGAATAATGCCAGCTCTCCCTGCCCATCCTGTAAGTAAAGACCCACATCTCTGGCACCATCCTGGTAAATATTCCCTGAACTCGAGCAATGCCGGAATCCAACACAATACTTTGAATGTATTGGTTGTAATACGACAGTGATTTAGAAAATTCTGTGTGACTTCATTCTGTACTCAATCTTTGGACTGTGGAAGGAAACCGGAGCACCCGGAGGAAATCCACGTGGACACGGGGAGAACGTGCAAACTTCAAACAGACAGTGACCCCAGGTCGGATTTGAACCTGGGTCCCTGGTGCTGTGAGGCAGCAGCGCTAACCACGGTGCCACCGTGCCAACCCAAATCCATCCTCCTCTCTGTTTTAAATCTACTGCCTCTCAGCCTATACCTATGATCACTTGTTCGGAACTCCCCCATAAGAGGAAACATTTGATTTACATTTACTTTATCAATCTCTGTTAAAATTGTATATCCCTCGGTCACATCCCCCTCATCCTTCTAAACTCCAGCGAGTACAAACCCAAACTGTTTAATCCCTCCTCATACGTCAACCCTTTCCTCCCTGGAATCAGTCTGCTGAACCTCCTCTGAACTGCCTCCATTGCCACCACATCCTTCCTCAGATAAGGAGACCCAAACCGAACACAATACTCCAGATGTGGTCTCACCAACACCCGAAACAATTGCAACAACAAATTCTCCAATCCCGCCCCCCTCACGGGATTGGGATCCGTGTGAGTGGGATGGATAATTTAACGGATTATTGAAAGGTCCAGTCTCGGGGTGGGCGGGCGGGCGGGATGGGATGGGATAATCCGCCCCCAAGGAATTCGGCTGGAATTCTCCGGCCGTTCACACCAGCAGAATTCTCTGGTTCCACCGGGAGTTCATCCCATGCCACAGCTCTCCCGGGGGCGTGGGGTTGCTTCACTGCGAATTCCCCATTGACAGCAGCATGATTGGAAGATCCCGTCACCAGCGAATGACACGCCACCTTCCACCACTGAGAAAAACGTGAAGGAGAGGGCAGAGAATCTCGCCATGTGTCTATTTTTTAAACTTGTTTAAACTCTGCCTTCTGAACCTTTCCTGCCATATTCAAAGATGGCAGGGAGGCATGGTGGCACAGTGGTTAGCACTGCTGCCTCACAGCGCCAGGGACCCGGGTTCAATTCCCGGCTTGGGTCACTGTCTGTGGGCAGTCTGCACGTTCTCCCCGTGTCTGCGTGGGTTTCCTCCAGGTGCTCCGGTTTCCTCCCACAGTCCAAAGGTTTGCCTCCCACACTCAGAGGGTGGTCGGCGAGTGGAATCGGCTGCCGTCAGTGGTGGTGGAGGCAAACTCGATAGGGTCTTTTAAGAGACTTCTGGATGAGTACATGGGACTTAATAGGATGGAGGGTTATAGGTAAGCTTTTATATAGGCCTAGGTAGGTAGGGACATGACCGGCGCAACTTGTGGGCCAAAGGGCCTGTTTGTGCTGTAGTTTTTCTATGTTCCATGTGTAGGTTAAGTGGATTGGCCATGCTAAATTACCCCTTAGTATCCAAAGATGTGTAGATTAGGTGAATTGGCCATGGTAAATTACTCCTTAGTGTCCAAAGACATGTATATTAGGGGAACTGGTCGTGCGAAATTGCCCCTTAGTGTCCAAAGATGTGCAGGTCAGGTGGATTGGCCATGCTAAATTGCCTCTTAGTGTTCAAAGACGTATAGATTTGGGAAATTGGTCATGCTAAATTGCCCCCTTCTGTCCAAAGATAGAATCTATCTGAATTCAACTCCATCTGCTATACCTCAGCCCACTGGCCCAGTTATAGAATCATAAAATCCCTACAGTGCAGAAGGAGGCCATTTGGCCCATCGAGTCTGCACTGACCACAATCCCACCCAGGCCCTATTTCCGTAACCCTATGTATTTACCCTGCTAATCCCCTGACACTGAGTGTCAATTTAGCGTGGCCAATCCACCTATCCTGCACATTTTTCGACTGTGGCAGGAAACTTAAGCACCTGGAGGAAACCCATGCAGAGACAGGGAGAACATGCAAACGCTGAACAAAGAACAGTACAACACAGGAAACAGGCCCTTCGGCCCTCCAAGCCTGTGCCGCTCATTGGTCCAACTAGACCATTTGTTTGTATCCCTCCATTCCCAGACTGCTCATGTGACTATCCAGGTAAGTCTTAAATGATGTCAGCGTGCCTGCCTCCACCACCCTACTTGGCAGCGCATTCCAGGCCCCCACCACCCTCTGTGTAAACAACATCCCTCTGATATCTGAGTTATACCTCGCCCCTCTCACCTTGAGCCCATGACCCCTCATGATCATCACCTCCGACCTGGGAAAAAGCTTCCCAATGTTCACCCTATCTATTCCCTTCATAATTTTGTACACCTCTATTAGATCTCCCCTCATTCTCCATCTTTCCAGGGAGAACAAGCCCAGTTTACCCAATCTCTCCTCATAGCTAAGACCCTCCATACCATCCTGGTAAACCTTCTCTGCACTCTCTCTAAAGCCTCCACGTCCTTCTGGTAGTGCGGCGACCAGAACTGGACGCAGTATTCCAAATGTGGCCTAACCAGCGTTCTATACAACTGCAACATCAGACTCCAGCTTTTATATTCTATACCCCGTCCTATAAAGGCAAGCATGCCATATGCCTTCTTCACCACCTTCTTCACCTGTGCTGCCACCTTCAAGGATTTGTGGACTTGCACACCCAGGTCCCTCTGGGTTTCTATACTCTTGATGACTCTGCCATTTATTGTATAACTCCTCCCTACATTAGTTCTGACCCCAGGTTGGAATTGAACCCGGGTCCCTGGCGCTATGAGGCAGTAGCGCTAACCACTGTGCCACCGTGCCGCCCCAAACTGTGTCCAGAGATTTCGCCGATACTTGCATTGTCCCACCTTTACCTCCTCTCTGCCCCCCACCCCCATCTTTACCTCTCTCGTCTTTCCCAGTTTTTGGCTGTTCCCAGTCCACCCCAGCCCGTTCTGTTTTTTTCAGTTTACGGGACATAGCATTTACAGTCCTGAACTGCTCTCCGTTTCAGAGGCTGCTGTGAGTCAAGCACATTGCGGTGGCTCTGGAGTCACATGTAGATCAGACCGGGTAAGGGTGGCAGATTTCCTTCCCTGAAGGACATTAGTGAACCAGATGGGTTTTTCCAACAATCGACAATGGTTTCATGGTCATCAGTAGATTCTTAATTCCAGATATTGTTTATTGAAGTCAAATTCCACCAGCTGCCATGGCAGGATTCAAACCCAAATCCCCAGATCTTGCCCTGGATCTCTGGATTACTAGTCCAGTGACAATACCACGACGCCACTGCCTCCCCGTGTGCAGGTTAGGTGGATTGGCCATGCTAAATTGTCCCTTAATGTCCAAAGATGTGCAGGTTAGGTGGATTGGCCATGCTAAATTGTCCCTTAATGTCCAAAGATGTGTGGGTTAGGGGGATTGGCCATGCTAAATTGTCCCTTAATGTCCAAAGATGTGCAGGTTAGGTGGATTGGCCATGCTAAATTGTCCCTTAATGTCCAAAGATGTGTGGGTTAGGGGGATTGGCCATGCTAAATTGTCCCTTAGTGTCCAAAGATGTGCAGGTTAGGTGGATTGGTCATGCTAAATTGTCCCTTAGTGTCCAAAGATGTGCGGGTTAGGTGGATTGGCCATGCTAAATTGCCCCTTAATGTCCAAAGATGTGCGGGTTAGGTGGATTGGCCATGCTAAATTGCCCCTTAGTGTCCTAAGATGTGCAGGTTAGGTGGATTGGCCATGGTAAATGCACGGGTTTGTGGGATAGAGCAGGGAGGTGGGGGTCAACTCTCTTTTGGCGAGACTCTGCAGCTTGGATGGGCTGAATGAGCTCCTGTAGTGATTTGATGGACTCTATGATCTCTGTTCCTGCCCCCAACCGCACCCTCCCACCCCCCCACTTCCCCCTTTTAAAGCTGTAACATTCTGTTTAGATTACATCCCTGTCACTCTTCAGAACAAAACACACGGTTTTACATGACATCCTGACTAAGTGGCACTTGTCAATTTCATGAGGCTTTTACCTGTCCTCCTGAAGTCTGTGATATTCTCCCTGACTCTCTGCGAGTTTCAGAATGTTACCCTGTGTATCCAACGTTGATCCGTGTCAAAATGAACGGTGGTCCCGCTGTGTACTTCCTTTCATTGTGAACAACAGCTCTTCATCCTGAATCGCTGCTTTCTCATTCTTCAATCGAAAACTGGATCAAAATGATTCTTCATCACGCCAAATGTCTCCCTCAGCCCCCTCCTGTGCTTCCATTTGTTGAGCTTAAATTTTGAGCTAACAAGTTGCAGTGTGATAGATTTTCAAATGCCTTTTGATACCACTTAAGCTTAAATCATAGAGTCATAGAATCCCTACAGTGCAGAAGGAGGCCATTCGACCCATTGAGTCTGCACCGACCACAATCCCACCTAAGCCCTATTCCCGTAGAACCCATGCTTTTACCCGAGCGAGTCTCTCAGACACTAAGGGGCAATTGATCATGGCCAATCCACCTAACCTGCACATCTTTGTATCCTGTATCCTCAGACCATTACATCTGGTTCTGGACACCCCTCACCATTGGGAACATCCTTCCTTCATCTACCCTGTATGCTCCGGTTATAGGTTTTAGAACATAGATCATAGAACATTACAGCGCAGTACAGGCCCTTCGGCCCTCGATGTTGCACCGACCTGTGAAACCAATCTAAAGCCCATCTAACCTACACTATTCCAATATCATCCATATGTTTATCCAATGACCCTTTAAATGCCCTTAATGTTGACGAGTCCACTACTGCTGCAGGCAGGGCATTCCACACCCTTACTACTCTCTGAGTAAAGAACCTACCTCTGACATCTGTCCTATATCTCTCACCCCTCAATTTAAAGCTATGTCCCCTCGTGCTAGCCATCACCATCCGAGGAAAAAGGCTCTCACTATCCACCCTATCTAATCCTCTGATCATCTTGTATGCCTCTATTAAGTCACCTCTTCACCTTCTTCTCTCTAACGAAAACAGCCTCAAGTCACTCAGCCTTTCCTCATAAGACCTTCCCACTATACCAGGCAACATCCTGGTAAATCTCCTCTGCACCCTTTCCAATGCTTCCACACCCTTCCTATAATCAGTAAATTTGCTGATGACACCAAGATTGGTGGAGTAGTGGATGAGGTGGAGGGCTGTTGTAGGCTGCAAAGAGACATAGATAGGATGCAAAGCTGGGCTGAAAAATGGCAAATGGAGTTTAACCCTGATAAATGTGAGGTGATTAATTTTGGTAGGTCTAATTTAAATGTGGATTACAGGGTCAAAGGTAGGGTTCTGAAGACTGTGGAGGAACAGAGAGATCTTGGGGTCCATATCCACAGATCTCTAAAGGTTGCCACTCAAGTGTATAGAGCTGTGAAGAAGGCCTATAGTGTGTTAGCTTTTATTAACAGGGGGTTGGAGTTTAAGAGCCGTGGGGTTATGCTGCAACTGTACAGGACCTTGGTGAGACCACATTTGGAATATTGTGTGCAGTTCTGGTCACCTCACTATAAGAAGGATGTGGAAGCATTGGAGAGAGTGCAGAGGAGATTTACCAGGATGCTGCCTGGTTTGGAGGGTAGGTCTTATGAGGAAAGGTTGAGGGAGCTCGGGCTGTTCTCTCTGGAGCGGAGGAGGCTGAGGGGAGACTTAATAGAGGTTTATAAAATGATGAAGGGGATAGATAGAGTGAACGTTCAAAGACTCAGGGTTGGTGTGTTGCCTACCAGGGGCTGGGGTCCGGGATGTGTCTGACAGGGTATTCAGGACTCTTAGGGGGGAGGGAGATAAACCACAAGTTATTGTACATGTGGGGACACACGACATAGGGAGGATAGGGGAAGGGGATATTAGGCAGGGATTTATGGAGTTGGGGTGGAAACTAAAGGCCAAGACTGACAGAGTGGTTATCTCTGGACTCTTGCCTGTACCACGGGATAGTTTAGAGAGGAATAGGGAGAGGGAAGGTTTGAATTCATGGCTGAGGGGATGGTGCAGGAGGGAGGGGTTCAGGTACTTAAGCAATTGGGGCTCGTACTGGGGAAGGTGTGACCTCTATGAGAAGGATGGTCTACACCTTAATCAGAAGGGGACCAATATCCTGGGGGGTAAATTTGCTAAGGCCATGCAGGGAGGTTTAAACTGATTCGGGGGGGGGGAGGGATCCTGAGTAGTGGGGCTGAAAGTGAGGGATGCATGGATGGGGACTGCAATGCACGGCATTGCAGAGGTGGGGTGGAGCAGGGTTTGAAATGTGTATACTTCAATGCCAGGAGTATTCGCAATAAAGTGGGTGAACTTGCAGCGTGGATCAGTACCTGGGACTTCGATGTTGTGGCTATTTCAGAGACATGGATAGAGCAGGGGCAGGAATGGATGCTGCAGGTCCCGGGGTTCAAATGTTTTAGTCGAAGTAGGGAAGGAGGTAGAAGAGGGGGAGGGGTAGCATTATTGGTCAGAGATTGTATCACAGTGTCAGAGAGGAGGTTTGATGAGGACTTATCTGTTGAGGTAGTATGGGCGGAGATTAGAAATAGGAGAGGAGAGGTCACCCTGTTGGGAGTCTTTTATAGACCTCCTAAAAGTTCTAGAGAGGTTGAGGAAAGGATTGCGGAGTCAATCCTGCTTAGGAGTGAAAGTAATAGGGCAATTGTTATGGGGGATTTTAACTTGACTAATATTGACTGGAATTGTTATAGCTCTAGCTCGTTAGAGGGGTCAGTTTTTGTTCAAAGCGTGCAGGAAGGTTTTTTGACTCAGTATGTAGACAGGCCAACTAGAGGTGAGGCTATATTGGATCTGGTGCTGGGAAATGAGCCAGACCAGGTGCTAGACTTGGAAGTTGGTGTGCATTTTGGTGATAGTGACCACAATTCGGTTACGTTCACCTTAGTGATGGAAAGGGATAGGCATGAACCTCGGGCCAGTGGTTTTAGCTGGGGGAAGGGTAATTATGAGGCTATTAGGAGAGAATTAGGAAACATAGGTTGGACTAGGAGATTACAGGGACTGGGAACGTCCGACATGTGGAGTTTTTTCAAGGAGCAGCTACTGCGAGTCTGTGATAGGTATGTCCCTGTCAGGCAAGGAGGAATTGGTAGGGCTAGGGAACTGTGGTGCACCAAAAAAGTTTCTTTGTTGGTTAAAAAGAAAAAGGAGGCTTATGTTCGGATGAGACGTGAGCACTCGGGTAGTGCACTAGAAAGCTTTAGATTGGCTAAGAGGGAGTTGAAGAGCGAGCTTAGAAGGGCTAAAAGGGGACATGAGAAGACTTTGGCGGATAGGGTTAAAGAGAATCCTAAGGCGTTCTATAGGTATGTCAAGAACAGAAGGTTGGTTAGGGCAAGTTTAGGGCCAGTTATAGATGGCAGAGGGAAGTTATGTGTGGAACCGGAGGAGATTGGTGAAGCATTGAACCAATATTTCTCTTCGGTGTTCACGCAAGGGGACATGAATATAGCTGAGGAGGACACTGGGTTGCAAGGGAGTAGAATAGACAGTATTACAGTTGATAAGGAGGATGTGCAGGATATTCTGGAGGGTCTGAAAATAGATAAATCCCCTGGTCCGGATGGGATTTATCCAAGGATTCTCTGGGAGGCAAGAGAAGTGATTGCAGAGCCTCTGGCTCTGATCTTCAGGTCGTCGTTGGCCTCTGGTATAGTACCAGAAGATTGGAGGTTAGCGAATGTTGTCCCATTGTTTAAGAAGGGGAACAGAGACTTCCCCGGGAATTATAGACCGGTGAGTCTCACTTCTGTTGTCGGCAAGATGTTGGAAAAAATTATAAGGGATAGGATTTATAGTTATTTGGAGAGTAATGAATTGATAGGTGATAGTCAGCATGGTTTTGTGGCAGGTAGGTCGTGCCTTACTAACCTTATTGAGTTTTTTGAGAAAGTGACCAAGGAGGTGGATGGGGGCAAGGCAGTGGACGTGGTATATATGGATTTTAGTAAGGCGTTTGATAAGGTTCACCATGGTAGGCTTCTGCAGAAAATGCAGATGTATGGGATTGGGGGTGATCTAGGAAATTGGATCAGGAATTGGCTAGCGGATAGGAAACAGAGGGTGGTGGTTGATAGTAAATATTCATCATGGAGTGCGGTTACAAGTGGTGTACCTCAGGGATCTGTTTTGGGGCCACTGCTGTTTGTAATATTTATTAATGATCTGGATGAGGGTATAGTTGGGTGGATTAGCAAATTTGCTGATGACACCAAAGTCGGTGGTGTGGTAGACAGTGAGGAAGGGTGTCGTAGTCTGCAGGAAGACTTAGACAGGTTGCAAAGTTGGGCCGAGAGGTGGCGGATGGAGTTTAATGCGGAGAAGTGTGAGGTAATTCACTTTGGTAGGAATAACAGATGTGTTGAGTATAGGGCTAACGGGAGGACTTTGAATAGTGTGGAGGAGCAGAGGGATCTAGGTGTATGTGTGCATAGATCCCTGAAAGTTGGGAATCAAGTAGATAAGGTTGTTAAGAAGGCATATGGTGTCTTGGCGTTTATTGGTAGGGGGATTGAATTTAGGAGTCGTAGCGTTATGTTGCAACTGTACACAACTCTGGTGCGGCCGCACTTGGAGTACTGTGTGCAGTTCTGGTCCCCACATTACAGGAAGGATGTGGAGGCTTTGGAGAGGGTGCAGAGGAGGTTTACCAGGATGTTGCCTGGTATGGAGGGGAGATCCTATGAGGAGAGGCTGAGGGATTTGGGATTGTTTTCGCTGGAAAGGCGGCGGCTAAGAGGGGATCTTATTGAAACATATAAGATGATTAGAGGTTTAGATAGGGTGGATAGTGATAGCCTTTTTCCTCTGATGGAGAAATCCAGCACGAGGGGGCATGGCTTTAAATTGAGGGGGGGTAGTTATAGAACCGATGTCAGGGGTAGGTTCTTTACCCAGAGGGTGGTGAGGGATTGGAATGCCCTGCCAGCATCAGTAGTAAATGCGCCTAGTTTGGGGGCGTTTAAGAGATCCGTAGATAGGTTCATGGACGAAAAGAAATTGGTTTAGGTTGGAGGGTCACAGTTTTTTTTTTTTTAACTGGTCGGTGCAACGTCGTGGGCCGAGGGGCCTGTTCTGCGCTGTAATGTTCTATGTTCTATGTTCTACTATTTCCTCGGGTGGATGGAGCTATTACAAGGGGGCATAACTATTGGGTTCATGGTGGGAGATATAGGAAGGATGTCCGAGGTAGGTTCTTTACTCAGAGAGTGGTTGGGGTGTGGAATGGACTGCCTGCAGTGATAGTGGAGTCAGACACTTTAGGAACATTTAAGCGGTTATTGGATAGGCACATGGAGCACACCAGGATGATAGGGAGTGGGATAGCTTGATCTTGGTTTCAGATAAAGCTCGGCACAACATCGTGGGCCGAAGGGCCTGTTCTGTGCTGTACTGTTCTATGTTCTATGTTCTAATGCGGCGACCAGAACTCTACACATTATTCCAAGTGCGGCCGCACCAGAGATT
Source organism: Mustelus asterias (assembly GCF_964213995.1). Classification (NCBI taxonomy): domain Eukaryota; kingdom Metazoa; phylum Chordata; class Chondrichthyes; order Carcharhiniformes; family Triakidae; genus Mustelus; species Mustelus asterias. The sequence goes on along the minus strand of NC_135831.1, from coordinate 12,108,618 downwards.
TGTACAGCTGCAACATGACATCATGGCTCCGAAACTCAATCCCTCTACCAATAAAAGCTAACACACCGTATGCCTTCTTAACAACCCTATCAACCTGGGTGCCAACGTTCCGGGATCTATGCACATGGACACCGAGATTTCTCTGCTCATCCACACTACCAAGTATCTTACCATTAGCCCAGTACCCTGTATTCCTGTTACTCCTTCCAAAGTGAATCACCTCACACTTTTCCGTTTTAAACTCCATTTGCCACCTCTCAGCCCAGCTCGGCAGCTTATCTATGCCCCTCTGTAACCTGCAACATCCTTCCGCACTGTCCACAACTCCACTGAACAAAGAACAAAAGAACAAAGAACAATACAGCACAGGAACAGGCCCTTCGGCCCCCCAAGCCCGCGCCGCTCCCCGGTCCAGGATTGAATCCTGAATCCAGGATCCCCGCCCAATTTTCCAGCCTATCTACATACCAATATCCTATCCACCGAGCTGTCCCTCACAGCTACGATGCTTTGTTCATTACAACCTATTAACTTACCCCCACCCCCCCATTCCAGACCATGTGATCTCCAGGGAGAGGCGAAAACCCAGAGTGAAAAACCCCAGGGCCAATATGGGGAAAAAAAATCTGGGAAATTCCTCTCCGACCCCCTGAGGCGATCGAAACGAGTCCAGGAGATCACAATGGCCCCGATCGGAAAATGCTTCCCAACCCTAGTCATTTCCACTTCCACGAACACCATATGAATTCCCTGCCCCCGAGACAGGTTCCCAACTATCCGCAGTCTCACTCTGTACTGGCACCAGCAAGATGATCATAGAATGAAGCCTTGAAACGAGGAACCAGGAACAATTAGCCCGCGCCGCTCCCTGGTCCAAACTAGACCACTCTTTTGTATCCCTCCATTCCCACTCCGTTCATATAGCTGTCTAGATAAGTCTTAAACGTTCCCAGTGTGTCCGCCTCCACCACCTTGCCCGGCAACACATTCCAGGCCCCCACGACCCTCTGTGTGAAATATGTCCTTCTGATATCTGTGTTAAACCTCCCCCCCTTCACCTTGAACCTATGACCCCTCGTGAACGTCACCACCGACCCGGGGAAAAGCTTCCCACCGTTCACCCTATCTATGCCTTTCATAATTTTATACACCTCTATTAAGTCTCCCCTCATCCTCCGTCTTTCCAAGGAGAAGAGGTAAGACTTGAGTGTCATCCGCAAATTTACTAACCCAGCCTTCTACGCCCTCATCCAGGTCATTTATAAAAATGACAAACAGCAGTTGCTCCAAAACAGATCCTTGCGGTACACCACTAGTGACTGAACTCCAGGATGAATATTTCCCATCAACCACCACCCTCTGTCTGCTTACAGCTAGCCAATTTCTGATCCAAACCGCAAAATCACCCTCAATCCCATGCCTTCGTATTTTCTGCAATAGCCTACCATCGGGAACCTTATCAAACACTTTACTGAAATCCATATACACCACATCAACTGCTTTACCCTCATCCACCTCTTTGGTCACCTTCTCAAAGAACTCAATAAGGTTTGTGAGGCACGACCCACCCTTCACAAAACCATATTGACTATCCCTAATCAAATTGTTCCTTTCGAGATGATTATAAATCCTATCTCTTATAATCCTTTCCAAAACTTTGAAATGTGGAGCTTGTTCAAGGAACAACTACTGCGTGTCCTTGAGAAGTATGTACCTGTCAGACAGGGAGGAAGTGGTCGAGCGAGGGAACCGTGGTTTACGAAAGAAGTTGAATCTCTTGTGAAGAGGAAAAAGGAGACTTATGTAAAGATGAGACGTGAAGACTCAGTTAGGGAAGTAAGGCTCACCGGTCTATAATTACCAGGGTTGTCTCTACTCCCCGGGTCGTGCCTCACAAACCTTATTGAGTTCTTTGAGAAGGTGACCAAAGAGGTGGATGAGGGTAAAGCAGTTGATGTGGTGTATATGGATTTCAGTAAAGTGTTTGCTATTCTCCAGTCTTCTGGCACTATTCCAGTGGACAATGACGACATAACCTCAGCCCAAACTACCTCAGTAGACGAGTCCTCATCATACGTCCTTTCTGCCACCGTAATACTGTCCTTGACTAACAATGCCACACCTCCCCCTCTTTTACCACCTTCCCTGCTCTTACTGAAACATCTAAACCCCGGAACCTGCAACAACCATTCCTGTCCCTGCTCTATCCATGTCTCCGAAATGGCCACAACATCGAAGTCCCAGGTACCAACCCATGCTGCAAGTTCACCCACCTTATTCTGGATGCTTCTGGCGTTGAAGTAGACACACTTCAAACCGCCTTCCTGCCTGCCGGTACACTCCTGCGACCTTGAAACCTTATTCATGACCTCACTACTCTCAACCTCCTGTACACTGGAGCAACAATTCAGGTTTCCATTCCCCTGCCGAATCAGTTTAAACCCTCCCGAAGAGCATTCGCAAATTTCCACCCCCAGGATATTGGTCCAGGTGAAGACCATCCCGTTTGTAGAGGTCCCACCTACCCCAGAATGAGCCCCAATTATCCAGGTATCTGAATCCTTCCCTCCTGCACCATTCCTGTAGCCACGTGTTTAACTGCTCTCTCTCCCTATTCCTCTCCTCGCTAGCACCTGTAGGAAGTTTTATAGGTTTCTTTGAGATCCCCCCCTCATTCCTCTGAAATCCAGCGATTATCTGGGTGGGTTTCCTCCAGGGGCTTTGGTTTCTTTCCACAGTCCAAAGAATCATGAAGTGCAAAGCAGGCCCTTCAGCCCATCGAGTCCATGCCGACACATTAAAAACACTTGAACGTCCACCGAATCCCATCTACCAGCACTTGGCCCATAGCCCTGAATGTTATGACATGCCAAATGCTCATCCAGGTACTTTTTAAAGGATGTGAGGCATCCCGCCTCCATCACTCTCTCAGGCAGCGCATTCCAGACCATCACCACCCTCTGGGTAAAAAGGTCTTTCCTCACATCCCCCCTGATCCTCACCTTGAACCTATGTCCCCTCGTGACTGACCTTTCAAGTAAGGGGAACAGCTGCTCCTTATCCACCCTGTCCATGTCCCTCATAATCTTGAACACCTCAATCAGGTCGCCCCCCAGTCTTCTCTGCTCCAGAGAAAACAACCCAAGTCTATCCAACCTCTCTTCATAACTTAAATGCTCCGTCCCAGGCAGCATCCTGGTGAATCCCCTCTGCACCCCCTCCAGTGCAATCACATCCTTCCTATAATGTGGCGACCAGAACTACACACAGTGCTCTAGCTGTGGCCTCACCAAAGTTCTGTATAACTTCAACATGACTTCCCTGCTTTTGTAATGTATGCCTCGATTGATAAAGGCAAGTGCTTTTTTCACCACACTACTAGCATGCCCTTCTGCCTTCAGAGATCTGTGGACAAACACGCCAAGTTCCCTTTGTTCCACATAAGATGTGCCGTTTAGGTGGATTGGCCAAGCAAAAATTGGCCTAGTGTCCCAGGATGAGCATGTCAGGTGGATTGGCCATGCTAAATTGCCCCTGAGTGTTCAACGTGTCCACGTCTTGCCTGGGTTTGCAAAATCTCACTAACTGTCCTGGCTGGAGACAATACACATCTCTTTAACCTGTGCTTAACCCTCTCTCCACTCGCATTGTCTGTACCTGTAAATACTTGACTACCTGTAAAGACTCGCATTCCAACCATTATCTTGTAAATTGAGTTGGTGTCTGTATATACCCTGTTTGTAAACACAGCTCCTCACTCACCTGAAGAAGGAGCGAGACTCCGAAAGCTTGTGCTACCAAATAAACCTGTTGGATTTTAACCTGATGTTGTGAGACTTCTTACTGTGCCTACCCCAGTCCAACGCCGGCATCTCCACATCATGTCCAAAGTTGTGCAGGCTAGGTGGATTGGCCATGCTAAATTGCCCCTTAGTTTTCTGGGGAATTAGAACATAGAACATAGAACATAGAACATTACAGCGCAGAACAGGCCCTTCGGCCCACGATGTTGCACCGACCAGTTAAAAAAAAAAACTGTGACCCTCCAACCTAAACCAATTTATTTTCGTCCATGAACCTATCTACGGATCTCTTAAACGCCCCCAAACTAGGCGCATTTACAACTGATGCTGGCAGGGCATTCCAATCCCTCACCACCCTCTGGGTAAAGAACCTACCCCTGACATCGGTTCTATAACTACCCCCCCTCAATTTAAAGCCATGCCCCCTCGTGCTGGATTTCTCCATCAGAGGAAAAAGGCTATCACTATCCACCCTATCTAAACCTCTAATCATCTTATATGTTTCAATAAGATCCCCTCTTAGCCGCCGCCTTTCCAGCGAAAACAATCCCAAATCCCTCAGCCTCTCCTCATAGGATCTCCCCTCCATACCAGGCAACATCCTGGTAAACCTCCTCTGCACCCTCTCCAAAGCCTCCACATCCTTCCTGTAATGTGGGGACCAGAACTGCACACAGCACTCCAAGTGCGGCCGCACCAGAGTTGTGTACAGTTGCAACATAACGCTACGACTCCTAAATTCAATCCCCCTACCAATAAACGCCAAGACACCATATGCCTTCTTAACAACCTTATCTACTTGATTCCCAACTTTCAGGGATCTATGCACACATACACCTAGATCCCTCTGCTCCTCCACACTATTCAAAGTCCTCCCGTTAGCCCTATACTCAACACATCTGTTATTCCTACCAAAGTGAATTACCTCACACTTCTCCGCATTAAACTCCATCCGCCACCTCTCGGCCCAACTTTGCAACCTGTCTAAGTCTTCCTGCAAACTACGACACCCTTCCTCACTGTCTACCACACCACCGACTTTGGTGTCATCAGCAAATTTGCTAATCCACCCAACTATACCCTCATCCAGATCATTAATAAATATTACAAACAGCAGTGGCCCCAAAACAGATCCCTGAGGTACACCACTTGTAACCGCACTCCATGATGAATATTTACTATCAACCACCACCCTCTGTTTCCTATCCGCTAGCCAATTCCTGATCCAATTTCCTAGATCACCCCCAATCCCATACATCTGCATTTTCTGCAGAAGCCTACCATGGTGAACCTTATCAAACGCCTTACTAAAATCCATATATACCACGTCCACTGCCTTGCCCCCATCCACCCCCATCCACCCCCTTAGCAGCGGTTATGGCGATAGGGCCTGAGTGGGATTATTGTCAGTGTAGGCTCGACATATTTCTTAAATAATAAGAGTTGAAAAGAAATAAGAGCAAAAACCATTTGAAACCAAGTATCCTCCTCTCTCAATTTTCACTCATTCAAGTAATAATCTGTCTTCCGATTATTGCTCCCAAGGTGGATGACCTCACATTTATTCACATCATGCTGCCCCTGTCATGCAGATACCCACACACTCAGCCTGTCCAAACCACACTGGAGCATCTCTGCATCCTCCTCACAGCTCACCCTCCCACCCAACTGTGTATCATCTGCAAATTTGGAGGTAATACATCCAGTTCCCTCTTCCAGATCATTAATATACAATATGTGCTCGGACCCCAACTGTTCACATTAGAAATTCATTATTAATCATTAGTATGGCCAAACTACCTAACCTGCACATAGAACATAGAACATAGAAAAACTACAGCACAAACAGGACCTTCGGCCCCACAAGTTGTGCCGAACTCATCCCTACCTTCTAGACCTACATATAACCCTCCATCCTATTAAGCTCCATGTACTCATCCAGGAGTCTCTTAAAAGACCCTATTGAGTTCGCCTCCACCACCACTGACGGCAGCCGATTCCACTCGCCCACCACCCTCTGTGTGAAAAACTTCCCTCGAACATCTCCCCTGTACCTACCGCCCAGCACCTTAAACCTGTGTCCTCTCGTAGCAGCCATTTCCACCCTGGGAAAAAGCCTCAGAGTCCACCCGATCTATGCCTCTCAACATCTTATACACCTCTATTAGGTCTCCTCTCATCCTTCGTCTCTCCAAGGAGAAAAGACTGAGCTCCCTCAGCCTATCCTCATAAGGCATGCCACTCAATCCAGGCAACATCCTTGTAAATCTCCTCTGCACCCTTTCAATCTTTTCCACATCCTTCCTGTAATGAGGCGACCAGAACTGAGCACAGTACTCCAAGTGGGGTCTGACGAGGGTCTTATATAGCTGCATCATTATCCCTAGACTCCTCGATTGATAAAGGCCAGCACACCATACGCCTTCTTAACCACCTCCTCCACCTGCGGGGCCGATTTTAGACTCCTATGGACCCTGACCCCAAGGTCCTTCTGATCCTCTACAGTACTTTCCCTTTATATTGTACTCCTTCATCCCATTTGACCTGCCAAAGTGGACCACGACGCATTTATCTGGGTTGAAGTCCATCTTTGGACTGTGGGAGGAAACCAGAGCACCCGGAGGAAACCCACGCAGACATTCGCTGGAGTTTTGAAGAGGGGGGAATCTCATCGAAACCTATAAAACTATAACAGAAACAGAGAGTGTAGATGCAGGAAGGAGGTTCCCGATGGTGACGGGTGTCCAGAACCAGAGGTGACGGTCTGAGGATACAGGGTAGACCATTTAGGCCTGGACGATCAAAAGGCATTTGATAATCTTTCACAATGCAACTTGTTAGCTTAAAATTTAAGCTCAACAAATGGAAGGGGCATTGGCAGCACAGGTGGGGGCTGAGGGAGTCATGAAGAATCATTTTGAAGAATGAGAAAGCAGCGATTCAGGATGAAGAGCTGTTGTTCACAATGAAAGGAAGTACACAGCGGGACCACCGTTCATTTTGACACGGATCAACATTGGATACACAGGGTAACATTCTGAAACTCGCAGAGAGTCAGGGAGAATATCACAGACTTCAGGAGGACAGGTAAAAGCCTCATGAAATTGGCAAGTGCCACTTAGCCAGGATGTCATGTAAAACCGTGTGTTTTGTTCTGAAGAGTGACAGGGATGTAATCTAAACAGAATGTTACAGCTTTAAAAGGGGGAAGTGGGGGGGGGGGGGGGGGTGGGAGGGTGCGGTTGGGGGCAGGAACAGAGATCATAGAATCCATCAAATCCCTACAGGAGCTCATTCAGCCCATCCAAGCTGCAGAGTCTCGTCAAAAGAGGGTTAATCCCACCCCCCTGCTCCATCCCACGAACCCGCGCATTTACCATGGCCAATCTACCTAACCTACACATCTTTGGACACGAAGGGGCAATTTTAGCATGGCCAATTCTCTTAAACTACACATCTTTGGACTGTTGGAGGAAACCGGAGCACCTGGAGGAAACCCACGCAGACATGGGGAGAACGTGCAGATTCTACACAGACAGTGACCTGGAACTGAACCCAGTTCTGGTGCTGTGAGGCAGCAGTTCCAACCACTGTACCGCTCAATGACAGAGAGTTGGAATATGAATCTTCTGCAGAACTGGTTTCTTTACTGTTGAATTGTAATTGGCCCTATTTTGTTCCATGTGATACTCTGATGACAGGGATTCAGTGGGACGATGTGTACATCAATCGCTCTCGGCAGTTCCAATTAGCAGCACCACTACTGAACTGGGGCCTGAGTTGAAATCTGATTATTTCAATTCTGTGCACAGTGTTCATTCCACAATTCCAGACTGCTTCACATCTCATAGAATCACAGAAATCATAGAAACACTACAGTGCAGAAGGAGGCCATTCGGCCCATCGAGTCTGCGTCAGAAAGTTCTGGGTCAGAAAGTTCTGGGTTAAAGTCCCACTTGAGCCCATACTCCAGTCTAATATTCGTAGTGCCAGCACTGTGGAAGCGCCACGCTGTCAGAGGGTCAGTGCTGAGGGAGTGCCGCACGGTCAGAGGGTCAGTACTGAGGGAGTGCCGCACTGTCAGAGGGTGAGTGCTGAGGGAGTGCCGCACTGTCAGAAGGTCAGTGCTGAGGGAGTGCCGCACTGTCAGAGGGTCAGTACTGAGGGAGTGCCGCACTTTCAGAGGGTCAGTGCTGAGGGAGTGCCGCACTGTCAGAGGGTCAGTGCTGAGGGAGTGCCGCACTGTCAGTAGGTCAGTGCTGAGGGAGCGCCGCACTGTCAGAGGGTCAGTGCTGAGGGAGTGCCGCACTGTCAGAGGGTCAGTGCTGAGGGAGTGCTGCACTGTCAGAGGGTCAGTGCTGAGGGAGCGCCGCACTGTCAGAGGGTCAGTGCTGAGGGAGTGCCGCACTATCAGAGGGTCAGTGCTGAGGGAGTGCTGCACTGTCAGAGGGTCAGTACTGAGGAAATGCCGCACTGTCAGAGGGTCAATGCTGAGGGAGTGCCGCACTGTCAGAGGGTCAGTGCTGAGGGAGTGCCACACTGTCAGAGGGTCAGTGCTGAGGGAGTGCCGCACTGTCAGAGGGTCAGTGCTGAGGGAGCGCCGCACTGTCAGAGGGTCAGTGCTGAGGGAGTGCTGCACTGTCAGAGGGTCAGTGCTGAGGGAGCGCTGCACTGTCAGAGGGTCAGTACTGAGGAAATGCCGCACTGTCAGAGGTTCAGTGCTGAGGGAGTGCCGCACTGTCAGAGGGTCAGTGCTGAGGGAGCGCCGCACTGTCAGAGGGTCAGTGCTGAGGGAGTGCTGCACTGTCAGAGGGTCAGTACTGAGGAAATGCCGCACTGTCAGAGGGTCAGTGCTGAGGGTGTGCCGCACTGTCAGAGGGTCAGTGCTGAGGGAGTGCCGCACTGTCAGAGGGTCAGTGCTGAGGGAGTGCCACACTGTCAGAGGGTCAGTGCTGAGGGAGCGCCGCACTGTCAGAGGGTCAGTGCTGAGGGAGTGCCGCACTGTCAGAGGGTCAGTGCTGAGGGAGTGCCGCTCTGTCAGAGGGTCAGTGCTGAGGGAGCGCCGCACTGTCAGAGGGTCAGTGCTGAGGGAGTGCCGCACTGTCAGTAGGTCAGTACTGAGGGAGTGCCGCACTGTCAGAGGGTCAGTGCTGAGGGAGTGCCACACTGTCAGAGGGTCAGTGCTGAGGGAGCGCCGCACTGTCAGAGGGTCAGTGCTGAGGGAGTGCCGCACTGTCAGAGGGTCAGTGCTGAGGGAGTGCCGCTCTGTCAGAGGGTCAGTGCTGAGGGAGCGCCGCACTGTCAGAGGGTCAGTGCTGAGGGAGTGACGCACTGTCAGAGGGTCAGTACTGAGGGAGTGCCGCACTGTCAGAGGCTCAGTGCTGAGGGAGTGCCGCACTGTCAGAGGGTCAGTACTGAGGGAGTGCCGCACTGTCAGAGGGTCAAGCTCCACACAGACAGTGACCCAAACTGGGAATCGAACCCGGGTCCCTGGCGCAGTGAGGCAGCAGTACTAACCACTGTGCCACCGTGCCGCCCTATTGCAATATCCGTCTGTGAGTGGGTTGTCAAAGGGAGCACGAGCTGTGGTGAAACCCTGAGGAATAATGGCTGATGTATGGTGGGTAGGAGGTGGGAGTGAGATTCTTGGTGATGAGGGGGTGCAGAGGCTGTCGCAGGTCTGTCAGTACCTGACAAGTGGTGCTTCAGAACAAGCAGAGATAAGAACATAAGAACATATGAACATAAGAAATAGGAGCAGGAGTAGGCCATCTAGCCCCTCGAGCCTGCCCCGCCATTAAATAAGATCATGGCTGATCTGACGTGGATCAGTACCACTTACCCGCCTGATCCCCATAACCCTTAATTCCCTTACCGATCAGGAATCCATCCATCCGCGCTTTAAACATATTCAGCGAGGTAGCCTCCACCACCTCAGTGGGCAGAGAATTCCAGAGATTCACCACCCTCTGGGAGAAGAAGTTCCTCCTCAACTCTGTCTTAAACCGACCCCCCTTTATTTTGAGACTGTGTCCTCTAGTTTTATCTTCCTTACTAAGTGGAAAGAATCTCTCCGCCTCCACCCTATCCAGCCCCCGCATTATCTTATAAGTCTCCATAAGATCCCCCCTCATCCTCCTAAACTCCAACGAGTACAAACCCAATCTCCTCAGCCTCTCCTCATAATCCAAACCCCTCATCTCCGGTATCAACCTGGTGAACCTTCTCTGCACTCCCTCCAATGCCAATATATCCTTCCTCATATAAGGGGACCAATACTGCACACAGTATTCCAGCTGCGGCCTCACCAATGCCCTGTACAGGTGCATCAAGACATCCCTGCTTTTATATTCTATCCCCCTCGCGATATAGGCCAACATCCCATTTGCCTTCTTGATCACCTGTTGTACCTGCAGACTGGGCTTTTGCGTCTCATGCACAAGGACCCCCAGGTCCCTTTGCACGGTAGCATGTTTTAATTTGTTTCCATTGAGATAGGAATCCCATTTGTTATTATTTCCTCCAAAGTGTATAACCTCGCATTTCTCAACGTTATACTCCATTTGTCATATCCTCGCCCACTCACTCAGCCTGTCCAAATCTCTCTGCAGATCTTCTCCGTCCTCCACATGATTCACTTTTCCACTTATCCACTTTTCCACTTATCAATAGATCAGCCTATTGAAACTCTCTGTGATACACCAGCTGGCTTCCTCTCTCTCGGACATGCATTCCCTGCTTGCAGAGATGCCACCCAACTTCAAGATTTCTTCTTTGCTTTCTGGATGGTTCTGGAGGAGGGTAAACTGAACTTCCAAGATGGAAGTTCCCTCTCTCTCCGATTGGGCTACATCATAGAAAATTACAGCTCAGAAACAGGCCTTTTGGCCCTTCTTGGCTGTGCCGAACCATTTTTTGCCTAGTCCCACTGACCTGCACTTGGACCCGATCCCTCCACACCCCTCTCATCCATGAGCCCGTCCAAGTTTTTCTTAAATGTTAAAAGTGACCCCGCATTTACCACTTTATCCGGCAGCTCATCCCACACTCCCACCACTCTCTGCGTGAAGAAGCCCCCCCTAATATTCCCTTTAAACTTTTCTCCTTTCACCCTTAACCCATGCCCCCTTGTTTTTTGCTCCCCTAGCCTCAGCGGAAAAAGCCTGCTTGCATTCATTCTATCTATACCCATCAAAATCTTATACACCTCAATCAAATCTCCCCTCAATCTTCTACGCTAGGGAATAAAGTCCCAACCTATTCAATCTCTCTCTGTAACTCAGCTTCTCAAGTCCCGGCAACATCCTTGTGAACCTTCTCTGCACTCTTTCAACCTTATTTACATCCTTCCTGTAACTAGGTGACCAAAACTGTACACAATACTCCAAATTCGGCCTCACCAATGCCTTATATAACCTTACCATAACACTCCAACTTTTATACTCGATACTCCGATTTATAAAGGCCAATGTACCAAAGGCACTCTTTACGACCCTATCCACCTGTGACGTCACTTTTAGGGAATTCTGTACCTGTATTCCCAGATCCCTCTGTTCAACTGCACTCTTCAGAGTCCTACCATTTACCATGTACATTCTACTTTGGTTTGTCCTTCCAATGTGCAATATCTCACACTTGTCTGCATTAAATTCCATTTGCCATTTTTCAGCCCATTTTTCTAGTTGGTCCAAATCCCTCTGCAAGCTTTGAAAACCTTCCTCACTGTCCACTACACCTCCAATCTTTGTATCATCAGCAAACTTGCTGATCCAATTGACCACATTATCATCCAGATCATTGATATAGATGACAAACAACAATGGACCCAACACTGATCCCTGCGGCACACCACTAGTCACAGGCCTCCACTCAGAGAAGCAATCCTCCACAACCACTCTCTGGCTTCTTCCATTGAGCCAGTGTCTAATACAATTTACTACCTCCCCATGTATACCTAGCGACTGAACCTTCCTAACTAACCTCCCATGAGGGACCTTGTCAAAGGCCTTGCTGAAATCCAGGTAGACAACATCCACCGCCTTCCCTTCATCCACTTTCCTGGTAACCTCCTCAAAAAACTCTAATAGATTGGTCAAACATGACCTACCACGCACAAAGCCATGTTGACTCTCTCTAATAAGTCCCTGTCTGTCCAAATATTTGTAGATCCTATCCCTTATCACACCTTCCAATAACTTGCCCACCACCGACGTCAAACTTACTGGCCGATAATTTCCCGGATTTCTTTTGGAACCTTTTTTAAACATCCTTTACAGTTTAGATGTCACAAATGTTTTATCAGTTTCCCACCTGTTTGGAGTCAAATGGTCTATCACTGATGCTTGAGAGAGTAAGGGGGAAGCGAGGGACTGGGGGAGTTGCGTCGATAGATAGATCACACATCCTGTGGTTCTTTCGTGAGGTAACTTATGGATGGCTGATTGCACCTTTTGGCTTTACAAAGCCGCAGAGATCTTTTTGTCTCAAAATGAGTCAGCATGTATTTCTGCACACACGCAATGTACATGTCACCCATGGTATTTGTCAAGTTCAGCAGCCTCTGCCAGCTCCCTCTCTGTTCTTGGGCCATTGGTTCATATTCCCTCTGAGCCATTATTACGGCACTATTTCAGACAATGTGAAAATTATTAAAATTAGTTCAAACTATTTAAAAGCATTTCGACAGTTACATGGGTAAGATTGGTACAGAGGCATACGGGGCCAAATGGGGGAGGCACAGTGGTTAGCACTGCTGCCTCACAGCGCCAGGGACTCGGGTTCGATTCCCGGCTTGGGTCACTGTCTGTGTGGAGTCTGCACGTTCTCCCCTGTGTCTGCGTGGGTTTCCTCCGGGTGCTCCAGTTTCCTCCCACAGTCTGGAAGATGTGCTGGTTAGGGTGCATTGGCCATGCTAAATTCTCCCTCAGTTACCCGAACAGGCGCTGGAGTGTGGCGACTAGGGGATTTTCATAGTAACTTCATTGCAGTGTTAATGTCAGCCTACCTGTGACACTAATAAATAAACTTTAGAAAAACACGAACAATTGGGACTAGCTTAATACTAAACACTGGGCGGCATGGACAAGTTGGGCTGAAGGGCCTGTTTCCATGCTGTAAACTTCGATGACTCTATGACTTTACGTGATCAGTTGCCTCTGCCAGTTCCCTCTCTGTTCTTGGGCCATTGGTTCATACTGCCTCTGAGGCTCTCCCTCCGCCCCCCCATCCTGATCTTGCTTCCATCTCCAGTCTCTTTCCTCTCCCCCTTGCCCTCCCTGAGCTCAAACAAAGAGATAGTCAACAACTTCTGGAAGCGTAGTGGAGAACATGCTCCTTTTCACATCAACAGGGGTGGAGTTGAAATGATCAAGCGCTTCAGGTTTCTAGGTGTCCAGATCATCAACAACCTGTCCTGGTCCCCCAAGCCGACACGACAGTTAAGAAAGCCCACCAGATGGCTAAGGAAATTTGGCATGTCAGCTACAACTCTCACTAACTTTTACAGATGTCTAAGGATCTTTGGTGAATTGCTGCAGTGCATCTTGTAGATGGTACACACTGCTGCTACTGAGCGTCGGTGGTGGAGGGAGTGGATGTTTGTGGATGGGGTGCCAATCAAGCGGGGCTGCTTTGTCCTGGATGGTGTCGAGCTTCTCGAGTGTTTTTGGAGCTGCACCCATTCAGGCAAGTGGGGAGTATTCCATCACACTCCTGACTTGTGCCTTGTAGGTGGTGGATAGGATTTGGGCAGTCAGGGGGTGAGTTACTCGCCGCAGTATTCCCAGCCTCTGAACTGCTCTTGTAGCCACTGTGTTTATGTGTTGAGTCCAGTTGAGCTTCTGGTCAATGGTAACCCCCAGGATGTTGACAGTGGGGGGATTCAGTGATGGTTACAGTATTGAATGTCAAAGGGTGGCACGGTGTGGCACAGTGGTTAGAACTGCTGCCTCACAGCGTCAGGGTCCTGGGTTCAATTCTGGACTTGGGTGACTGTCTATGCGGAGTTTGCACGTTCTCCCCGTGCCTGCGTGGATTTCGCCTGGGTGCTCCGGTTTCCTCCCACAGTCCAAAGATGTGCAGGTTTGGGACTTAGCAGGGTAAATATGAGGGGTTACGTGGATAGGGCCTGGGTGGGATTGTAGTCGGTGCAGACTCGATGGGCGAAGTGACCTCCTTGTGCACTGTCAGGATTCTATTGGTGATGGTCATTGCCTGGCATTTGTGTGGTGCCAATGTTTGATAAATGATTAGAGAGCCATGGTGAATATGGAAAGTGAATCATAGAATCCCTACAGCGCAGAAGGAGGCCATTTGGCCCATCGAGTCTGCACCAACAACAATCTCACTTAAGTCCTGTCCTATCCCCGTAATCCCACATATTTACCCCCCTAATCTGCTGACACTGAGGTGCGATTTAGCATGGCCAATCCACCTAACCCGCACATCTTTGGACTGTGGGAGGAAACCGGAGCACCCGGAGGAAACCCACGCAGACACGGGGAGAACGTGCAGACTCTGCACTGTCACCCGAGCCGGGAATCGAACCTGGGTCCCTTTCGCTGTGAGGCAGCAGTGCTAACCATTGTGCCATCGTGCCGCCACACCGTCCAAAGATGGCCGATCCAGCAGAGAGGACCGTACTAGGCTCGGTATTGGGGGAATGAAGGGGGCTGGGTGATCGATGTTTCGTGGGGGAGCATGTTTCGGGCTGAGAGAGCTGAATGGCCAATTGCTTCAAACTCACCTCCTTTTTTCTTTGTCCCCCCTTCTTGCAGGCAATTCTCGACTCTGGAGATTGCCGGAGCCCTCCGACAGGATGGTGGACGCCAACGGCAACTGCACAAAGGCCAAGCCCTGGACGGACCCCATCTACGCGACAGCCTTCAGTTTCATCTTCCTGTTTGGGCTGCTCTTCAACGTGCTGGCTCTGGTCTTTTTCTTCCGTTTCACCAAAATCCGCTCGCAAACCACCGTCTACATGAAGAACCTGGCCTGCAGCGACCTGTTGCTGGTCACCTCCCTGCCAATCCGCATCTGGTACTACACCAGCCGGCCTCAGCTCCCGCCGCTGCTGTGTGAGCTCAATGGCCTCATCTTCCTGGTCAACATGTACGGAAGCATTTTCTTCCTGACCTGTATCAGCCTGGACCGCTGCGTGGCCATCTGCTTCCCCATGAAGTCCAGGCTCAACGAGCTGCGCAAGTTGGCCGTGTGGTTCAGCACCGGCATCTGGGTGCTGGTGGTGGGCGCCAGCATCCCCCCTTACCTCCTCATCAAGAAGTCCTCCAATGACTCCTGCCGCAACTGCTTCGACAAGGACCCCATCTACGTCACCAACCACGTGACGCTGGTGCCCACCCTGCTGATTGGCTACGGCATCCCACTGGCCACCATCTTGGTGTGCTCGCTCGCCCTCCTGAGGGGGGTGCGGCGAAGCACCGCCACCCGCATGGACTACATTGACTGGCGCAAGATCCGCAACATGGTTCTGGCCAACGTGGTGATATTCATCATCTGTTTCCTGCCTTACCACACGGTGCTTCTTCTCTACTACTTCCATCCGATCGAAGAGCAGGGTTCGCCCCTGTCTGCCAGCTACCGCGTCACCATCACCCTGGCCTGCTTCAACGCCGTCCTCGACCCCCTCGCCTACTACTTTGCCACGGAGACCTTCCAGAAGAGCGTGGGCATGAAGGCCCTGAAGAATGCCCTGACCTCTAACACGGACAGCGCTGAGGGCAACAACCGCTCCCAGTAGCTCATGAACAGCAGCGGTTTGGTGCCGGGGGAGTGTGGGTGTTGGGTGTTGGGTGGTAAAGGATTTGCAGGTAGATACACAGTGACACAGTGGTTAGCGCTATTGCCTCACAGCGCCAGGTTCCCGGGTTCGATTCCAGCCTCGGGTCTCTGTCTGTGCGGAGTCTGCACGTTCTCCCCGTGTCTGTGTGGGTTTCCTCCGGGTGCTCCGGTTTCCTCCCACACTCAAGGGTTAGGTGGAATCATAGAATCCCTACGGGGCAGAAGGAGGCCATTCGGCCCATCGAGCCTGCACCGACAGCAATCTTATCCAGATCGTTTTCCCTGTAACCCCACGTAACCCCTGTTAGTCCCCCCCCCCCCACACTAAGGGACAAGTTAGCATGGCCAATCCACCTAACCTGCACATCTTTGGACCGTGGGAGGAAACCGGAGCATCCGGAGGAAACCCACACAGACACGGGGAGAACGTGCAGACTCCACACAGACAGTGACCCAAGCCGGGAATTGAACCCAGGTCCCTGGCGCTGTGAGGCACCGGTGCCAACCACTGCGCTACTGTGCCGCCCCCATCAAGGATTTGCTATGGGAACATTGCATTTAATTAATGTGCTTGAGTTTTGTGGATGAGGGTTAATGAGGGTGATGTAGTGTCTGTACATAGACTTCCAAAAGGTGTTTGGCAAACAGATAAACATGCATACGAATGAGGAGATGAAATTGGCAAGTCGATTCTGGTCCGCCATGCAGTAAGATCATGGCTGAATTGGCTGTGACCTGGACTCCACATTCACTGCTACCCCTGATGACCTTTGACCCCCTTTTCATTGAGAATATATCCATCTCTGCGGTTAAAAAAAATATTCAATGACCCTGCGTCTGGGAAGAGTGTCCCACAAACTCATGACCCACCGCTGTGACTTAAGGAAGTCATAAAGGCAAAAAACTAGGGCATACCAAACTGCAAAAGCTAGCTGGAGGACTGGGAGAATTTACTGTTCAGCAAAAGACTACTAAAAATAAGATGAAAAGAGCTGAGGTGAACTACGAAACGAAACTAGCAGAAAACATAAACACAGATACTGAAAGTTTCTATAAGTAGATGAAGTGGAAAAGATCAGCTGAAGTAAATGTTGGTCCTTTAGCAGACGGTATTGGTGAGGAATGGGGAACACTGAGCTGGTGAAGACACAAAACCAATATTTTGCCTCTGTCTTCACGGTAGAGAATGATGAAGATTTTCCAAAAGCTGCAGTTAACGCAGAGCAACTTGGTGCAATAACCATCACCAGGGAGAAGGTCATAGGGTCACAGAGTCAATGAGGTTTACAGCATGGAAACAGGCCCTTCGGCCCAACTTGTCCATGCCGCCCGAGGTATTGAATAAACTAATGGGATTAAAGGCAGATAAGTTTCCGGGACCTGATGGCCTGCACCCTAGGGTATTAAAGGAGGCGGCAGCAGAGAGAGTGGATGCATTGGTTGTGATATTTCAAAATTCCTTGGATCCCGGTAAGATCCCAGTGGAATGGAAACATGCTAATTTGGCGCACCCTATTCAAAAAGGGAGAGAGTCAGAAAGTTGGGAACTATAGGCCGGTTAGCTTGACCTCTGAGCTGGGGAAATTGCTGGAATCAATCATCAAAGAGGAGATGACTGAGCATTTGGAAGGACAAAGCTCAATTCACCGCTGTTACCCTGTCATAGATTTCATAGATTTTCATTGAATCCTACAGCGCAGAAGGAGGCCATTCAGCCCATCGAGTCTACACCGACCACAATCCCACCCAGGCTCCACTCCCGCAACCTCACACATCCCACCGTGCTAACCCCTCTGACACTAGGGTTAATTTAGCACGGCCAATCCACCTAACCCGCACATCTTTGGACTGAGAGGAAACCGGAGCACCCGGAGGAAACCCACGCAGACATGGGGAGAATGTGCAGATTCCGCACAGGCAGTGACCCCCAAGCCGGGAATTGAACCCGGGTCCCTGGCACTGTGAGGCAGCAGTGCTAACCACTGTGCCACCCACCATGCTATCAAAATCCCTCAGGATCTTATATGTTTCAATAAGATCAAATCTCATTGTTCTAAACTTCAACAGCTACCCTGTATAAGTGGAGCGAGACATTTCTATTTGTATATTACTATACAAGGAGAGCGAGACATTTCTATCTTATCTTCCACTCTCCTTGCAATAGACCACAATATTCCATTTGCCTTCCTAATCACTTGCTGTACCTCCACGCTAATTTTCTGTCACTCGTGTACCAGAACACCCAGATCCCTCTGTAGCTCAGAGTACTTCAATCGTAGAATCCCTACAGTGCAGAAGGAGCCATTCGGCCCATCGAGTCCGCACTGACCACAATCCCACCCAGGCCTCATCCCTGTAACCCCACATATTTACCCTGCTAATCCCCCTGACACTGAGGGCGGGATTTTCTGCAGGCACTTGCCCCCGGAGCCACAACGTCCCGCCCGAGGTCAATGGCACTTTGCATGGTCTGTGTCCTGTCTGCTATGATTCCCATGGCAGGCAGGACGGGCAATTCTGCCCTGGGGGGGCGACTCAGCACGGCCATTGAACCTAAACAGCACATCTTTGGGCTGTGGGAGGAAACCGGAGCACCCGGAGGAAACCCACGCAGACATGGGGGAGAACGTGCAGAGTCCACACAGACAGTGACCCAGGCTGGGAATCGAACCCGGGTCCCTGGCGCTGTGAGGCAGCAGTGCTAACCAATTTGGTTAAACAATTTTCCGCACTTCTCTCCTTCCTGCCAAAGTGGACAAGTTCACATTTTCCCACCTTATCTCTGTTTGGCAAATTTCTGCCCACTCACTTATCCTATCTGTAGCCCTTTGGAGATTTCAAATGTCCCCTTCACAGCTTGCTGTCCTACCTATATTTGTGCTATCAACAAATTTAGCAACTGTACATTCATAGAACATAGTACATAGAACATAGAACAGTACAGCACAGAACAGGCCCTTCGGCCCACGATGTTGTGCCGACCTTCATCTGAAACCAAGATCAAGCTATCCCACTCCCTACCATCCTGGTGTGCTCCATGTGCCTATCCAATAACATTCAGTCTCTTCATCCAAATCATTGATATAAAGTTGTAAATATGTGTAGCACTGATTCTAAATAGCACATAACAGATGGTGAACAGTAATTTTATTGATTGGAATAAAGTATATTATTAAAGTTTATTTATCAGTGTCACAAGTAGACTTACATTAACACTGCATTGAAGTTACTGTGAAAATCCCTCAGTTGCCACACTCCAGTGCCTGTTCGGGTACACTGAGGGAGAATTTAGCACGGCCAATGCACCCTAACCAGCACGTCTTTCAGACCGTGGAAGGAAACCGGAGCATCCGGAGGAAACCCACGCAGACAACGTGTAAACTCCGCACAGACACTGACCCAAGCAGGAATCGAACCCAGGTCGCTGGGGCTGTGAGGCAGCAGTGCTAACCACTGTGCCACTGTGCTGCCCCGGGTCCCTGGCGCTGTGAGGCAGCAGTGCTAACCCACTGTGCCACTGTGCTGCCCCGGGTCACTGGGGCTGTGAGGCAGCAGTGCTAACCCACTGTGCCACTGTGCTGCCCCGGGTCCCTGGCGCTGTGAGGCAGCAGTGCTAACCCACTGTGCCACTGTGCTGCCCCGGGTCACTGGGGCTGTGAGGCAGCAGTGCTAACCCACTGTGCCACTGTGCTGCCCCGGGTCCCTGGCGCTGTGAGGCAGCAGTGCTAACCACTGTGCCACTGTGCTGCCCCGGGTCCCTGGCGCTGTGAGGCAGCAGCGCTAACCACTGTGTCACCGTGCTGCCCCGGGTCCCTGGCGCTGTGAGGCAGCAGCGCTAACCACTGTGTCACCATGCTGCCCCGGGTCCCTGGCGCTGTGAGGCAGCAGCGCTAACCACTGTGTCACCGTGCTGCCCCGGGTCCCTGGCGCTGTGAGGCAGCAGCGCTAACCACTGTGTCACCGTGCTGCCCCGGGTCCCTGGCGCTGTGAGGCAGCAGCGCTAACCACTGTGTCACCGTGCTGCCCCGGGTCCCTGGCGCTGTGAGGCAGCAGTGCTAACCACTGTGTCACCGTGCTGCCCCGGGTCCCTGGCGCTGTGAGGCAGCAGTGCTAACCACTGTGTCACCGTGGTTGCAGAATAATAATCCATTTAAGACAAACGGGAGGAAGAATTTCTTCTCTCAGCAAGGTGAACCTTTTGGAATTCTTTAGCCCAGGAAGCTGTGGAGGCTGAATCTGAGGTTTGTCATCAGTTGAGGGGTTAAGGGTTATGGAGTGAAGGCAGGAAAGTGGACTCAAGGGAGTGTTAGGTCAGTCATGATCATATTAAATGGCAGAGCAGGCTTGAAGGGCTGAATGGCCTCCTCCTGTTCCCATTTCTTAAAGTCTTATGAATGAGGAGAGGCAATAGAAAATTAAAGGTATGATTGGAAAGAAAATTTGGAAAGAAAGTTTGGCATGTCTGCTACGACTCTCACCAACTTTTACAGATGCACCATAGAAAGCATTCTTTCTGTTGTATCACAGCTTGGTCTGGCTCCTGCTCTGCCCAAGACCGCAAGAAACTACAAAAGGTCGTGAATGTAGCCCAATCCATTATGCACTCCACCCTCCCATCCATTGACACTGTCTACAGTTCTGGCTGCCTTGGCAAAGCAGCCAGCATCATTAAGGACCCCACGCACCCCGGACATTCTCTCTTCCACCTTTTTCCATTGGGAAAAAGATGCAAAAGTCCGAGGTCACGTACCAACCAACTCAAGAACAGTTTCTTCCCTGCTGCCATCGGACTTTGGAATAGGCCTACCTCACATTAAGTTGATCTTTCTCTACACCCTCGCTATGACTGTAACACTACACTCTGCACTCTCTCATTTCCTTCTCACCTTCTTGAAAACATTCAATCATAGAGTCCCTTCAGTGTTTAAGGAGGCCATTTGGCCCCTCAAGCCTGCATCAACAACAATCCAGGCCATGCCCTATCCCGTTAAGCCCACATATATACCCTGCTAGTCCCCCTGACAGTAAGGGGCAATTTACCGTGGCCAATCCATTTAATCCGCACATCTTTGGAGTGTGGGAGGAAACCGGAGAACCCGGAGGAAACCCACACAGGGGAGAATGTGCAGACTCCACACAGACAGAGATCCGAGGCCGGAATTGATTCTGAGTCCCTGTGAGGCAGCAATGCTAACCACAATGTTTTGGCCTCAACTACTTTCTGTGGTAGTGAATTCCACACATTCACCACCCTCTGGGTGAAGAAATATCTCCTCACCTCAGTCCTAAACGGTCTATCCTGTATCCGAGACTGTCATCCCTAATTCTGGACTCCCCCACCATTGGGATCATCCTTCTTACGTCCTTTTAGGATTTTATAGGTTTACTATGAGATTCCTCTGGGAATAGAACCCGGGTCAGTGGCGCTGTGAGGCAGCATCGCTAACCACTGTGCCACCGTGCCATGTGATTTCTCTTCTGTTAGACTGGAATCATTAGCCATACATAGAAACGTAGAAACTAGGAGCAGGAATAGGCTATTTGGCCCCTTGAGCCCGCTCCGCCAGTCTTTTTGATCATGGCTGATCATTGAATTCAATATCCTGATCCCCACTTCCTCCCATATCCCTTGATCCCGTTAGCCCCAAGAGTTATAATTAATTTCTTCAAATCATGCAACGTTTTGGCCTCAACTTCTTTCTGTAGGAGTGAACTCTACACATTCACCCCCTCTGGGTGAAGAAATTTCTCCTCACCTCAGTCCTAAAAGGTTTACCCCTTACACTCAAACTATGACCCCCATAGTCTGGACTCCCCCACCATTGGGAACATTCTTTCTGAATCTACTCTGTCCGACCCTGTTAGAATTTTATACATTTCTATGAGATCCCGTCTCACCCTTCTAAACTCCAGTGAATATAATTCTAACCAAATTAATCTCTCCTCATATGACAGACCTGCCATCCCAGGAATCAGCCTGGTAAATCGGCTTGGTCATTTTCATAAACGACCTGGATGAGGAAGTGGAGGGATGGGTTGGTAAGTTTGCTGATGACACGAAGGTTGGTGGGGTTGTGGATAGTCTGGAGGGATGTCAGAAGTTACAGAGGGATATAGATAGGATGCAAGACTGGGCGGAGAAGTGGCAGATGGACTTCAACCCAGATAAATGCGTAGTGGTCCATTTTGGCAGGTCAAATGGGATGAAGGAGTACAATATAAAGGGAAAGACTCTTAGTACTGTAGAGGATCAGAAGGACCTTGGGGTCCGGGTCCATAGGACTCTAAAATCGGCCCCGCAGGTGGAGGAGGTGGTTAAGAAGGCGTATGGTGTGCTGGCCTTTATCAATTGAGGGATTGAGTTTAGGAGTCTGGGGATAATGATGCAGCTATATAAGACCCTCGTCAGACCCCACTTGGAGTACTGTGCTCAGTTCTGGTCGCCTCACTACAGGAAGGATGTGGAAAAGATTGAAAGGGTGCAGAGGAGATTTACAAGGATGTTGCCTGGATTGAGTGGCATGCCTTATGAGGATAGGCTGAGGGAGCTCGGTCTTTTCTCCTTGGAGAGACGTAGGATGAGAGGAGACCTAATAGAGGTATATAAGATGTTGAGAGGCATAGATCGGGTGGACTCTCAGAGGCTTTTTCCCAGGGTGGAAATGGCTGCTACGAGAGGACACAGGTTTAAGGTGCTGGGGGGTAGGTACAGGGGAAATGTTTGGGGGAAGTTTTTCACACAGAGGGTGGTGGGCGAGTGGAATCGGCTGCCGTCAGTGGTGGTGGAGGCAAACTCAATAGGGTCTTTTAAGAGACTCCTGGATGAGTACATGGGACTTAATAGGATGGAGGGTTATAGGTAGGCCTAAAAGGTAGGGATATGTTCGGCACAACCTGTGGGGCCGAAGGGCCTGTTTTGTGCTGTAGTTTTTCTATGTTCTATGTTTCTAAATCTTCACTGTACACCCTTTGCAAGGTAGCATGGTGGCACAGTGGTTAGCACTGCTGCCTCACAGCGCCAGGAACCTGGGTTCGATTTGCAGCTTGGGTCACTGTCTGTGCGGAATCTGCATGTTCTCTCCATGCCTGCGTGGGTTTCCTCCGGGTGCTCCGGTTTCCTCCCTCAGTCCGAAAGGCTGGTTCGGTGCATTGGCCGTGCTAAATTCTCCCTCAGTTTACCCGGACAGGTGCTGGAGTGTGGCGACTAGGGGATTTTCACAGCAACTTCATTGCAGTGTTAATGTCAGCCTACTTGTGACACTAATGAAATAAACTTTAAAACTTTTAGCAAGGACATCCTTCCTCAGATAAGGACACCAAAACTGCACACAATACTCCAGGTGTGGCCACACCAACGCCCGACACAATCGCCATCAGACAACGTTCTGGCCTCAACTTCTTTCTGTGGTAGTGAATTCCACACATTCACCACCCTCTGGGTGGAGAAATTTCTCCTCACCTCTGCCCTCTGGATATGATGACCCAGCAGACAGATCTGTCTGCCCCAGTCGTCTACAGACAAAGACAGCCATTGGCAGTTCGAATCTCGAATCGTGATTTCAATGGCCTAAGCATTAAGTGTACAGCACAATGGTTTCAGCCAAGCCCTCCGCTAAAGGAACATTCCATCAGAGTTTTGACTCTGAACTTGTCAAACGCCTAACTTATAAGACCATAAGACATAGGAGCAGAATTAGGCCACTCGGCCCATTCAATCATGGCTGATATTTTTCTCACCCCCTTTAGTACTTGTTTGTATTTTTTATGGTCATGTCCTGAACCTTCTTCCTTTTTCCTTATGCGATGTTTATTGAGTGAGAGCAAAAGGGATGAATGTTGTTAAACTCCTCTCACACAGGCATCTGTATGAAAATAAACCAGCACTTTGTATTTTAATTTATCTTACCTCGCCTTTGCCGTGCAACTTATTCATCGAGGATTGGAACACTCCAGAGGTAATGATTGGGAAATATACATCTTCGTTTATAAAGGAGGAGATTAGAATAAAATCGCTGTTTATGAGAGTGGGAAAACAGGGCAGTTTCAATCGGTCCTGTCCACAATAAGTAATTTAACTGTTAGCAATCTATCTTCAAACTGGTCTTAAATGCGATTACCAAGTGTGTGAAAATAGAAGCGAATCACTGCGGATGCTGGAATCTGAAACCAAAAGAGAAAATGTTGGAAAATCTCAGCAGGTCTGGCAGCATCTGGAAGGAGAGAAATTAATCCATCGAATCCCTACTGTGCAGAAGGAGGCCATTCGGCCCATCAAACCTGCACCGGCCACAATCCCACCCAGGCCCTATTCCCGTCACCCCACATATTTACCCTGCTAATCCCCCAGATACTCGGGTCAAGTTAGCACGGCCAATCAACCTAACCTGCACATCTTTGAGCTGTGGGAGGAAACTGGAGCACCCGGAGGAAACCCACAGGCACGGGGAAAATGTGCAGACTCCACACAGACAGTCACCCAAGCCGGGAATCGAACGCGGGTCCCTGGCGCTGTGAGATAACAGTGCTAACCACTGTGCCGCCGTGCCACCCATAAGTTGCCACATTGCCACAAAGGGTCATCTGGACTCGGAACATCAGCTCTTTTGTCTCCTCACAGAAACTGCTGAGATTTTCCAGCATTTTCTCTTTTGGTACCAAGTGTGTGAAATGCTTAAGAGAGCAAATGGAAGATTATTTTTATTTATTAGTATCACAAGTAGTTTTAAATTAACACTGCAGTGAAGTTAGTTTGACGTGGGGTGGCACGGTGGCACAGTGGTTAGCACTGCTGACTCACAGCGCCACGGACCTGGTTCAATTCCCGGTTTGGGTCACTGTCTGTGTGGAGTCTGCATGTTCTCCTCATTTTGGGCCCCACACCTCAGGAAGGACATACTGGCACTGGAGCGGGTCCAGCGGAGATTCACACGGATGATCCCAGGAATGGTAGGCCTGACATACGATGAACGTCTGAGGATCGTGGGATTATATTCATTGGAGTTTAGGAGGTTGAGGGGAGATCTGATAGAGACTTACAAGATAATGAACGGCTTAGATAGGATGGACGTAGGGAAGTTGTTTCCATTAGCAGGGGAGACTAGGACGCGGGGGCACAGCCTTAGAATAAAAGGGAGTCACTTTAGAACAGAGATGAGGAGAAATTTCTTCAGCCAGAGAGTGGTGGGTCTGTGGAATTCATTGCCACAGAGGGCTGTGGAGGCCGAGACGTTGAGCGTCTTCAAGACAGAAATTGATAAATTCTTGATTTCTCGAGGAATTAAGGGCTATGGGGAGAGAGCGGGTAAATGGAGTTGAAATCAACCATGATTGAATGGTGGAGTGGACTCGATGGGCCGAATGGCCTTACTTCCGCTCCTATGTCTTATGGTCTTATGGTCTTATGCCTGCGTGGGTTTCCTCCGGGCGCTCCGGTTTCATCCCACAGTCTGAAAGACGTGCTGGTTAGGGTGCATTGGCCATGCTAAATTCTCCCTCAGTGTACCCGAACAGATGTCGAGTGTGGCAACTCAGGGATTTTCACAGTAACTTCATTGCAGTGTTAATGCAAGCCTACTTGTGACAATAATAAAGAAACTTTTAAAACTTTTTCAATGAAGACGTGGCAACTTTTGAAGAAGTTATCAAAGCCTGTGATTCTTCGAAAGGAACAGTGTAATAGAGAGAGCAAAGTTCAACAGACACTCCAGAGACCGGATCAAGAGTACAAATCCCTCCATTCATCATTTATTTTATTCAGCTGAGAATTGTAGATATGAAATTAATTCAGGGTTGCATCGCCGTAACAGTCTTCAAGGGGACAACATCTGATTTTCTGCAGCTGAGGGAAGATTTGGCCCTGCCCAAGGCTGTCCAGTTTAGAAGGCGACGAGAGGATTTTCACAGTAACTTCAATGCAGCGTGAAAGTAACCCCACTTGTGACACTAGCAAATAAACGTAAATGCGATTTCCAAGTGTGTGAAATGCTTAAGAGACCAAATGGAAGACTTTGTTTTTAAGCTTATTTATTTATTAGTATCAGGAGTAGGCTTACATTAACACTGCAATGAAGTTACTGTGAAAATCCCCTAGTCGCCACACTCCGGCGCCTGTTCGGGTACACTGAGGGAGAATTTAGCACAGCCAATGCACCCTAACCAGCACGTCTTTCAGACTGTGGGAGGAAACCTGAGCACCCGGAGGAAACCCACGCAGACACGGGGAGAAAGTGCAAACTCCACACAGACAGTGACCCAAGCCGGGAATTGGGCCCGGTTCCCTGGCGCTGTGAGGCAGCAGTGCTAAGCACTGTGCCACCGTGTCGTCCTCTGTAGCACAACCTATCTCTCTGTGTTTGATAACTGTCTTCACCTAAGACCCATTGCTGAACATGCAGCACCGGTTTGGAATGTTGGACACACCAAAGAGCTCAAAAGTTTTTTTTAATTCATTCATGGGACATGGGCGTCGCTGGCTGGCCAGCCTTTATTGCGAGTTTGCGGATGACACGAAGATGGCTGGACTTGCGGATAGCGATGAGCATTGTCAGGTAATACAGCAGGATGTAGATAGGCTGGAAAATTGGGCGGAGAGGTGGCAGATGGAGTTTAATCCGGATAAATGCGAAGTGATGCATTTTGGAAGAAATGATGTCGGGAGGAGTTATACAATAAATGGCAGAGCCATCAAGAGTATAGAAACCCAGAGGGACCTAGGTGTGCAAGTCCACAAATCCTTGAAGGTGGCAACACAGGTGGAGAAGGTGGTGAAGAAGGCTTATGGTATGCTTGCCTTTATAGGACGGGGTATAGAGTATAAAAGCTGGAGTCTGATGATGCAGCTGTATAGAACGCTGGTTAGGCCACATTTGGAGTACTGCGTCCAGTTCTGGTCGCCGCACTACCAGAAGGACGTGGAGGCGTTAGAGAGAGTGCAGAGAAGGTTTACCAGGATGTTGCCTGGTATGGAGGGTCTTAGCTATGAGGAGAGATTGGGTAAACTGGGGTTGTTCTCCCTGGAAAGACAGAGAATGAGGGGAGATCTAATAGAGGTGTACAAGATTATGAAGGGGATAGATAGGGTGAACGGTGGGAAGCTTTTTCCCAGATCAGAACTGACGATCACGAGGGGTCACGGGCTCAAGGTGAGAGGGGCGAAGTGTAACTCAGATATTAGAGGGATGTTTTTTACACAGAGGGTGGTGGGGGCCTGGAATGCGCTGCCAAGTAGGGTGGTGGAGGCAGGCACGCTGACATCGTTTAAGACTTACCTGGATAGTCACATGAGCAGCCTGGGAATGGAGGGATACAAAGGATTGGTCTAGTTGGACCAAGGACCGGCACAGGCTTGGAGGGCCGAAGGGCCTGTTTCCTGTGCCGTACTGTTCTTTGTTCTTTGTACCCCTAGTTGCCCTTGGAGGGCAGTTGAGTATCAACCACATGGCTCTGGAGTCACAGGTAGGCCAGACCGGGTAAGGACGGCAGATTTCCTTCCCTAAAGGACATCAGTCAACCAGATGGGTTTTTCCAACAATGGTTTCATGGTCATCGGGAGATTCTTAATTCTAGGTTTTTGTTAATTGAATTTAAATTCCACCATCTGCTGTGGCGGGATTCGAACCCGAGTCCCCAAAACATTAGCTAAGTTTCTGGATTAATAGTCTGGCAAGAACACCACTCAGCCATCGCCTTCCCGAAGTGTTCAGAAATCAGATTGAAACTCATCGCCCGTAGAACAGACCAAAACTACTCTGACGTAGTTTTAAAAATCATATTCCTTTCTCAGAGTTACAAAGTCAACGCGCAGAGTGGAAAGGGCAAACCATGTTAGAATGTAACCAGTGACAAATTTGTATTTGGATATAATGTGACCAATGGGAACAAGATGTAAGGGTCAGCTGACCCAGTAAAACATGAAACCAATCACAGAGTGATGTAATAGTCAGCTGACCAGCTAACTCACTATAAATCAGAAACCTTGTAGAATTGTGGGGAGCTTAGAGTCATAGAGGTTTACAGCATGGAAACAGGCCCTTCGGCCCAACTTGTCCATGCCGCCCTTTTGTTTTTAAAACCCCGAAGCTAATCCCAATTGCCTGCATTTGGCCCATATCCCTCTATACCCATCGTACCCATGTAACTATCTAAATGCTTTTTAAAAGATAAAATTGTACCCGCCTCTGCTACTACCTCTGGCAGCTTGGTCCAGACACTCACCACCCTCTGTGTGTGAAAAAATTGCCCCTCTGGACACTTTTGTATCTCTCCCCTCTCACCTTAAACCTATACCCTCTAGTTTTAGACTCCCCTACCTTTGGGAAAAGATGTTGATTATCTACCTTGTCTATGCCCCTCATTATTTTATAGACCTCTATAAGGTCACCCCTCAGCCTCCTACACTCCAGAGAAAAAAGTCCCAGTCTATTCAGCCTCTCCTTATAACTCAATCCATCAAGTCCCAGTAGCATCCTCGTAAATCTTTTCTGCACTCTTTCTAGTTTAATAATATCCTTTCTATAATAGGGTGACCAGAATTGCACACAGTATTCCAAGTGTGGCCTTACCAATGTCTTGTACAACTTCAACAAGACGTCCCAACTCCTGTATTCAATGTTCTGACCGATGAAACCAAGCATGCCGAATGCCTTCTTCACCACTCTGTCCACCTGTGACTCCACTTTCAAGGAGCTATGAACATGTACCCCTAGATCTCTTTGTTCTGTGTCTCTCCCCAACGCCCGAACATCAACTGAGTAAGTCCTGCCCTGGTTCAATCTACCAAAATGCATCACCTCACATTGGCCCAGGGTGAGGCCCCAATTTTGGAGTCATGATGTTTCTTTATTAAACCCTTTTTTTGATTTATAAGTTGGAGTAAGTTTTGTTGTTGTTTTATGAGCTGCATTTTGAAGCGTTCCTTCTGAAGAAACAAATCATTCACCCATTTCCTTGCTTGCTCCAAAAACTAATTCATGGTCCCCACGAGCGAGGCATACTTGATCCAAGTTGACAAGAACAGGTATTACCTCTGATCTCAGGCTTAATCTTAGCCAAAGATCTGATATAATTAAACAGCTGAGTATATATCACCTGACTGAAGGGTGGGAGAAGCCTAATCAAAACATGGCTGGAACACGCTTGAATTTCACCTCCCTCTGCCACTAACTCTTGCCACAATCTCATGCAAATAAATACACGCTGGAACTAAGGAGAACAGGAGCCATTCCACAAATGAGACACTGAGCAAGTAGCCGACAGACAGACCAATCCCCTACTTGATAAAACTCAGAAATAGAACAAGAACAAACAAAGAAAACTATAGCACAGGAACAGGCCCTTCGGCCCTCCAAGCCTGTGCCAATCAAAATGCCCTAACTGAACTATAAAATAAACCTTTGGCCCTTACTCGGTCTGTGTCCCTCTATTCCCTCCCTATTCATGGACCTATCCAGATGCCCCTTAAATGTTGCTAATGTTCCAGGCACCCACCACTCTCTGCATGAAAAACTTCCCCCACACGACTCCCTTAAACTTTCCCCCTCTCACCTTGAACCTGTGACCCCTTGTAATTGACACTTCCACCCTGGGGAAAAAGCCTCTGGCTATCCACTCTGTCTGTGCCTCTCACCATTCTGTAGACCCTCTATGAGGTCTCCCCTCAGCTTCCATCTTTCCAGTGAAAACAATCCGAGTTTATCCAACCTCTCCTCATAGCCAACACCCTCGAGACCAGGCAACATCCTGGTGAACCTTCCTTGCACTCTCTCCAAAGTTTCCACTTCCTTCTGGTAGTGGTGACCAGAACTGCACAAAATACTCCAAATGTGGCCAAACCAAGGTTTTATATAGGATGTAAAAATAATTGAGGATTTAAGGAACATTTTTGTTTCAATTCATTTCATGGAATGAGTAAGCAGACAGATGAGCAGCTTAATTAGAAACAATCATAGAGTTTCACAGCACCGAGAGAGGCCCTTCAGCCCATCTTGTCCATGTCAGCCATTGAGTAACTCTCTATTCTAATCCCATTTCCCTGTACTTGGTCCATAGCTGGAATTGCGGATAGCGAAGAGCATTGTCGGGCAATACAGCAGGATACAGATAGGCTGGAAAATTGGGCGGAGAGGTGGCAGATGGAGTTTAATCCGGATAAATGCGAAGTGATGCATTTTGGAAGAAATAATGTAGGGAGGAGTTATACAATAAATGGCAGAGTCATCAGGAGTATAGAAATACAGAGGGACCTAGGTGTGCAAGTCCACAAATCCTTGAAGGTGGCAACACAGGTGGAGAAGGTGGTGAAGAAGGCATATGGTATGCTTGCCTTTATAGGACGGGGTATAGAGTATAAAAGCTGGAGTCTGATGTTGCAGCTGTATAGAACGCTGGTTAGGCCACATTTGGAGTACTGCGTCCAGTTCTGGTCGCCGCACTACCAGAAGGACGTGGAGGCATTGGAGAGAGTGCAGAGAAGGTTTACCAGGATGTTGCCTGGTATGGAGGGTCTTAGCTATGAGGAGAGATTGGGTAGACTGGGGTTGTTCTCCCTGGAAAGACGGAGAATGAGGGGAGATCTAATAGAGGTGTACAAGATTATGAAGGGTATAGATAGGGTGAACAGGGGGAAGCTTTTTCCCAGGTCAGAGGTGACGATCACGAGGGGTCACGGGCTCAACCTGAGAGGGGCGAAGTATAACTCAGACATCAGAGGGACGTTTTTTACACAGAGGGTGGTGGGGGCCTGGAATGCGCTGCCAAGTAGGGTGGTGGAGGCAGGCACGCTGACATCGTTTAAGACTTACCTGGATAGTCACATGAGCAGCCTGGGAATGGAGGGATACAAACAATTGGTCTAGTTGGACCAAGGAGCGGCACAGGCTTGGAGGGCCGAAGGGCCTGTTTCCTGTGCTGTACTGTTCTTTGTTCTTTGTTCTTTGTATGCTGTGACATTTCAAGTGGTCATCTAACAGTTTCTTAAATGTTATGAGGTTTCCTGCCTCTCCCACTCTTCCAGGCCGGGAGTTCCAGATTCCCACCACCCTTTGGGTGGAAGAGTTTTTTCTCAAATCCTCTTTAAATCCCCTGCCCTTCCCCTTAAATCTATGCCCCTCTGCTAAGGGGAAAAGTTCTTACCTATCCACCCTATCTAATCCACTCATACTCTTGTACACTTCAATCAGGTTGCCCCCTCAGTCTTCCCTGCTCCAAGGAAAACAACCCAAGCCTATCCAACCACTCTTCATAACTGAAATGCTCGATCCCAGGCAGCATCCTGGTGAATCTCCTCTGCACCCCCTCCACTGCAATCACATCCTTCCGATAGGGAGGTGAACTATTGCCCCATAAGTGATTGCCCCACAAGAGGAAACATTTGGTCTACATTTACTTTATCAATCCCTTTTAAAATTGTATATCCCTCGATCAGATCCCCCTCATCCTTCTAAACTCCAGCGAGTACAAACCCAAACTGTTTAATCTCTCCTCATACGTCAACCCTTTCATCCCCGGAATCAATCTGGTGAACCTCCTCTGAACTGCCTCCAGTGCCGCCACATCCTTCCTCACACAAGACCAAACCTGGATGCAATACTTGGACGCTCATATTTGGGCGGGATTTTACAGCTGCACTCATCCCAAAACTGTAAAACCCGCCCGAGATCAACAGACTTTCCCATTGTCCGTCCCACGGCCGCTCCGATTCCCGTGGCGGGCGGGCGGGCTGATAAAATTTCAGCCATTGCAGTATCGAATCATAGAATCCTACAGTGCAGAAGGAGGCCATTCAGCCCATCGAATCTGTACCGACAACAATCCCAGCCATACCCTATCCCCATAACCCCATGCATTTATCCCAGCTAGTCCCTCTGACACTAAGGGAGAATTTAGCATGGTCAATCCACCCAACCCGCACATCTTCCGACTGCGGGAGGAAACCCACACAGACACGGGGAGAACGTGCAAACTCCACACAGACAATGAACCTGGGTCCCTGGCGCTGTGAGGCAGCAGTGCTAACCACTGTGCCACCGTGCCGTCCCAAGCATTTGACAGGAGACACAAGGATTTAAAAAGAAAATGCCATGGCGCTATTTTCAAGATGAGCAGGGAAGTTAACCCCCTGTGTTCCTGATCAAATTTATCTCCTAATCAACGCCTCCAAACGGAAATGGGAACAGAAAATGCTGGTTAAACTCAGCAGATCCGGCAGCATCCGTGGAGAGTGGGAAAGAGTTATCGATTTCAAGTCCGATATGAAAGCAAGGTCGACCAGACAGTACCACGTCACTGTGTGTGGAAGCTTGCGATGCACACTTTGGCTGCTGTGATCCGTGCATTATAAACAGTGGCCACACTTTGAAAGGTTACTTGAGCAGGCTGTGAAGTCCCTTGAACTGCAAATCTTTCTTCTGTTGCTTTTTGGAGTGACGGTAATTGACTTGAGGAGTTGAGAGACATGACGACCACAAGCTTGGTCAAAGAAGCAGGTCTTAAGGAGTGTCTTAAAGGCGAAAAATGAGGTAGGAGAGGCGGAGAGGTGTGAGGAAGGAATTCCAGACCTTGGGACCCGGCCTCCAACTGAGGAATGATTAGGATTGGGAATGCGCACAAGGTCAGAGTCGAAGGATTGCAGATATCGGGGAGGGCTGGAGGAGTTTAAGCATTAGTCTCACCATAAGGTCCCCCATGCAAGGCTTCTCGAAAAAGTGAGAGGGCATGGGATCCAAGGGGCTGCTGCCCTGTGGATCCAGAACGGGCTTGCCCAAAGGAGGCAGAGAGTGGGTATAGATGGGTCTTTTTCTGAATGGAGGTCGGTCACCAGTGGTGTGCCCCAGGGATCTGTTCTGGG
Source organism: Mustelus asterias (assembly GCF_964213995.1). NCBI lineage: Eukaryota > Metazoa > Chordata > Chondrichthyes > Carcharhiniformes > Triakidae > Mustelus > Mustelus asterias. Next base: position 12,076,173 of record NC_135831.1, on the reverse strand, counting down.
ACCCTTGCTGTTTGTCATTTCATAAATGACCTGGATGAGGAAGCGGAGGGATGGGTTGGTAAGTTTGCCGACGACACAAAGGTTGGTGGGGTTGTGGATAGTCTGGAGGGATGTCAGAAGTTACAGAGGGACATAGATAGGATGCAAGACTGGGCGGAGAAGTGGCAGATGGACTTCAACCCAGATAAATGCGTCGTGGTCCATTTTGGCAGGTCAAATGGGATGAAGGAGTACAATATAAAGGGAAAGACTCTTAGTACGGTAGAGGATCAGAAGGACCTTGGGGTCCGGGTCCATAGGACTCTAAAATCGGCCCTGCAGGTGGAGGAGGCGGTTAAGAAGGTGTATGGTGTGCTGGCCTTTATCAATCGAGGGATTGAGTTCAGGAGTCCGGGGATAATGATGCAGCTATATAAGACCCTTGTCAGACCCCACTTGGAGTACTGTGCTCAGTTCTAGTCGCCTCATTACAGGAAGGATGTGGAAAAGATTGAAAGGGTGCAGAGGAGATTTACAAGGATGTTGCCTGGATCGAGTGGCATGCCTTATGAGGATAGGCTGAGGGAGCTCGGTCTTTTCTCCTTGGAGCGATGTAGGATGAGAGGAGACCTAACAGAGGTATATAAGATGTTGAGAGGCATAGATCGGGCGGACTCTCAGAGGCTTTTTCCCAGGGTGGAAATGGCTGCTACGACAGGACACAGGTTTAAGGTGCTGGAGGGTAGGTACAGGGGAAATGTTAGGGGGAAGTTTTTCACACAGAGGGTGGTGGGCAAGTGGAATCGGCTGCTGTCAGTGGTGGTGGAGGCAAACTCAATAGGGTATTTTAAGAGACTCCTGGATGAGTACATGGGACTTAATAGGACGGAGGGTTATAGGTAGGCCTAAAAGGTAGGGATATGTTCGGCACAACTTGTTGGGCTGAAGGGCCTGTTTTGTGCTGTAGTTTTCTATGTTTCTATGATCTATGTTTCTAAGTAGGCTTACATTAACACTACAATGGAGTTACTGTGAAAATCCCCACACTCCGGTGCCTGTTCGGGTATTTAGCATGGCCAAAGCACTGGGGCGTCACGATGGCACAGTGGTTAGCACTGCTGACTCACAGCGTCAGGGTTCGATCCCGGCTTGGGTCACTGTCTGTGCGGAGTTTGTACATTCTCCCTGTGTCTGTGTGGGATGCCTCCGGGTGTTCCGGTTTCCTCCCACAGTCTGAAAGACGTGCTGGTTAGGGTGCATTGGCTGTGCTAAATTCTCCACTCAGTGTTACCCGAACAGGCGCCGGAGTGTGGCCACTAGGGGATTTTCACTGTAACACCAAAGATGTGCGGGTTAGGTTGATTGGCCAGGTTAAAAAAATTGCCCCTTAGAGTCCTGAGATGCGTAGGTTAGAGGGATTAGTGGGTAAAATATGCGGGGTAGGGCCTGGGTGGGATTGTGGTCGGTGCAGACTCGATGGGCCGAATGGCCTCCTTCTGCACTGTAGGGTTTCTATGATTTCTATGACTTCATTGCAGTGTGAATGTAAGCCTAATTGTGACACTAATAAATAAACTTTAAAACTGAACCAGCACGTCTTTTGGACTGTGGGAGGAAACCAGAGCACCCGGAGGAAACCCACGCAGACACGGGGAGAACGTGCAGACTCCGCAGAGACAGTGACCCAAGCCGGGCCCCTGGCGCTGTGAGGCGGCAATGCATCCACTGTGCCACCCACGGAGATTACAGAGATTCCAACTCTGAAGAACAAAGAAAAGTACAGCACAGGAACAGGCCCTTCGGCCCTCCAAGCCCGTGCTGATCATGATGCCCGACTGAACTAAAAAATACACCTCCTGCCCTTCCTGGGTCCGTATCCCTCTATTCCCTCCCTATTCATGGACCCATCCAGCCTCTTCCTGCAACAAGAAAGACTTCCGCCCATGGATCACAATTCCTGGACCAGGCCACCATTCTGTCGCCAAGGTTACCGAGATGGGGTGGATGTGGAGGGGGGGGTAGGGGGGGGAAGGGGGGTAGTGTAAGGCCTGGAAGGGTTTGAATACCAGGAGAATTTTAAAACCAGGATGTTGCTTGACAAGGTTCAGTGCAGGTCAGCGACCAACAGGGAAGGTGGGGAGGGGGGGGGGGGGGAATGGATGGTGGGACAGGGACTTGCTGCGAGTTTAAGTGTGGGCAGCAGGGTCTTGGATACCCGTGGGTTTACAGAGGGTACAGCCATCATGCGAGCTGGCACCTCCACTGCGGTACTGAGGAAGTGCTGCCCTGCCTGAGGGAGGTGCCGGTTCCAGAAGGTTAACTGAGAACCCAGGCCCCAAGAACAGTTGCTGAGTTTCCGGGTTTAAAGTTGTTTTTAAGCTTATTTATTTTTGTCGCAAGTAGGCTTACATTAAACATTGCAATGAAGTTACTGTGAAAATCCCCTAGTGGCCACACTCTGGCGCCTGTTCGGGTAACACTGAGGGAGAATTTAGCACGGCCGGTGCACCCTAACCAGCACGTCTTTCGGACTGTGGGAGGAAACCGGAACACTCGGAGGAAACCCACGCAGACACGGGGAGAACGTGCAGACTCCACACAGACAGTGACCCAAGCCAGGAATCGAATCAGTAGTCTAGCGATAACATCACTAGGCCATCACATTCCGTGCTTCAGCAGATCAATGTTACTTCTTTTACTTTGCAAAAAAATATACTTTATTCATGTAAAATGCGAAAGGCACAGAGAGGTTTACAGCATTGACTCTTCCAGTGCCGCAGGAGGACTGAGGATGGGCAATAAACGCTGATATGGAGATGCCGGCGTTGGTTGGGCTTTAACCGGGTGTTGTTAGGCTCCTTGCTGCATTTAAATGCTGGCCAGCCAGCGACGCCCATGTCCCACAAATGAATAGAAACAAAACATTTCAAATTGTTATGACACTAAAAGTGATCACATTTTCCCCAGATGCACCCGAGCTGTAATGAGGGCAGTCTAAACATTTATCATGACAGGAAGTACTTTATTTTTCAAACCATATATGTATATATATATATCAGTTATACTACACACTGAGGTGCCAAAGTTACAGGCGCACAGTCCAGGCTGGGGGAGGGGGGGGACAGTCCAGGCTGGGGGAGGGGGGGGGGGGGGGCTTTTTTTCACGGTTACCAAGCCACGCACTCCCCTGGAAAATCATTTCCCATCGTTGCTGTGCTGCCTTGTGGTCCCCGTGTGGTTGTGGGCTGCGCTATTTAATGCAATCGCTGTGAAGATGTGAAGCCCGCTTTGCTTTTGTAGTTGTTTAATGGGGGCATCTGGAGGGTGAAGGAGCTGCGAAATCACAAAACACGTCGTGTTTGCCTCTGCGGTTCTGCCCTTTGCACTCAGCGATTGGCCGTGGAACGCAGCAAGAAGCGCCCAGCGCAGCAGCAGCTTGGTGTTTGATGCAGTTTCGCAGCCGATACGTGATTAGATACCGAGAAATTTCTGCCCACGCCCAGGGCTCGGTTTTAGAAGTCGCTCAAATCTTTATTTCCCATCATCTGCAGTGTGAGGTGAGGTGGGAGGAGGCTGGTGAGGTGCAGGACCCGGGCCATGTTCTGTCCTGTAGATTCTATACCCAACGATCCCAGAGAGGAAATAAAAATAAAATAAATCTAGATGCTGGAAATCTGCCATGAAAACAGAAAGTGCTGAAAAAACTCAGTGGGTCTGGCAGCGTCTGTGGAGAGAGGAACAGAGTAAAAGTTTCAGCTTGATGGTCTTTCATCAGGACTGGAAGAAGATGGGGATATAGCGGCTTTGACACAAGTGAAATGGAAACTGGGCGAAAAGGAAGGTTTGTCACAGTTGAGGGCCACCCCAGGGGAGTAACAGCGGCTCGGTGGAGCAGTGAAGTTGAATTCAATATAAATCTGTAACCGTGCAAACGTGGTGGACTTCTCTTAAAATAAAACCCATCTGGTTCACCGGTGCAGTCAGAGGCCATTCAGCCCATCGATTCTTCACCGACTCGCTTACTGAAGGCTCACACCCCAAATCTATCCCCGCAAACTCACACATTTACCATGGCCAATCCACCCAAGCAACACATCTTTGGACACTAAGGAGCAATTTAGCATGGCCAATCCACCTAACCTGTACATCTTGGGAAACTAAGGGTACATTTAGCATGGCCAATCCACCTAACCTGAACATCTTTGAACTGTGGGAAGGAACCGGAGGAAACCCACATGGACACACTGAGAATGTGCAAACTCCACACAGTCACCCAAGCCCGGAATTGAACCCGGGTCCCCGGTGCTCTGAGGCAGCAGTGCTAACCACCACTGAATGGCTTATTCCTGCTCCAATTTTGATTGCTCCCATGTTCATTCCACACTACATATGGGTTCTGATAAATCAAAGATGGTGTTCAGAATTTAACCGTCTCGCCCACCACGGGGGGGTGAGGGGGGAGGGGGGCGGTGAGGGATGGACCCTCGAAGCATCTGCTAGCCTTGGGCGGGATTTCATGGTATCGGGATGAGCAAGGTCGAAACAAGGGCACAATGAGTTGTCAGGACAGATAGAATCTGTTTTCAGTTGAGATCGGCAAGGGGAATTTGAAGATGAGATTGAGGCGGCGGGGCAGATAATATGAACTTGTTCTTCACAGCTGGTGGTACAGAGGGCCGATTTTCATCTGTTCCCACAACGGGACTTTCCCTGGAACAGACCGCTGACCTGTCGCATGTGGCTGAGAACTTGAGGGGCTTCACTCCACATTGAGGCTGTCTGACCCGGAATCTCTCCCCCTCTCACCGGCTTTTCATTCATTTTAGGGGACATGGGCATTGCTGGCTGGCCAGCATTTACTGCCCATAGAGGGGACAATGGGGAGGGAATGGAGTCTGCGGGGGGGAGAGTGGGGTCTATGGGGGGAGAGTGGGGTCTATGGGGGGAGAGTGGGGTCTATGGGGGGAGAGTGGGGTCTATGGGGGGAGAGTGGGGTCTATGGGGGGAGAGTGGGGTCTATGGGGGGAGAGTGGGGTCTATGGGGGGAGAGTGGGGTCTATGGGGGGAGAGTGGGGTCTATGGGGGGAGAGTGGGGTCTATGGGGGGAGAGTGGGGTCTATGGGGGAGAGTGGGGTCTATGGGGGGAGAGTGGGGTCTATGGGGGGAGAGTGGGGTCTATGGGGGAGAGTGGGGTCTATGGGGGGAGAGTGGGGTCTATGGGGGAAGAGTGGGGTCTATGGAGGGAGAGTGGGGTCTATGGGGGGAGAGTGGGGTCTATGGGGGGAGAGTGGGGTCTATGGGGGGAGAGTGGGGTCTATGGGGGGAGAGTGGGGTCTATGGGGGGAAAGAGTGGGGTCTATGGGGGGAAAAGAGTGGGGTCTATGGGGGGAGAGTGGGGTCTATGGGGGGAGAGTGGGGTCTATGGGGGAGAGTGGGGTCCATGGGGGGAGAGTGGGGTCTATGGGGGGAGAGTGGGGTCTATGGGGGGAGAGTGGGGTCTATGGGGGGAGAGTGGGGTCTATGGGGGGGAGAGTGGGGTCTATGGGGGGGAGAGTGGGGTCTATGGGGGGAGAGTGGGGTCTATGGGGGGAGAGTGGGGTCTATGGGGGGAGAGTGGGGTCTATGGGGGGAGAGTGGGGTCTATGGGGGGAGAGTGGGGTCTATGGGGGGGGAGTGGGGTTTATGGGGGGAGAGTGGGGTCTATGGGGGGGAAAGAGTGGGGTCTATGGGGGGGAAAGAGTGGGGTCTATGGGGGGAAAAGAGTGGGGTCTATGGGGGGAAAAGAGTGGGGTCTATGGGGGGGAAAGAGTGGGGTCTATGGGGGGAGAGTGGGGTCTATGGGGGGAAAGAGTGGGGTCTATGGGGGGGAAAGAGTGGGGCCTATGGGGGGGAAAGAGTGGGGTCTATGGGGGGGAAAGAGTGGGGTCTATGGGGGGGAAAGAGTGGGGTCTATGGGGGGAAAGAGTGGGGTCTATGGGGGGGAAAGAGTGGGGTCTATGGGGGAGAGTGGAGTCTATGGGGGAGAGTGGGGTCTATGGGGGGAGAGTGGGGTCTATGGGGGGAGAGTGGGGTCTATGGGGGAAGAGTTTGGTCTGTGGGGGGAGAGCGGGGTCTATGGGGGGAGAGCGGGGTCTATGGGGGGAGAGCGGGGTCTATGGGGGGAGAGCGGGGTCCATGGGGGGAGAGTGGGGTCCATGGGGGGAGAGTGGGGTCCATGGGGGGAGAGTGGGGTCCATGGGGGGAGAGTGGGGTCTATGGGGGGAGAATGGGGTCTATGGGGGGAGAATGGGGTCTATGGGGAAGAGAGTGGGGTCTATGGGGAAGAGAGTGGGGTCTATGGGGAAGAGAGTGGGGTCTATGGGGAAGAGAGTGGGGTCTATGGGGAAGAGAGTGGGGTCTATGGGGAAGAGAGTGGGGTCTATGGGGGGAGAGTAGGGTCTATGGGGGGAGAGTGGGGTCTATGGGGAAGAGAGTGGGGTCTATGGGGAAGAGAGTGGGGTCTATGGGGAAGAGAGTGGGGTCTATGGGGAAGAGAGTGGGGTCTATGGGGAAGAGAGTGGGGTCTATGGGGAGAGAGTGGGGTCTATGGGGAGAGAGTGGGGTCTATGGGGAGAGAGTGGGGTCTATGGGGAGAGAGTGGGGTCTATGGGGAGAGAGTGGGGTCTATGGGGAAGAGAGTGGGGTCTATGGGGAGAGAGTGGGGTCTCTGGGGAGAGAATGGGTTCTCTCCAAAGCTTCCACATCCTTCTGGTGGTGTGGTGACCAGAACCACACGCAATACTCCAAATGCGGCCTAACCGAGGTTTTATACAGCTGCAACACGATTTGCCAACTCCTGTACTCAGTGCCCCGGCCGATGAAGGCAAGCATTCCATTTGCCTTCTTAAAGCCTTCAAGGGGAGGTGATGGCCGAGTGGAATTATTGCTGGACTCTTCACGTTCAGTGGACACACACTTCGTGTTCCTAAGGGTTCTGCCATTTATAGCATAATTCACAACTAAATTTGATCCTTCAAAATGCATAGTCTATACGGAGGGGAGTGAGGTCTGTGAGTAAGTGGAATAGATTCTATAGGGGTGAAGAGAGGAATCTGTGGGGGTGGGGAGTGGGATCTGGGGGGTAGGGATTGGAGTCTGTGGGGGTGGGGAGTGGAGTGTGTAGGGGTGGGGCTATGGGGAGGGGGAGTGCAGCCAATGGGGAAAGGGAGAGGATCTATGGGGGAGCGGAGAGGAGTCTGTGAGGAAGGGAGTTTGGCCTATGGGGTTGGGAGTTGATCCACTCCAGTCACCCTCACATCCGCTCCCAATGGATGGGTGGGGGGAGGGTTTGGGGGTGGGGGGGGGGGGGGGGGGGAGGTGGGGGGCACTGGGGGGATGCGCAGAGGCAGGTCTTGCAGAGACCTCCTTCATTCACAACCAGATGGAGCTGCCAAAAAAGGAGGAGCTACCTCAGGACCCCATTTGGACCCTCGCGATGTCTCCGCCATGCGGATTGATCAAAGAGGATTGCGGTCCTGCCCCCGACAGCCAGTCCCGCCTGGTAACCCATCTCCATCTGACATCACGCTGTAACATATCGAGGTTACCGTGGTGTTCACTCAGAGAGAGTTCCTCGCCCCGAGTTACGGATTACTGGGCAGCAGCCAGTCTGGACCCTCCAACCGCAGGGGCTCCTCCACGTCTCAGTGCTCAGTGGCATTAGTGTCAGAGTGAGAGTGTGGTCTGACATTGTGGACGCCTCAGTCACTGTCCTGCACAGACGCTGCAGAAAGATAGACACATTCCTCTGCACAGTCCAGCAAAACACGCTCACTTCTCTCTCTCCCTCACCTCAATGATGTTTATTCAAAGTTTATTTATTATTGTCACAAGCAGGCTGACATTAACACTGTGAAAATCGCCACACTCTGGCACCTATTCGGGTAACACTGAGGGAGAATTTAGCACGGCCAATGCACCCTAACCAGCACGTCTTTCCCACTGTGGGAGGAAACCGGAGCACCCGGAGGAAACCCATGCAGACACGGGAAGAACGTGCAAACTCCACACAGACTGTACCCCAAGCCAGGAATCGAACCTGGGTCCCTGGCGCTGTGGAAGCATCAGTGCTAACCACTGTCCGATGCACTCTGGTAGCAAACCCTTTATGCAAAGTCTGCTGCCACCCTTGATAAAGAGGCAAGCAAGGCAAACAAATCTCCACGCCAGGTTTTTGGGGTCGGACAGAGAGAGGACACATCCCCTTTTCTTCCCTTGTTGCCCCCTGTGGTGCCTTACCCTGATCTTGTGGCTTGTTGTCTTCTGGGTCTTTTCCTTTCTTTAATATATATATTATTACTCCTGTTAGTTTTTTCTTATGCGGGGAAGAGAGAAACAGGGTGATGGTCTGGGCTCTGCTGTATTTTAGGTAGTTGGGGCGGGGGGGGGAGGTGGCTGTTGAGATGGTGTGTGTCGGGGGAAGGGCTGTTAGGTTGGGGGTTTATGTGTTTCTGGAGATTGGGGTGGATGTCAAGGTTGTGTGTGTGTGTTGGAGAATTTTTGGGGGAGTTTCTTGGCTGGGGAGGTTTTGTGTCTGTTGCTGAGTCAGACTCTGTTTTTTTTCGGGGGGCGGGGGGCGGTAGCAGGTGAGCTACTGGAGGGGAGGTCAGGCAGCAGGGGGAAAATGTCCTGGGGGTTTCCTGATCGGGATGTTGGTAGGTAGGTTGTGGATTAGAGGGTGGTTTGTTGTCTTCCCATGTCTTGGGTAGTTTTGCTATGTGTTTCTGTTAAGGTGGATGGAGTGCGGGGGTCTCGGAACTGGTGGGAAAGGGTGACTTTTTATTTGTGGGTGTTTTATGTTATGGTGGGCAAGACGGTGTGGTGTGGATTCCGGTAGTATGTATCGGATTGGTGTGGGGGCACTCGTTGGCGGAGCGAGGTGGGGGTGAAGGGGCATCCTCGTTTATCCGGATGGCTTATGGGTTTGGCCTGAGGCAAGAACTCCTGTTGGCCGTACAAAGATGACTTCTTTGACCATTTCTTTCTTTCTTTATTAATTAGTGTTCCAAGTAGACTTACATTAGCAATGTAATGGAGTTACTGTGGAAGGGTATGCTGAGGGAGAATTTAGCATGACCAGTCCACCTAACCTACATATCTTTGGACTAAAAGATATGAGGAGAGGAAACCGGAGCACCCGGAGGAGACCCACGCAGACACAGGGAGAAGGTGCAGACTCCACGTAGACAGTGATCTGAGCCGGGAATCGAAGACAGGCCCCTGGTGCTGTGAGGCAGCAGTGCTCAACAATGTGCTGTTGGACCGACCGATAAATGAATGATTTCACATTAATTACACTATTTTAAAGTGATCCGGGGGCTTAGGGGAATTTATTTTGTCAGTGATGGTAAGTTACCCTGTGTCCAGGGTTCTTTCCATTGCTCAAGCCGATTCGGGAAGTACAGACATTTGCATTTTTAAGGGAGAGAACCTTTTGTTACCAAAAGAAAAAATGCTGGAAAATCTCAGCAGGACTGGCAACATCTGTCAGGAGAGAAAAGAGCTGACGTCTCGAGTCCTGATGACCCTTTGTCAAAGTTAAAAGGCAGAGAAAGTGGGAGATATTTATACTGCAGGGGGAGGGAATCAAAGCTGAGTCATAGCCACAGAAACCAGGGGAAAGGCTGCTAATGGCTGTCACAGTAAGAAGTTTAACAACACCAGGTTAAAGTCCAACAGGTTTATTTGGTAGCAAAAGCCACACAAGCTTTCGGAGCTGCAAGCCCCTTCTTCAGGTGAGTGGGAATTCTGTTCACAAACAGAGCATATAAAGACACAGACTCAATTTACATGAATAATGGTTGGAATGCGAATACTTACAACTAATCAAGTCTTTAAGAAACGTTGTTTTGGGGCCCCTTTAATCCACAACCTACCAACCAACATCCCGATCAGGAAACCCCCAGAACAACTCACATTGTTTTGTTTCTTAAAGACTTGATCAGTTGTAAGTATTCGCATTCCAACCATTATTCATGTAAATTGAGTTTGTGTCTTTATATGCTCTGTTTGTGAACAGAATTCCCACTCACCTGAAGAAGGGGCTTGGAGCTCCGAAAGCTTGTGTGGCTTTTGCTACCAAATAAACCTGTTGGACTTTAACCTGGTGTTGTTAAACTTCTTACTGTGTTTACCCCAGTCCAACATCTCCACACAATGGCTGTCCACAGAGAGAATAAAGGTTGTGAATGGCCAAATGTCAGAGAAGCTGTGAGAGATGGAGATGTTGGGGGGAGGGTGGGGGGAGGGTTTGGAATGAGACAGGGGTAGGTAAAAGGGGAAGTGGGGGTGGGAGAAAAGGTAAGAAAAGGATGGATAAAAAGGGGGGAAAGAGTGGGGGGGGAAGAAAAATGAAGAAAGACGATAAAGAAATAAAAGGTAGAGAACAGTTAAAAATTAAATAAAATAGAACGAAAACAAAGGGGTGGAGGTGGGGTCGAGCGAATCATCTGAAGTTGTTGAATTCGATGTTGAGACCGGAAGGCTGTAAAGAGCCCAGTCGGAAGATGAGATGCTGTTCCTCCAGTTTGCGTTGAGCTTCACTGGAACATTGCAGCAGGGCCAAGGACCAAGTCAAGGACGAACCCTTTTGTTGGTTGCAACAAGCTCACCTGGTCCAAATTTCTCTTATTGTTTCCGCTGATCGAATGCTTAAAGATTTGCAATTTTTATTCTTTTTTTAAATTAATTCATGGGACATGGGCGTCGCTGGCTGGGCAGCATTTATTGCCCATCCCTAGTTGCCCGAGGGCAGTTGTGAGTCACCCACATTGCTGTGGCTCTGGAGTCACATGTAGGCCAGACCGGGTAAGGACGGCAGATTTCCTTCCCTAAAGGACATTAGTGAAACAGATGGGTTTTTGCAACAACAGACAATAGTTTCATGGTCAACAGTAAATTCTTAATTCCAGATTTTTTAATTGAACTCAAATTCCAAATGCGAACCTGGTTCTCCAGAACATTAGTTGAGTTTCTGGATTCACAGTCGAGCAACAATACCAGCAGGCCATCACCTCCCCAATTTTCCTCGACCTGCCTGTGCCGTGTATAGGGTCACATGTGGCCAGTATGTTCTCCATTTTATTTCTTGCTTGAAAAGTTACAGGTTTATATTTTTGTTTTCAGGATTATTTTGATCGTCCTAATCGGTTCCCCTTCGTTTCGGATTATCCCCATCGATTAAGGTGAACCTATATCGAGCCGCGGACCGTGTCGAGGGGACCGTCTGAGAGTTTTTATTTTTCTGTGGATGTAAAAGATTCACTCACCCTCGGGCTGCAGAAGGTCGAGACCAGGTCCGGCTGAAGTTCATTTCGCTCCCACTGTCCCCTGCCCGGGGCTGGATCTGGAGAATGCCAGGCCATTCTCACCTTTCCCCTCTGTTAGAATGTAACCGGTGACAATTTTGTATTGGATGTAATGTGACCAATGGGAGCAGGATGTAAGGGTCAGCTGACCCAGTAAACCATGGAACCAATTACAGAGTGATGTAATAGTCAGCTGACCAGCTAACTCACTATAAATCAGAAACTGTGTGGCATTGTGGGGAGCTTAGAGCAGCCCAGGGTGAGGTCTCAAGTTTGGAGTAATGATGTTCCTTTATTAAAACTTTCTTTGATTTATAAGTCGGAGTAAGTTTTGTTGTTTTATTAGTTGCATTTTGAAGTGTTCCTTCTGAAGAAACACTCTCCAGTAGATCCCAACTGGGGTTTAATATTGCCTATGTAGCTTGCATCCATGACAAAGTCAACTGCACACACACACTCTCACACACACATGCACACTCTCACACTCTCACACATGCACACACTCACACGCACACACTCACACGCACTCATACACGCATTCATACACACACACACTCACACGCACACACTCATAACTCACACACACTCATAACTCACACACACTCACAACTCACACACACTCACAACTCACACACACACACTCACTCACATACACACGCACACACACGCACTCGTACACACATTCATACACACACACTCTCACACACACTCACAACTCACACACACTCACAACTCACACACACACACACTCACACACTCACACACGCACTCGTACACACATTCATACACACACACACACTCTTACACGCACACACTCACAACTCACGCGCGTGCACACACACACATTCACACACACTCACACACACCCACACACACTCACACACACACTCACACACGCTCTCTCACACACACACACACACAGACACACACATTCGCACACACTCACACACACTCACACACACACACTCACAACTCACACATACACACACTGAAACACACCTACACACACACTCACACACGCTCTCTCTCACACACACACATTCACAGACACTCACACACACCCACACACACACTCACACACACTCTCTCACACACACACAGACACACACTCACACACACACACACATACACAAAAGCACACACATGTGCACTCACACACAGTCATACACACACACACGCACTCACACACACACGCACTCACATACACACATACATAAACACACACGCTCTCTCACACACACAGACGCACACCCAGTCACACACACGCACTCATGCACACACACTCACACTCATACACACACACACACACGCATACTCACACTCACACACACACTCATACACACACACACACGCATACTCACACTCACACACACACTCATACACACACACACACAAATATTCATATACACACGCACACACACCCACACACACTCACACACATACACACACACTCACACACCCATTCACACACACACTCACACATACACATACCCATTCACACACACACACTCACACACACACACGCACACTCACACACACTCTCACACACACTCACACACACACACACGCTCACACACACTCACACACACACCCACACTCACACACACTCACACATACACACACCCATTCACACACACACACACACACTCACACACACACACTCACACACACTCTCACACACACACGCACACTCACACACACTCACACACACTGACACACACACTCACACACTCTCACACACACGCTCACACTCTCACATACACTCACACACACTCTCACACACACTCACACACACACTCTCACACACACACACACACACACACACGCACTCACACACACACATACATAAACACACACGCTCTCTCACACACACAGACGCACACCCAGTCACACACACACACACACGCACTCATGCACACACACTCACACTCATACACACACACACACGCATACTCACACTCACACACACACTCATACACACACACACACAAATATTCATATACACACGCACACACACACCCACACACACACTCACACATACACACACACTCACACACCCATTCACACACACACTCACACACTCACACATACACATACCCATTCACACACACACACTCACACACACACACTCACACACACACACTCACACGCACTCTCACACACACACTCACACACGCACACTCACACACACTCTCACACACACACACACACACACACGCTCACACACACTCACACTCACACACACACCCACACTCACACACACTCACACACACTCACACATACACACACCCATTCACACACACACACACACTCACACACACACACGCACACTCACACTCACACACACACACACACTCACACATACGCACACCCATTCACACACACACACACACACACATACACACGCACACTCACTCTCACACACACACACACTCACATACACACACACACACTCACACACACTCTCACATACACACACACTCACACACACACACTCACACACACTGACACACACACACACGCTCACACACACACACACACACACTCTCACACACAACACACACACACACTCTCACATACACACACACATACGCACACACTCACACACACTCACACACACACTCTCACATACACACACACACTCACACACACACACACACTCTCACATACACACACACACACTCACACACACTCTCACATACACACACACTCACACACACACACTCACACACACTCACACACACACACTCTCACATACACACACACTCATGCACATGCACACTCGCACCCACACACACTCACACACACGCTCACACATGCACTCACACACACATTCATACACACACACTCACACACTCTCACACACACAAACACTCACACAGTTTCACACACACAAACACACACACAAACACACACAGGCTCACACACACAAACTCACACACAAACTCACGCACACGCACCTATTAAATTCTAAACTCAACTCCCTCTCGCAGTAAAAACCAATTTGCCCGTTACTGCCTTATTTTCAACCAAGGGAGTACAGCGAAGGTTTACCAGGCTGATTCCTGGGATGGCAGGTCTGTCATATGAGGAGAGACTAAGTTAGTTAGGGTTATATTCACTGGAGTTTAGAAGAGTGAGAGGGGATCTCATAGAAATTAATAAAATTCTAACAGGATTAGACAGGGTAGATTCAGAAAGAATGTTCCCGATGGTGGGAGAGTCCAGAACTAGGGGGTCATAGTTTGAGGATAAGGGGTAAAGCTTTTAGAACTGAGGTGAGGAGAAATTTCCTCACCCAGAGGGTGGTGAATGTGTGGAATTCACTCCCACAGAAAGTAGTTGAGGCCAAAATATTGTCTGATTTCCAGAAGAAATTAGATACAACTCTTGGGGCTAAAGGGATCAAGGGATACGGGAGGAAGAAGGGGGATCAGGATCTTGAATTTGATGATCAGCCATGATCAAAATGAATGGTGCAGCAGGCTCGAAGGGCCGAATGGCCTCCTCCAGCTTCTAGTTCTGATGTTTCTATGCAACCGCGACTTGCATGCTGTCTCAAAAAGAGAATTCACCAAGGCTGGCTGTGAATGATTCGGACCTGCCCACCACAGTTTGTTCTGAATATCGAGGGCAGCCTCTGGTTTGCTGTTGTTATGGAGACAGTGTCAAGATGCAGCTTTCTGCATCGAGAGTGTTCCTTCCACTCGGATCGCAGGTTTAACTCACCCTGAGTGCTTGTGACACACACCCACATCTCACATCAGGACTAGAGCCGCAGTGACGGTTGCAGTAAGCTCGCTGACACAGTTTCACAGGTCATAGTATGATGAGCTCCAAGTTGTGGCTTGCACGATGCATACCCAGGCTGCACACTGGCAAACGAGGCCAATGCTTACTCATGCACACGTAGAAAGCATTGAGTAACTGGATGTGAGAGAGGTGAAGTGTAGCAGTTCATTATTGCATTCTGATGGGGACTCGTCGAGTTTGCTCCGCCATTCGATCATGGCTGATAAGCTCCTCATCCCCATTTTCCTGCCTTCTCCCCATAACCCTTCAACCCATCACCAATTAAAAATCTGTCTCACTCCTCCTTAAATTTACTCAGTGTCCCAGCATCCACCGCACTTTGGGGCAGCGAATTCCACAGATTCACAACCCTTTGGGAGAAGTAGTTTCTCCTCAACTCTGTTTTAAATTTGCTGCCCCTTATCCTAAGACTGTGACCTCTCGTCCTAGAATGTCCCTCAAGAAACCATAGAAACCCTGCAGTGCAGAAGGAGGCCATTCGGCCCACCGAGTCTGCACCGACCACAATCCCACCCAGGCCCTACCCCCATATCCCTACACATTTACCCGCTAATCCCTCTAACCTACCCATCTCAAGACACTAAGGGGCAATTTTAGCATGGCCAATCAACCTAACCCGCACATCTTTGGACTGTGGGAGGAAACTGGAGCACCCGGAGGAAACCCACGCAGACACGGGTAGAATGTGCAAACTCCACACAGACAGTGACCCAAGCCGGGAATTGAACCCAGGTCCCTGGAGCTGTGAAGCAGCAGTGCTAACTACTGTTCTACCGTGCCGCTCCACGTCTACTTTATCCATGCCTTTTATCATCTCGTATACCTCAATTTGATCTCCCCTCATTCCTCTAAATTTCAGAGAGTATCGGCCTAAACTGTTCAATCTCTCTTCATCCGGCAAACCCTCTCGTGTCGAGAATGTGGGAGAAGTGAAGTGACAGCGATTCGTTATTGCACTCTGATGGGAACCCGAATCTAAGTGTTTAAATTCCTGTAAACATGGGTGGCTCAGTGATTAGCACTGCTGGAGACCTGGGTTCGATTCCCAGCTCGGGTCACTGTCTGTGCGGAGTCTGCACGTTCTCCCCGTGTCTGCGTGGGTTTCCTCCGGCTTCCTCCTACAATGCCAAGATGTGCCGGTTAGGTGGAACTCCAACCTGCCCTGTAGAGCGGGAACCAGAGGCTCTCCATCTGCTTGGGGACCAAGCAACGGCCTCCAGCAATCCTCCACCGGAATCCTACTGAGCCCTCCCATGTAAGTGAGCAAGAAGCACAAGGTCTTGCAACTCACGAAGATTGGGAGGAGGAGGGGGAGTGGCTGGTACATATTCAATGTACATGTCCCATCGGGCGAACAGTACATAACTATAGAAATAGGGGGAGACATGGATTGCAACTGGTACATAGCCCACCACATCTCTTCTCCCCCCCTCCCCCCAGCCAACCACCGCACCACCCCCCCCCCCCCCGCCCCGCCCCCCCCCCCCGCCCCGCCAACCATTTCATTTTAGAAAGATGATAGACAAAGGTCAGTCGCACACTGATTTGTTACGCAGTCTGAGACCTTTGGTTTGCTGATACATCCTGAGTGTGTGACTTTGCCAGTTGGCTGCGCTCTGGACGATCTTAGAATCAAAGAATCCCTACAGTGCAGAAGGAGGCCATTCAGCCCATCGAGTCTGCACCGACCACAATCCCACCCAGGTCCTATCCCCATAACCCCACATATTTATCCTGCTAATCCCCCGACACTAGGGTCAATTCATCATGGCCAATCAACCTAACCCGCACATCTTTGGACTGTGCGAGGAAACCGGAGCACCCGGAGGAAACCCACGCAGACACGGGGAGAATGTGCAAACTCCACACAGACAGTGACCGAAGGCTGGAATTGAGCCCGGGCCCCTGGCGCTGTGAGGCATCAGTGCTAACCACTCAGTATGGATGAGCTGGGGTGGTCCATGGGTGTGCCTGGTGGGTGCGGGGCTTGTTACGGAGCTTGCATTTCCCCTGATGTCAGGGGGGCCAGTGCGGTCGGGCCCAATGGCTGGGGTACTGGTGCCTTCTACTGGAGCTGATGAATTGCCCCTTAGTGTACCGGGATGAGTAGGTTAGAGGGATTAGCGGGGTAAATCTGTGGGGTTATGGGGATAGGGCCTGGGTGGGATTGGGGTCGGTGCAGACTCGATGGGCCAAATGGCCTCTTTCTGCACTGTAGGGATTCTATGATTCTATGAGGACAGTCCCTCTATCATCATGATGTCTATGTCACCCTCGTGATCTGCCTGATCTGTAGTGGGCATGAAGGCTCTGGAAAGATGATGATGAGATTGAAGCGTGGTAGCTTTCGCTGCAAGTCCTGTAGACGCAGTGTGGCACAGACTGTCTTTTAGGGTAGTTGGAAGTGGCTGATGATTCATTTCAGCAGTTACCAGATGACCACATGTGAAGTCACAAAGTTTCACACAGGCGAAGGCTAGAGCGAGGAGATCCTTTTCAATCTGAGTGTAACGAGTCTCAGTGACACTGAGTGCCCTTGAAGCAGAGGCGATAGGTCCGCCATTCCAGATGGAGCTAGAAATCATAGAATCATAGAAACCCTACAGCACAAAAAGAGGCCATTCGGCCCATCGAGTCTGCACCGACCACAATCCCACCCAGGCCCTACCCCCATATCCCTATATATTTACCCACGAATCCCTCTAACCTACGCATCTCAGGACACTAAGGGGCAATTTTAACCTGGCCAATTCCCCGAGCTGGGAATCGAACCCAGGTCCCTGGAGCTGTGAAGCAGCAGTGCTAACCACTGTGCTACCATGCCGCCCCAACCACTGTGCTACCCTGCCGCCCCAACCACTGTGCTACCCTGCCACCCCACGGCAGAGCTGTGCCAACTCTGGGAGGAGTCTGCTGATAGGAGTAGGGCTGCTTGAACATCAAAGTATTGTAGCAATGGTGAGACTGAGAGTGCCTGCTTGAGTATATTTATATTATTCTTAGAACTCTAAGTGATGCATTTGGAAGAAATAATGTAGGGAGGAGTTATACAATAAATGGCAGAGTCACCAGGAGTATAGAAACACAGAGGGATCTAGGTGTGCAAGTCCACAAATCCTTGAAGGTGGCAGCACAGGTGGAGAAGGTGGTGAAGAAGGCATATGGTATGCTTGCCTTTATAGGACGGGGTATAGAGTATAAAAGCTGGAGTCTGATGATGCAGCTGTATAGAACGCTGGTTAGGCCACATTTGGAGTACTGCGTCCAGTTCTGGTCGCCGCACTACCAGAAGGACGTGGAGGCGTTAGAGAGAGTGCAGAGAAGGTTTACCAGGATGTTGCCTGGTATGGAGGGTCTTAACTATGAGGAGAGATTGGGTAGACTGGGGTTGTTCTCCTTGGAAAGACGGAGAATGAGGGGAGATCTAATAGAGGTATACAAGATTATGAAGGGTATAGATAGGGTGAACAGTGGGAAGCTTTTTCCCAGGTCGGAGGTGACGATCACGAGGGGTCACGGGCTCAAGCTGAGAGGGGCGAAGTATAACTCAGATATCAGAGGGATGTTTTTTACACAGAGGGTGGTGGGGGCCTGGAATGCGCTGCCAAGTAGGGTGGTGGAGGCAGGCACGCTGACATCATTTAAGACTTACCTGGATAGTCACATGAGCAGCCTGGGAATGGAGGGATACAAACGATTGGTCTAGTTGGACCAAGGAGCGGCACAGGCTTGGAGGGCCGAAGGGCCTGTTTCCTGTGCTGTACTGTTCTTTGTTCTTTGTTCTATGTGCAGGTTGGTGCATTGCCCCTTAACCAAAAGAGAAGATCTCAGCGAGTCTGGCAGCATCTGTAAGGAGAGAAAAGAGCAGATGACCCTTTGCCAAAGCTCTAAATTACCCCTGAGTGTCCAAAAATGTGCAGTTTTGTGCATTGGCCCTGCTAAATTGCCTTTTAGTTCCAAAGATGTCTAGGTTACATAGATTGGCCATACTAACTTGTTTGTTTGTGTCCAAACATGTGCAGGTTAGGTGATTGGCCGTGCTAAATTGTCTCTTTGTGTCCAAAGATGTGTAGGTTAGGTGGATTTGCCATGCTTAAGTGCCCCTTAGTGTCCAAAGATGTGTGGTTCGGTGAATTGAACATGCTAAATTCTCTCTTATTGTCCAAACATGTGTAGGTTGGGTGGATTGGCCATGCTAAGTTGTTCCTTAGTGTCCAAAGATGTGTAGGTTCGGTGACTTGAACATGCTAAATTCTCTCTTATTGTCCAAACATGTGTAGGTTGGGTGGATTGGCCATGCTAAGTTGCCCTTTAGTGTCCAAAGATGTGTAGGTTACATAGATTGGCCATGCTAAGTTGTTCCTTAGTGTCCAAAGATGTGCAGGTTAGGTGGATTGGCCATGCTAACTTGTTCCTTAGTGTCCAAAGGTGTGCGGGTTTGATGGATTGGTCATGCTAAATTGCCCCTTAGAGTCAGGGGGAATTTGCAGTGTAAATGTTGTTATGGAGATAGGGTCTGGGTGGGATTGTTGTCGGTGCTGAATGGCCTCTTTCTGCACTACAGGGATTCTAAGATTCTCAGTGACCCAAATAGTGAACCTGGTTGACCCTGAATTGACATTTCACAGCGTTAAGCTTTGGCTGTATGGTTCTGATTCTGTCAAGGATGAGACAAAGATGTACCTCATGTTCTTGCATAGGACAACCGCAACCCAGGATGCAGTTAATTCAATAATCGTTCAACTTCAAAGTATCACCTTGTCCATCCTCCAGTTCTGTAACTTATTGGTGTTTGTGTGCAGGAACTTCAAGAATGTTTGTGTGTGAAAGTTGCTATTATTTTTCTGAGACTGAGTTAAGTACAATAAACACACCTCACTTTGTTTTTAGAAAACGTCAGGGAGACAAGGCAGTTTATGACTCTTATAGTCACAGCACATGAACAGTTAAGCACTCCGAATTAACAAATAAGTCCTTTTTTTTGAAAAACTGTTGTGATCAAACAAGGCTGGAAAGAGTGCAGAGGAGATTTACCAGGATGCTGCCTGGTTTGGAGGGTAGGTCTTATGAGGAAAGGTTGAGGGAGCTAGGGCTGTTCTTTCTGGAGCGGAGGAGGCTGAGGGGAGACTTAATAGAGTTTATAAAATGATGAAGGGGATAGATAGAGTGAACGTTCAAAGACTATTTCCTCGGGTGGACGGAGCTATTACAAGGGGGCATAACTATAGGGTTCGTGGTGGTAGATATAGGAAGGATGTCCGAGGTAGGTTCTTTACTCAGAGAGTGGTTGGGGTGTGGAATGGACTGCCTGGAGGGATAGTGGAGTCAGACACTTTAGGAAAATTTAAGCGGTTATTGGATAGGCACATGGAGCACACCAGGATGATAGGGAGTGGGATTGCTTGATCTTGGTTTCAGATAAAGCTCGGCACAACATCGTGGACCGAAGGGCCTGTTCTGTGCTGTACTGTTCTATGTTCTATGAGTTGCGGTGGGGGGGGGGGGGGGGGGGGGGGAAGCGGGTGGTAAGAGGAGAGCCATTAGACCTCTCCTCACCTTATCATAACACTATCGAGATGAGGAGGTGGGGACAAACTGATCCCTCGCTTTTAGTGCCGGGGGGAATAACAGTCCGAAAGATGTGCTGGTTAGGGTGCATTGGCCGTGCTAAATTCTCTCTCAGTGTTACCCGAACAGACGCCGAGTGTGGCAACCAGGGGATTTTCACAGTAACTACATTGCACTGTTAATGTAAGCCAACTTGTGAAACTAATGAATAAATTATTAACTTTAATGATGATTTTGCCATGGTTGGCCTGCAAAGAGTTGCTCCATGCACCACTTGTGCCGGTGCCTCACAGCGCCAGGGACCCGGGTTCGATTCCCGGCTCGGGTCACTGTCTGTGTGGAGTCTACACCTTCTCCCCGTGTCGGCGTGGGTTTCCTCCGGGTGCTCAGGTTTCCTCCCACAGTCCAAAGATGTGTAGATTAGGTGGACTGGCCATGCTAAATTGCCCCTTGGTGTCAGAGGGACTAGCTGGGGTAAATGCATGGGGTTATGGGGATAGGGCCTGGTTGGGATTGTGCTCGGTACGGACTGGATAGGCCGAATGGCCTCCTTCTGCACTGTAGCAATTCTATGATTTTATGGGTGCAAAATGTGGGTTCTGGCAGATCCCGCCAGATGAGGAATCTTCAAAAGCGCAACATTTATGTATCGAGGAGGCTGATATAGTGTTCTTCCAGTGTTAACCATTGTGCCACCTTGCCACCCCATGCTGCCTCACAGCGCCAGGGACCCGGGTTCAATTCCAGCCTTGGGTCACTGCCTGTGTGGAGTTTCTGCGTGGGTTTCCTCCGGGTGCTCCAGTTTCCTCCCACTGTCATAAGATGTGCGGGTTAGTTTGATTGGCCATGATAAATTAACCCCAGTGTCAGGGGGATTAGCAGGGTAAATATGAGGGGTTATGGGGATAGGGCCCGGGGGGGGGTTGTTGTCAGTGCAGACTCGATGGGCCAAATGGCCTCCTTCTGCACTGCAGGGGTTGTATGAACAGGGTAGCACAGTGGTTAGCACTGCTGCTTCACAGCTCCAGGGACCTGCGTTCGATTCCCGGCTTGGGCCACTGTCTGTGTGGATTCTGCACATTCTCCCCGTGTCTGCGTGGGTTTCCTCCGGGTGCTCCAGTTTCCTCCCACAGTCCGAAGATGTGCGGGTTAGATGGATTGGCCATGCTAAAATTGCCCCTTCGTGTCAGGGGGATTAATGGGGTAAATAATTGGGGTTACGGGGATAGGGCCTGGGTGGGAATGTTGTCGGTGCAGATTCGATGGGCTGAATGGCCTTCAGCGCTGTATGGGTTCTGTGAACAGGAGAGGCTGTTGTCCACACGGATTGACTTTCCTTGGGAATGAAGATGGTTGGAAAGGATCCAGCAGCCGATGAAGCTAAATGGATTGGTGGCTTTCTTACAATCCACATCCTGTGAATTTGCCCTGCTGTGGTTTATAACCTCAGGTTATTTATTGATGCTCAGAACGCAGGAAGTGAAAACCTCTCAACAAACATGTGGAACATGGAAAAGTTGGCTCGTAACCAGAGAATTTAACAAAACAAAGTGTGCCCTCAGGATGGGGAAGTGAAGGGACCAACATTCAACCTCAGTCCAGGGTCAAATACAACAGGAAGGGAGGATTAGAAAAGGAGAGAAAGAGAGACAGAGAGAGGTGAGAGAGAGAGTGGGGGGAGAGAAAGGGAAGGGAGAGAGTGAGGAGAGAGAGAATGAGGGGAGAGAGAGTGAGGACAGAGAGAGTGAGGAGACAGAGTGAGGGGCAGAGAGAGAGTGGGGGTGATGCACTATCAATCAAGCAAAGACTAGTTTGTATGCAAGAACAAAGCAAAAGACTTGGAGCACACCCATGCCGATGAACTGGTCCAGACTGAGGCAGGGGGTGGGGAGCAGTCACCTTTATACCGGGACCAGGGGGGGAGGAGTCCCGGGCAGGGCCGGCAGGGGCATGTCCAGACATGTCACACACACACACACACACACACAGACACACACACAGACACACACACACACACACACTCACACAGACACACACACACACACACACTCACACAGACACACACAGACACACAGACACACAGACACACACACACACACAGACACACACACGCACACACACACAGACACACACGCACACACACACAGACACACACACACACACACAGACACACACACACACAGACACACACACACACACAGACACACACACACACACAGATACACACAGACACACACACAGACACACACACAGACACACACACACACACACACAGGCAATGAGCTAACAGTGGTTTACCACATTCACCCCCTGCTTTTAAAAAAGAGTCCGGCGGGGGTGAGGTGGGTGGAACGATATTTACAGAATTACAAATTTAGTCTCTCTGGGGGCGTGATCTGCCGCTGCGACCGCCGTAGTGCCGGTTGTGGTGTCGGTTCCAGTGGCCGCGGTGTTGGTTCAGGCGCCAGGCCGTAGTCGCTCGAGTCGACTGTAGTCCCTTCAGATTGTCGGGTGCGTGGTGGCGGCTCCTGGGGCTCAGGTGTGCTGTATACGGGGGTTGGGGGTCGCCGTGGTCCCTGGAGCACCTGCGGGTGCCAGGTCTCGAATAGAGACCGTGTCCTCCCGCCCGTCGTGATACGCCACATTGGCGTATTGGGGGTTGGCGTGGAGGAGTTGGACACTTTCGACGAGGGGGTCCGACTTATGGGTCCTCACATGCTTCCAGAGTAGGACAGGGCCTGGGGACGTCAGCCACGACGGTAGTGAGGTCCCCGAGGAGGACTTCCTGGGGAAAACAAACATTCTTTCATGAGGGGTAGCATTGGTAGCTGTGCAAAGGAGTGATCTAATCGAGTGTAGTGCATCAGGGAGGACCTTTAGATCTCAGAGCTAGTAAAACAGCCTTCCAGACTGTCGCGTGCTCCCTCTCTATCTGACAAATGCGAGGTGAATCATTTTGGTAGGACAAATTTAAATGTGGATTACAGGGTCAAAGGTAGAGTTCTGAAGACTGTGGAGGAACAGAGAGATCTTGGGGTTCATATCCATAGATCTCTGAAGGTTGCCACTCAAGTGGACAGAGCCGTGAAGAAGGCCTATAGTGTGTTAGCTTTTATTAACAGGGGGTTGGAGTTTAAGAGCCGTGGGGTTATGCTGCAACTGTACAGGACCTTGGTGAGACCACATTTGGAATATTGTGTGCAGTTCTGGTCACCTCACTACAAGAAGGATGTGGAAGCGCTGGAAAGAGTGCAGAGGAGATTTACCAGGATGCTGCCTGGTTTGGAGGGTAGGTCTTATGAGGAAAGGTTGAGGGAACTTGGGCTTTTCTCTTTGGAGTGGAGGAGGTTGAGAGGAGACTTGATAGAGGTTTATAAGATGATGAGGGGGATCGATATAGTGAACGTTCAAAGACTATTTCATCGGGTGAATGGAGCGGTAACT
The DNA here is from genome assembly GCF_964213995.1 of Mustelus asterias. Taxonomy (NCBI): domain Eukaryota; kingdom Metazoa; phylum Chordata; class Chondrichthyes; order Carcharhiniformes; family Triakidae; genus Mustelus; species Mustelus asterias. The sequence continues at coordinate 12,052,024 of NC_135831.1, read as the reverse complement.
AGGGGGCATAACTATAGGGTTCATGGTGGGAGATATAGGGAAGGATGTCCGAGGTAGGGTTTTTACTCAGAGAGTGGTTGGGGTGTGGAATGGACTGCCTGCAGGGATAGTGGAGTCAGACACTTTAGGAACATTTAAGAAGCTATTGGATAGGCACATGGAGTACTTCGGGATGATAGGGAGGAAATAGCTTGATCTGGGTTTCAGACAAAGCTCGGCACAACATCGTGGGCCGAAGGGCCTGTTCTGTGCTGTACTGTTCTATGTTCTATGTACCTGTCCATTCCCCCTGGGGTTGTAGCTGGTGGTCCTACTCGAGGCTATGCCTTTGGAGAGCAGGTACTGTCGCAGCTCATCACTCATAAAGGAGGATCCCCGGTCGCTATGGATATAGCTAGGGAAACCGAACAGGGTGAAGAGGCTGTGCAGGGCCCTGACGACCGTGGCCGAGGTCATATCCGGGCAGGGAGTAGCGAAGGGGAAACGTGAATATTCGTCAATGACGTTGAGGAAGTATATGTTGCGGTCAGAAGAGGGGAGGGGGCCTTTGAAGTCGACGCTTAGGCGTTCAAAAGGGCGGGTGGCCTTTATGAGGTGTGCTCTGTCTGGCCGATAGAAGTGCGGCTTGCACTCTGCGCAGACCTGGCAGTGTCTGGTTATAGACCTGACTTCCTCAATGGAGTAGGACAGATTATGGCCTTTAATGAAGTGAAAATAGCTGGTGACCCCCGGGTGGCAGAGGTTGTTGTGGAGAGTCTGCAATTGGTCTATTTGTGCGCTGGCACATATTCCCCGGGACAGGGCGTCTGGGGGCTCATTGAGCTTCCCGGGCTGGTGTAAGATGTCGTAATTGTAGGTGGAAAGCTCGATTCTCCACCTCAATATTTTATCATTTTTGATCTTGCCCCGCTGCGTGTTATTAAACATGAATGCAACTGACCGTTGGTCCGTGAGTAGGGTGAATCGTTTACCAGCTAAGTAGTGGCGCCAGTGCTGTACAGCTTCCACTATGGCTTGGGCCTCCTTTTCGACAGAGGAGTGTCGAATTTCAGGGCCTTGGAGGGTTTGTGAGAAGAAGGCCACGGGTCTGCCCGCCTGGTTAAGGGTGGCGGCTAGGGCGAAGTCAGACGCATCGCTCTCCACCTGGAACGGGATGGATTCGTCTACAGCGTGCATCGTGGCCTTCGCCATGTCTGCTTTGATGCGGTCGAAGGCCAGGCGGGCCTCTGCCATCAGGGGAAAAGAGGTGGATTTGATGAGCGGACGGGCTTTATCCGCATAATTGGGGACCCACTGGGCGTAATACGAGAAGAAGCCCAGGCATCTCCTCAGTGCTTTGAGGCTGGTGGGGAGGGGGAGTTCCAGGAGGGGACGCATGCGGTCGGGATCGGGACCGATGACCCCGTTTTCCACAACACAACCAAGGATGGCGAGGCGGCGTGTGTGGAATACGCACTTCTCCTGATTATATGTCAGATTTAGGAGTGTGGCGGTGTGGAAGAATTTGTGGAGGTTTGTGTCGTGGTCCTGCTGATCATGGCCGCAGATGGTGACATTATCCAGGTACGGGAAGGTGGCCCACAGCCTGTTCTGGTCCACCATTCGGTCCATCTCACGCTGGAAAACCAAGACCCTATTGGTGACGCCGAAGGGGACCCTAAGGAAGTGATAGAGGCGGCCATCCGCCTCGAAGGCAGTATATTGGCGGTCCTCCGGGCGGATAGGGAGCTGGTGGTATGCAGATTTTAAGTCGATGGTGGAGAACACCCGATATTGTGCAATCTGATTAACCATGTCAGATATGCGGGGAAGGGGGTACGCGTCCAGCTGCATGTATCGGTTAATGGTCTGACTGTAGTCAATGACCATGCGATGTTTCTCCCCAGTTTTAACAACTACTACTTGGGCTCTCCAGGGGCTGGTACTGGCCTCAATGATCCCCTCCCCGAGGAGCCGTTGTACTTCAGACCTGATAAAAGCTCTGTCTCCAGCACTGTACCGTCTGCTCTTGGTGGCGATGGGCTTGCAGTCGGGGGTGAGATTTTCAAACAGTGAGGGAGGGGTGACTTTAAGGGTCGAGAGGCTGCAGGTGGTGCGCGGTAGGCGATTGGTGATTGCACTGGTGATTGAACTGGTGATTGCAAACGGAGAGTGGGGGAAAAGGCCCATTATACTCCATGGTGACGCTCGGAAGGTGACTCAGGGAATCTAGCCCCAGGAGTACGGCAGCGCAGAGCTGTGGCAGCACGAGGAGCCTGAAGTTTTTGTACACTGTGCCCCGTACAGTCAGGGTCACCACGCTGTACCCGAGGACACCCACCGAATGGGACTTGAAGCCATGGAGATCGTTTGCTTCACTGGCAGTACTGAAAGGGCGTAGCGGCTCACTGTGTTAGGGTGAATAAAGCTCTCCGTACTCCCACAGTCAAATAAACAGTTTGTAGTGCGACCGTTTACCTCGATGTCCATCATGGACCTGGCGAGTTGGTGAGGCCTGGATTGGTCCAGCGTAACCGAAGCCACCGTTGGATTTTGCGATGCGGCTGATGGCGTCCAAGATGGCGGCCCGCATGGCTCACACGTGGCTGAAGCGTTCAAGATGGCGGCCCGCACGGCTCACACGTGGCTGATGGCGTCCAAGATGGCAGCTTGCACGCAGCTACCGGCGCCTAAGATGGCGGCCCCCGCGGGTTGCACGCGCCGCCGCCACCTCTGTACTCGGGAGGGCCGCAGGCCTACGCCACGCCACGTCCCACCAATGATCCAACCGCTGCGGCAGTCTCCAGAGGCCCGAAGTGCTACTTCTGCGGCCTGGGGAAGCACCCCCGACAACGCTATCCGGAGCAGATCGCATCCTTCGCCGGGCAGCGTTGTCGGGGGTGCTTCCCCAGGCCGCAGAAGTAGCACTTCGGGCCTCCGGAGACTGCCGCAGCGGTCGGGTCATTGGTGGGACGTGGCGTGGCGTCGGCCTGCGGCCCTCCCGAGTACAGGTGGCGGCGACCGCGGTGTCCACGATGCGCCCCCGTGGTCGGGGGTGTCGGCCTCGAGATTACGGAAGGCCACCTCTAACGAGTCGGCAAGCGCCACAGTCTTTTGTAGGTCCAGCCCACCCTGTTCCAGCAGTCGTTGTCGGATATAGTTTGACCCGATACCCGTGACATCGGCATCTCTGATTAAGTTCTCAGTGTTTTGGGCGGCTGTTACGGTCTTGCAGTTGCCGGCCCTGCCAAGTGCTCGCAACGCACGCAGGAACTGATCACCCGATTCTCCTGGCTGTTGTCTGCGAGTAGCCAGAAGATGTCTGGCGTAGATTACATTAGTCTGTTTGTTGTACTGGCCTTTTAAAAGTTCGATCGCATCCTTGTATGTTTCAGCGTCTCGATTCATCGAGAATACTTGATCGCTCACCCGGGCGTGGAGCACGTGGAGCTTGTCGGTTTCGGTCCGGACGACGGAGGAGGAGGAGAGGAAAGTTTCGAAACATCGCAGCGGGTGATCGAAGCTGTTTGAGGCTCCGACAGCTCGAGGATCCATTTCGAGTCTATTGGGTTTTAGTATCTGCTCCATCCCAAAACTTTTGCGAATCAAATTGATGCACCATCAATCAAGCAGAGACTAGTTTGTATGCAAGAACAAATAGGCTTTTATTAGCAAAAGACTTGGAGCACACCCATGCCGATGAACTGGTCCAGACTGAGGCAGGGGGGGTGGGGAGCAGTCACCTTTATACCTGGACCGGGGGGGGAGGAGTCCCAGGCAGGGCCGGCAGGGACATGTCCAGGCATGTCACACACACACAGACACACACACACACAGACACACACACACACAGACACACACACACAGACACACACACACAGACACACACACACAGGCAATAAGCTAACAGTGGTTTACCACGGGGGAGAGAGAGTGAGGGAGAGAGAGTGAGGGGAGAGAGAGTGAGGGGAGAGAGTGAGGGGAGAGAGAGAGAGTGAGGGGGAGAGAGAGTGAGGGGAGAGAGAGTGAGGGGAGAGAGGGTGAAGGGAGAGTGAGTGAGGGGAGACAGAGTGAGGGGGGAGAGAGTGAGGGGAGAGTGAGTGAGGGGAGAGAGAGTGAGGGGAGAGAGTGAGGGGAGAGAGAGAGGGTGAGGGGGAGAGAGGGTGAGGGGAGAGTGAGTGAGGGGAGAGTGAGTGAGGGGAGACAGAGTGAGGGCAGAGAGAGTGAGGGGAGAGAGGGTGAGGGGAGAGTGAGTGAGGGCAGAGAGAGTGAGGGGAGATATAGAGAGGGGAGAGAGAGTGAGGGGAGAGAGAGAGAGGAGAGAGAGAGTGAGGGGAGAGAGAGTGAGGGAAGAGAGGGAGAGCGGAGAGTGAGGGGAGAGAGGGTGAGGGGAGAGAGAGTGAGGGAAGAGAGAGTGAGGGGAGAGAGGGTGAGGGGAGAGTGAGTGAGGGGAGACAGAGTGAGGGGAGAGATAGAGAGGCGAGAGAGAGTGAGGGGAGAGACAGAGAGGGGAGAGAGTGATAGAGGGGAGAGAGAGTGAAGGGAGAGAGTGAGTGAGGGGAGA